>NW_024429074.1:600000-917859 GCF_009769625.2 Cygnus olor | reverse complement strand
AAGAAAATACACTCTCTTTAAGTTGGTGGACCTCTTCAAAAAGTTTCTCCAAAGTATTCTCTTTTAGTTGGTGGCCACTGGTTTGTTCAGGTGGGGGGGAAGATAAATCCTTTTTAAGTTGGTGGAACTCTTCAGAGAGTTTCTCCACAGCCGAGACGCAGGCCTGTAGGGAAGAGGAGAGATTTCCCTTGTACTCCCGGAGTTGTTTAGCCATGTCACCCACTGTGGGATCTTCACCGTTTTTCCAGGTTATTATTGCCAATGTGCTGGCCCATGTTGACGGTGCATTCCGTATAAACTTCCGCCATATGGGTCGAGTACACTGGACTTCATCTGGATCTGTGGATGTTTGTGCATCGTCTAAGTCCTTATAAATTACTTCCCGTACGGCTAATTCCCTCAGGTACTGAATTCCCTTCTCCATGGTGGTCCACTTGACTGGTACACATACAAGTTCTTCCTTGTAGGGATACCTTCCCTTCACAGCTAACAGGAGACGCCTCCAGAGGCTGTGAGATCGTGCTCCATGTCCAATTGCTTTGTCAATGCTTGCATCTCTAGCAAGGGATCCCAACCGCTTGGCTTCCCTGCCCTCTAATTTCACACCATTGGCTCCAGTGTCCCAGCACCGGAGCAGCCAGGTGACAAGCTGTTCACCTATACAGCGACCAAAATCTTTTCGCACATCTCGTAGCTCACGCTGGTATAGGGTTCGGGTAGTTACTGTTGACTTACTGACATCCTCATCCTCATCTTCATCCTCCTGCACACTTGATGGCCCAGCCTCGTCTTCTCCACACCCAGACTTAGCAGAAGACTTTCTGCGTTCTAAACGACCTGAGTCTCTATACTATTTTTTCACCTTTTCTACAGGGGCAACTTGCACTGCTACAGCTCGCCTCTCCGACCCAGCCACAGGGTCTGCCACAGGGGTTGGAATACCCTCTGCAGGGGCAACTTGCACTGCTACAGTTCGTTTCTCCGACCCAGCCACAGGGTCTGCCACAGGGGTTGGAGTACCCTCTGCAGGGGCAACTTGCACTGCTACAGTTCGTTTCTCTGACCCAGCCACAGGAGCCGGAATGGCTGTGGGAGCTGGAGCCGGGACGGCTGCGGGAGCTGGAACGGCTGCGGGAGCTGGAGCCGGGACAGCTGCGGGAGCTGGAGCCGGAACGGCTGCGGGAGCTGGAGCCGGGACGGCTGCGGGAGCTGGAACGGCTGCGGGAGCTGGAGCCGGGACAGCTGCGGGAGCTGGAGCTGGAACGGCTGCGGGAGCTGGAGCCGGAACGGCTGCGGGAGCTGGAGCTGGAGTGGCTGCAGGAGCCGGGACTGGAACGGCCGCAGGGTCTGTCACTAGGTTGATAGTAGCATCAATTGCAGCTCGATAGGCACAAGCCAGACCCCAGCACGCCACAGTGATTTGTGTCACTTTGGAACTGCCAGAGTCATGACACCTTTTTTTTCAAGCATTCTACCAGTTTTTTAGGATTTTGCAGTTGTTCAGGGGTGAATGTCCAAAACACTGGAGGTGCCCACTGCCCTAGAAACCTGCCCATATCCTCCCACACTCCCTGCCACTCGCAAATATCCCGCCTCAAGACAGATCTCCGGATGAGATTCCTAAGTAGTTGTTTAACCTTAAACAAAACCTGAAGCGCATTCAGGAGACATAACAACAAGAACATGCTGGTCTGAGTATCCCAAGGATATTCAACATCTTGGAGAGCTACCGTAACTAGCTCGGGGGATAAGAGGGTGGTGAAGGAGGAAGGGAGAGTGAACAGGTAGGAAAAAATATCTTCCCCTGTCCCCTCCAGAGACTGACTCCCTGATGAAAAAAGGCAATAGGTGTAATTGCTAATAGTTTCTGAGATATGGTTTCCGAAGTATAGAGTCGTCGACAGTGCTGAGTACAAATACCAGGTTAGAGTCATGACCAGATACCTCATCATTTCATAAGCCATCGTTACACCACACAGTACCATAACAATCTTAAACCAGGGCCCGGAAAGGATAAACAGCACGACAGGGAGCACATACAGAAAGTAACGTGCTATAAAACTCAATTTGGGAAACAGGCACAGCAGACTTGAGATTAAGGCAATCAACATTGTGACTAGCAACTATTAAGCAGGTCGAATACTTATACCAATTTTAGTTTAACACACTCTGGTCAAATCTGTCGATATCTCAACCCTTCGAGCCCCACGTTGGGCGCCAAATGGACTGTTGTGGTTTAGCCCGGCTGGCAGCCAAACACCACACAGCCGTTCTCTCACCCTCCCCCCTCCCTCTCCGGGATGGGGGAGAGAAACGGGAAGTGAAGTCTGTGAGTTGAGATAAAGACAGTTTATTAAGACAGGGAAAAGAATAACAACAATAATAATAATAGTATTAATAGTAATAATGTGTACGAAATAAGTGATGCACAATGCAATTGCTCACCACCCGTTGACCGATGCCCAGCCTATCCCCGAGCAGCCGGCCCCCCCTCCACCCCGGCTAGCCACCCCTATATATTGTTCAGCATGACGTCAGATGGTATGGAATACCCCTTTGGCCAGTTTGGGTCAGCTGTCCTGGGTGTGTCCCCTCCCAGCTCCTGCTGCATCCCTAGCCTGCTCGCTAGCAGGACAGAGAGAGGCTGAAAAGTCCTTGGCTTGGTGTAAGCACTGCTCTACAACAATTAAAACATCAGCATGTTATCAGCGCTCTTCTCATTCTAATCCAAAACATAGCACCCTGCCAGCTACTAGGAGGAAAATTAACTCTGTCCTAACTGAAACCAGGACAGCATCCCAATGAAGGAGACGTGCATCTCACCAGACTGGTCTTTTCCTACACTAGTGTCTTGGTTTCAGGGTTTTGAGGGTTTTCACCCTCAAACCCGCAACGGCAAGCGCCACGTACTTACAATGGTGGAAGCAACCACCGGATTTGCTATTCATAAAATACAACTAGGAGACAAGGTCTTAATAAAAACCTGGAGAGAAGAATCATTGAACCCCCGATGGGAGGGACCGTACCTTGTTTTACTTACTACTGAAACAGCTGTGAGAACAGCAGAAAGGGGTTGGACCCACGCATCCAGAATAAAAGGACCAATAACTACCGAAGCCTGGAGGGTTGAGTCCACTCCTGGGGAACTGAAACTGAGACTAAAGAGGAACTAATATCCTAGCAATGAGGTTCTGCATGAATGAAGGGCACTGGATAAAGAGGACAAGGCTGAAGGGAGGAAAGGGAGAAGGCAAGACCGGGGTAGGACCCTCCACTGCGGTGTGTATGGTCTACCGAGGGAGGCAACCCCTATGGGTATTGACCGCCGAGTGAGAGTGCCTCGACCGCACTTCTCCCGCGCTAAGATCAGGTTGTCCTGAGAAAAATAACATGAGAACCTTTTAAACCCATAATAAAATTGTGATTAGTTTTTCCAGGAGCTGGATCACCCCAAAGGGCTGAATGGTAACACAAGCTCTGAAAGCGGGCCCAACCCCATGATTGAAGGCGTTTCCCACACTCTCAAGATTGGACGGCGAAAAAGGATAAGAAATGCTATACTTCCTGGTATTGTTTTTACAGGGGCAATTGGGCCATGGGCAGGAATGGAGGAATAACTTTTCACTCTGGGGGAGGAAGTGGCCAAGGCCTTTAACCTTAGTAACTGCTGGATTTGTGGAGGACCGGGGGGGAACTGAAAGTTGGCCCTGGGTAGCAGGCCCGGTCGAACCCAAGTGGTGGGTCAGTAACTTGAGAGAAGTTCATAATGGGACGCAATTTTGGAAAGAGGAAGGAGGCCCATGGCAGTTGCACTCGTCAGCTCGGGGTGTATACTGCTTGAACAGAACAGGAACAGTGGCGGTGGGAAAAAGCATTTGCAATTGGACTCTGTCCCCCGGATATGATTGTACCGATCCTGGATGTAGTCCTATAAACTGTACAGCACGTAGTGGGAAATGGAACGCCACACATGTTCAGCTGAGAAACGGGACTTGGCTGAAATGCTCATATAGAGAATTTTTTGGATCCGGATGTGAAACTGTGGCAAGAGCACAAGCGGGGGGACAATTCGATGGTCAAATCTTGAGCTGTCAGCGTGATAACACCACTAAGGAACAGCATGTGGTGCGGGTCTATCGCTGGAGATGGCAGAATGAGAATGGGAGGTGAGTGTTCTTTAAACATTTCTGGTCAGCTTATAATATGACAGGCCACCAAGGAGAACTGAATTGTGACTGTAAGTGGAAACCCGATGCAGGAGCTTGGAAGTGCGCATATACGAGTACAAATGGGGCAGACATTGTAACAGGACCACTCGGTAACGAGGACAGACACAGACACAGACACAGATTTCTAGGTTGGAAGAGACCTCAAGATCATCGAGTCCAACCTCCGACCTAACACTAAGTACTCCACTAAACCATATCGCTAAGCTCTACATCTAAACGTCTTTTAAAGACCTCCAGGGATGGTGACTCCACCACCTCCCTGGGCAGCCCGTTCCAATGCTTAATAACCCTTTCGGTAAAGAAGTACTTCCTAACATCCAACCTAAAACTCCCCTGGCACAACTTTCGCCCATTCCCCCTCGTCCTGTCACCAGGCACGTGGGAGAACAGACCAACCCCCACCTCTCTACAGCCTCCTTTAAGGTAACTGTAGAGAGCGATAAGGTCGCCCCTGAGCCTCCTCTTCTCCAGGCTGAACAAGCCCAGCTCCCTCAGCCGCTCCTCGTAAGACTTGTTCTCCAGACCCCTCACCAGCTTGGTCGCCCTTCTCTGGACTCGCTCGAGCACGTCCATATCCTTCCTGTAGCGAGGGGCCCAAAACTGAACACAGTACTCAAGGTGCAGCCTCACCAGAGCCGAGTACAGGGGCACAATCACTTCCCTAGACCTGCTGGCCACACTGCTTCTTATACAGGCCAGGATGCTGTTGGCCTTCTTGGCCACCTGAGCACACTGCTGGCTCATATTCAGCCGACTATCAACCAGTACTCCCAGGTCCTTCTCGGCCAGGCAGCTTTCCAGCCACTCATCTCCCAGCCTGTAGCTCTGCTTGGGGTTGTTGCGCCCCAGGTGCAGGACCCGGCACTTGGCCTTGTTGAACTTCATACAGTTGACCTCAGCCCATCGCTCCAGCCTATCCAGATCCTCCTGCAGAGCCTTCCTGCCCTCGAGCAGATAGACACGCACTTAGCTTGGTGTCATCTGCAAACTTACTGAGGGTGCACTGGACTCCCTCATCCAGATCATCGATAAAGATATTAAAGAGGACCGGCCCCAGTACCGAGCCCTGGGGGACACCACTAGTGACCAGCCTCCAACCAGATTTGACTCCATTCACCACAACTCTCTGGGCCCGGCTATCCAGCCAGTTTCTAACCCAGCGAAGCGTACGCCAGTCCAAGCCCCGCGCAGCCAGTTTCTTGAGGAGAATGTTGTGGGGAACGGTGTCAAAAGCCTTACTGAGGTCAAGGTAAACCACATCCACAGCCTTTCCCTCATCCACCAAGCGCGTCACTTTGTCATAGAAGGAGATCAGGTTCGTCAAGCAGGACCTGCCTTTCATGAAACCATGCTGACTGGGCCTGATCGCCTGCTTGCCCTGCAAGTGCCGCATGATGACTCTCAAGATAATCTGCTCCATGAGCTTTCCTGGCACTGAGGTCAAACTAACAGGCCTATAGTTCCCCGGGTCTGCCCTCCGGCCCTTCTTATAGATGGGCGTCACGTTTGCTAGCCGCCAGTCAACTGGGACCTCCCCCGATAGCCAGGACTGCCGATAAATGATGGAAAGCGGCTCGGCCAGCTCCTCTGCCAGTTCTTTCAGTACCCTCGGGTGGATCCCATCCGGCCCCATCGACTTGTACACATCCAAGCTCCGTAGCAGGTCGCCAACCATTTCCTCATGAATAGCGAAGGCCACATCCTGCTCCCCATCCCCTTCCACCAGCACTCTGTATAAACACGCTAATACAGACACTCGATACGATAATACAGACACTCTGTATTATCACACCCCAAGGGTTGAAAAGGGATGGGATGGTCCTTTTCCAAAAGGGACGTGGGCCCTAAAGGGACATTATTGGGTGTGTGGCAAACATGCTTACAAGAGGCTACCCGGAAACTGGTCGGGAATATGCTATGTGGGGTACATAAGACCCTTGTTCTTTTTATTGTCACAAACACAAGGAAATCATTTAGGAATAAGATTATATGATGACCTGAACAGAATGAAACGATCTATTGATACTTCCTTAGCCGGGGGTAGTGCCCAAAAATGGGGAAAGGATGAATGGCCTCCTGAAAGAATCATACAGCATTATGGGCCAGCTACCTGGAACCCGAATGAGTTGGTATCAGGAGCCCGAGAACCTATTTATAATTTGAACCGAATAATTAGGTTGCAAGCTATCCTCGAAGTTGTAACCAATCAAACAGCGACGACTGTCCTGGTTTCAGTTAGGACAGAGTGAATTTTCCTCCTAGTAGCTGGCAGGGTGCTATGTTTTGGATTAGAATGAGAAGAGCGCTGATAACATGCTGATGTTTTAATTGTTGCAGAGCAGTGCTTACACCAAGCCAAGGACTTTTCAGCCTCTCTCTGTCCTGCTAGCGAGCAGGCTAGGGATGCAGCAGAAGCTGGGAGGGGACAGACCCAGGACAGCTGACCCAAACTGGCCAAAGGGGTATTCCATACCATCTGACGTCATGCTGAACAATATATAGGGGTGGCTAGCCGGGGTGGAGGGGTGGCCGGCTGCTCGGGGATAGGCTGGGCATTGGTCAACGGGTGGTGAGCAATTGCATTGTGCATCACTTATTTCGTACACATTATTACTATTAATACTATTATTATTATTATTATTGTTGTTATTCTTTTCCCTGTCTTAATAAACTGTCTTTATCTCAACTCACAGGCTTCACTTTCCCGTTTCTCTCCCCCATCCCGGAGAGGGAGGGGGGAGGGTGAGCGAACGGCTGTGTGGTGTTTGGCTGCCAGCCGGGCTAAACCACAACAGTCCATTTGGCGCCCAACGTGGGGCTCGAAGGGTTGAGATATCGACAGATTTGACCAGAGTGTGTTAAACTAAAATTGGTATAAGTATTCGACCTGCTTAATAGTTGCTAGTCACAATGTTGATTGCCTTAATCTCAAGTCTGCTGTGCCTGTTTCCCAAATTGAGTTTTATAGCAAGTTAATTTCTGTATGTGCTCCCTGTCGTGCTGTTTACCCTTTCCGGGCCCTGGTTTAAGATTGTTATTGGACTGTGTGGATTCGATGGCCTGGCACGTCTGACGCACAGAAGTATAAGGCTCTAGTAGACACCGGTGCACAATGTACTCTAATGCCATCAAGCTGTAAAGGGCCAGAGCCCATCTGTATTTATGGCGTGACAGGGGGATCCCAGCAGTTAACTGTATTGGAGGCTGAAGTGAGTCTAACCGGGAATGAGTGGCAAAAGCACCGTATTGTGACTGGCCCGGATGCTCCGTGCATCCTTGGCATAGACTATCTTAGAAGAGGATATTTCAAGGACCCAAAAGGGTTCCGCTGGGCTTTTGGCATAGCTGCCTTAGAGACAGAGGACATTAAACAGTTGTCTACCTTGCCCGGTCTCTCAGAGGACCCTTCTGTTGTGGGGTTGCTGAGGGTTGAAGAACAGCAAGTGCCAATCGCTACCACAACTGTGCACCGGCGGCAATATCGCACCAACCGAGACTCCCTGATTCCCATCCACGAGCTAATTCGTCAACTGGAGAGCCAAGGAGTGATCAGCAAGACCCATTCACCTTTTAATAGTCCCATATGGCCAGTGCGAAAGTCTAATGGTGAGTGGAGACTAACAGTGGACTATCGTGGCCTGAACGAAGTCACGCCACCACTGAGTGCTGCAGTGCCGGACATGCTAGAACTCCAGTACGAACTGGAATCAAAGGCAGCCAAGTGGTATGCCACAATTGATATTGCTAATGCATTTTTCTCCATCCCTCTAGCAGCAGAGTGCAGGCCACAGTTTGCTTTCACTTGGAGGGGAGTCCAATATACTTGGAATCGGCTGCCCCGGGGGTGGAAACATAGCCCTACCATTTGCCATGGACTGATCCAGTCTGCGCTGGAGCAGGGGGAGGCTCCTGAACACCTGCAGTACATCGATGACATCATTGTGTGGGGTGACACTGCAGAGGAAGTTTTCGAGAAAGGGAAGAAAATAGTCCAAATCCTTCTGAAGGCCAGTTTTGCCATAAAACAAAATAAAGTTAAAGGACCTGCACGAGAGATCCAGTTTTTAGGAATAAAATGGCAAGATGGACGTCGTCAAATCCCAATGGATGTGATCAACAAAATAACAGCTATGTCTCCACCAACTAGCAAAAAGGAAACACAAACTTTCCTAGGTGTCGTGGGGTTTTGGAGAATGCATATTCCAAATTACAGTCTGATTGTAAACCCGCTCTACCAAGTAACTCGTAAGAATGCTTTTGAATGGGGCCCTGAGCAACGACAAGCCTTTGAACAAATTAAACAGGAAATAGTTCATGCAGTAGCCCTTGGGCCAGTCCGAACAGGACCAGATGTAAAGAATGTGCTCTACACCGCAGCCGGGGAGAATGGCCCCACCTGGAGCCTCTGGCAGAAAGAACCTGGGGAAACTCGAGGTCGACCCCTGGGGTTTTGGAGTCGGGGATACAGAGGATCTGAGGCCCGCTATACTCCAACCGAAAAGGAGATATTGGCAGCATATGAGGGAGTTCGATCTGCTTCGGAAGTGGTCGGTACTGAAGCGCAGCTCCTCCTGGCACCCCGACTGCCGGTACTGGGTTGGATGTTCAGAGGAAGGGTCCCCTCTACACATCATGCAACTGATGCTACATGGAGCAAGTGGGTTGCACTGATTACTCAGCGGGCTCGAATAGGAAACCCCAGTCGCCCAGGAATCCTGGAAGTGATTATGGACTGGCCAGAAGGCAAGTACTTTGGGATATCGTCAGAGGAGGAGGTGGTCCGTGCTGAAGAAGCCCCACTGTACAACAAGCTACCAGAAAATGAGAAGCAATATGCCCTGTTCACTGATGGGTCCTGTCGTATTGTGGGAAAGCATCGGAGATGGAAAGCTGCTGTATGGAGTCCTACACGACGAGTTGCAGAAGCTGCTGAGGGAGAAGGTGAATCGAGTCAGTTTGCAGAAGTGAAAGCCATTCAGCTGGCCTTAGATATTGCTGAACGAGAAAAGTGGCCAGTTCTCTATCTCTATACTGATTCATGGATGGTAGCAAATGCCCTGTGGGGGTGGCTACAGCAATGGAAGCAGAACAACTGGGAACGCCGGGGCAAACCCATCTGGGCTGCTGCATTGTGGCAAGATATTGCTGCCCGGGTAGAGAACCTGGTTGTAAAGGTACGCCATGTAGATGCTCATGTGCCCAAGAATCAGGCTACTGAAGAACATCAAAACAACCAGCAGGTGGATCAGGCTGCTAAGATTGAAGTGGCTCAGGTGGACCTGGACTGGCAACATAAAGGTGAATTATTTATAGCCCGATGGGCCCATGACACCTCAGGCCATCAAGGTAGAGATGCAACATACAAATGGGCTCGTGACCGAGGGGTGGACCTGACCATGGACACTATAGCACAGGTTATTCATGATTGTGAAACATGTGCTGCAATTAAAGAAGCCAAATGGTCAAAGCCTCTCTGGTATGGAGGACGATGGCTGAAATACAAATATGGAGAGGCCTGGCAGATTGATTACATCACACTCCCCCAAACCCGCAACGGCAAGCGCCACGTACTTACAATGGTGGAAGCAACCACCGGATGGCTGGAAACATATCCTGTGCCCCATGCCACCGCCCGGAACACTATCCTGGGCCTTGAAAAGCAAGTCCTATGGCGACATGGCACCCCAGAAAGAATTGAGTCAGACAATGGGACTCATTTCCGAAACAACCTTATAGACACTTGGGCCAAAGAACATGGTATTGAGTGGGTGTATCACATCCCTTATCATGCACCAGCCTCCGGGAAAGTTGAACGATACAATGGACTGTTAAAGACTACACTGAAAGCAATGGGTGCTGGGGACATTCAAAAATTGGGAAACACATCTGGCAAAGGCCACCTGGTTAGTCAATACTAGAGGATCTGCCAACCGAGCTGGACCTGCCCAATCAACCTGTTACGCACTGTAGAAGGGGATAAAGTTCCTGTAGTGCACGTAAGAAACATGCTGGGTAAGACAGTCTGGGCTACTCCCGCCTCAGGAAAAGGCAAGCCCATTCGTGGGATTGCTTTTGCTCGGGGACCTGGATGCACTTGGTGGGTAATGCAAGAGAATGGGGAGGTCCGGTGTGTACCTCAAGGGGACCTAATACTGGGTGAGAATAGCCCATGAGTTGAATTATAATATGTTAATTATCATATAACACTGTATGTCATCGCTACCATGGTTGCTATATATCATAGATGAAAATGGTGATTAATTAGAAGGTATTGGAAAGAGTGTAACCTGAGCATGACATAAATGGTATGGAATAAGGGGTGGATATCTGTCCTGGTTTCAGTTAGGACAGAGTTAATTTTCCTCCTAGTAGCTGGCAGGGTGCTATGTTTTGGATTAGAATGAGAAGAGCGCTGATAACATGCTGATGTTTTAATTGTTGTAGAGCAGTGCTTACACCAAGCCAAGGACTTTTCAGCCTCTCTCTGTCCTGCTAGCGAGCAGGCTAGGGATGCAGCAGAAGCTGGGAGGGGACAGACCCAGGACAGCTGACCCAAACTGGCCAAAGGGGTATTCCATACCATCTGACGTCATGCTGAACAATATATAGGGGTGGCTAGCCGGGGTGGAGGGGTGGCCGGCTGCTCGGGGATAGGCTGGGCATTGGTCAACGGGTGGTGAGCAATTGCATTGTGCATCACTTATTTCGTACACATTATTACTATTAATACTATTATTATTATTATTATTGTTGTTATTCTTTTCCCTGTCTTAATAAACTGTCTTTATCTCAACTCACAGGCTTCACTTTCCCGTTTCTCTCCCCCATCCCGGAGAGGGAGGGGGGAGGGTGAGCGAACGGCTGTGTGGTGTTTGACTGCCAGCCGGGCTAAACCACAACAACGACCTTGGATCTTCTGGCTGATCAATCCACTCAGATGAGGAATGCTATCTTTCAACATAGAATGGTCTTAGACTATTTACTAGCAGAAGAAGGGGGAGTGTGTGGAAAACTGAACGATTCTAATTGTTGTTTACAAATTGATGATAATGGAAAAGTGGTTAAACAGATAACAAAGGAAATTAGGAAGTTAGCCCACGTTCCAGTACAAACTTGGAAGGGTATGGATTGGGATTTCTTTTCGTGGTTGCCCGGTGGACCATGGGTTAAAAGGATGCTATTTTTATTTTTATGTGGTGGAATGACAGTATTGTTTATACCTTGTATGATACCTTGCTTTACGTTGTTGGTATGGCGAATAATAAATAGCACCCAATTTGTGATGACTTCGGTAGAGAAAAAAGGTGATGTGTCGATAATGATGCTTAAGAAATGGACTCCCCGAGAACTGACTGATGAAATCCAATTGTTACTAACAAAGGTTGAAGAAGAGACACGAATTGATAATTTTAAAAAGAAGGGGAGGAATTGTAAGGAATGGTCCAGCAATTCGTGCCACTAAGGGATTTGAAGGGTTAACATTGAGGCCTGGGTTTAGGTGATAAGAGAACAAAGGGATTTCCTTAGAGAAAAACTGCTGACTCTGCACAGACGTGCAGTAACTTCTGACACCCGGCCAAGAGACCACCAGATAAGGAGGAAGACCATGAGCCTCCCCGTCCGAGCGGCCCCCGAGAGACTACCAGAGACTGGTAAGCAGGCGCACCTGGGAGGACTTCGGATTCGGGAAACCAATTATAATAACCCCGCCTCTTTCAGAAGTAGTAATAAATATGTATTAGCCTAGGAGCATAAAAAATCAGCCATCTTACGTAACGGGTGTGCGTCCTGGTGGAGCAGAGACTCCCGGCGCACCCAGCGCTGTTTGCTTGCCTCTATTCGTTTAATAAATTGTAAACTTTGATTGTAATCCTATTTGGGACTCAGTCATTTATAACATTGTGGAGTCCGTTTTCCGCAAGTCACAATTACATGAATCTCAGGGCTACCAGTGAGAGCTGGCCCCTTTGGGGTGCCAGCCACGTTGCCAAGGCCAGGAGGACGCAATCACCGCCCCCCCCCCGCAGAGATAGTACCGCTTCACTCCGCCGCTTTACAACGGGCAGCTGGGCCGGTCCACTCTCCGGAAGGGGAGTCTCCGTGATTAAAGCCCCCCCCCCCCCCCTTTCCGTGCCTCGCGTGGTTCCGTCCGTCCCGTTGTCGCTCCGAGGGCGGGCGGCCGGCCGCACTCGGCTGAAGGGGGGGGGAGCAGAGCGGGGGTACCCCGAGGTCCCCCACCCCCCACCAACCTGGCTCCGTCCGCCCAGTGCCCCGCGGGGCCCTAGCGGAATGGGGCTGCCCGGCCCTGCGCCGCCTCGGCGGGAGGGCAGCGGCGCTGAGGGGCGGCCCCGCTCTGCCCTCAGGGGCTCCCGGCAGGCACCGCAAAGTCAGCCCGGGCCCTGCCGCCGCTGCCTCCCCTCAGCGCGGTGGCTGCGGGGCGACTGCCACGCTCTCTGTGTATATATAGTTATATATTTATTTATACATATATTGCCTGTGCCCGAGTTAGAGCCTTCCTGAGGGATTATTTCTTTTCACACTCTTTTCAGTGGTGCCCAGCAACAGGACGAGAGGCAATGAGCACAAACAAGCCCAGGAGTTTCCGGCTCAGTATGAGGGGGCACTTCTGTACTGTGAGGTGACAGAGGACTGGGACAGGTTGCCCAGAGAGGTTGTGGGTTCTCTTTCTCTGGAGATATTCAAACCCTGGCTGGATGCCATCCTGTGTAACATGCTTTGGGTGACCCTGCTGGGCAGAGGGTTGGACTGGGTGATCTCCAGAGGTTCCTTCTGACTGGCCGCGTGGTGATTTTAGGCTGCAATAGTGGCAAGATGCCACTGGTCACCTGCAGTAGCATGCCATGTTCATCTGCAGGACATCATCTTCCAGTCCAGACTGCATCTTCCAGTACTTGAAGGGAGCATATAAACAGGAGGGGGAACGCCTGTTTACATGTGTTGGTAGTGATAGGACAAGGGGGAATGGTTTTAAACTAAGACAGGGGAGATTTAGGTTAGAAATTAGGAGAAAGTTTTTCACTCAGAGGGTGGTGAGGCACTGGAACAGGTTGCCCAGGGAGGTTGTGGATGCCCCATCCCTGGAGGCATTCAAGGCCAGGCTGGATGCGGCTCTGGGCAGCCTGCTCTAGTGGTTGGCAACCCTGCCCAGAGCAGGGGGGTTGAAACTAGATGATCTTTAAGGTCCTTTTCAACTCAGGCCATTCTATGGCACACAGCGTGTAGAAAGTGAGCTTAGGTTACATGCAATCACATTTGAAGCTGTATGTGGTGTTGTGAGTAGGATTACCTAAGGGATGAGGGCATAGCTGTGAACTAAATGATGTATATTGACAGTTTTGCATTGTGGTTGTACATCAAAACCCATGCTGTGACTGTAAAATCACAACACTGCAGTGTAAGGTGTCACAGAATCACAGACTCACAGAATTGTAGGGAAGGGACCTCAAGAGATCATCGGGTCCAACCCCCCTGCCAAAGCAGGCTCCTTAGAGCAGGCTGCCCAGGTAGACGTCCAGACGGGCCTTGAATATCTCCAGAGAAGGAGACTCCACAACCTCCCTGGGCAGCCTGTTCCAGTGCTCTGTCACCCTCACTGTGAAGAAGTTCTTTCGCATGTTGGTGCAGAACTTCCTGTGCTCCATCTTGTGGCCATTACCCCTTGTCCTGTCCCCACAGACCGCTGAAAAGAGGTTGGCCAAATCCCTCTGTCTCCCACACCTCAGGTATTTATACACATTGATGAGATCCCCTCTCAGTCTTCTTTTCTCCAGGCTGAACAGACCCAGGTCTCTCAGCCTTTCTTCATAGGGAAGATGCTCCAGGCCCCGTATCATCTTTGTGGCCCTCCGCTGGACTCTTTCCAGGAGATCCCTGTCTTTTTTGTACCGGGGAGCCCAGAACTGGACACAGTACTCCAGGTGAGGCCTGACCAGGGCAGAGTAGAGGGGGAGGATCATCTCCCTTGACCTGCTGGCCGCACTCCTTTTAATGCTCGCCGGGATCCCATTGGCCCTCTTGGCCACGAGGGCACACTGCTGGCTCATGGCCAACCTGTCGTCCACCAGGACCCCCAGGTCCTTCTCTGCAGAGCTCCCCTCCAGCAGGTCATCCCCCAGCCTGTACTGATACATGCGGTTGTTCCTTCCCAGGTACAGGACTCTACACTTGCTCTTGTTAAACTTCATTTGGTTTCTTCCTGCCCAGCTCTCCAGCCTGTTCAGGTCTCGCTGAATGGCAGCACAGCCTTCTGGCGTGTCGGCCACTCCTCCCAGCTTTGTATTATCAGTGTACTTGCTGAGGGCAGACACTATTCCCTCATCAAGGTCATCGATGAAGATGTTGAACAAGACCGGACCCAGCACTGACCCCTGGGGAACGCCGCTAGTCACAGGTCTCCAGCTGGACTCTGCGCTGCCGATCACCACCCTCTGAGCTCGGCCAGTCAGCCAGTTCTCAACCCACCTTACTGTCCACTCCTCTATCCCACACTTTCTCAGCTTTGCTATCAGGATGTCATGGGAGACAGTATCAAAAGCCTTGCTAAAGTCAAGGTAGAAGACATCCACTGCTCTCCCCCCCAGCTGGTGATGCCATCATAGAAGGCAACGAGGTTGGTCGAGCACGACTTCCCCCTGGTGAATCCATGCTGACTACTCCTCATAACCTTCTTCTCTTCCAATTGCTTGGAGATGGCATCCAGAACAAGCTGTTCCAACACCTTTCCAGGGACAGAGGTGAGACTGACTGGCCTGTAGTTTCCCGGATCCTCCTTCTTGCCCTTCTTGAAGACCGGAGTGACATTGGCTATCCTCCAATCTTCAGGCACCTCTCCTGTTCTCCAAGACCTGTCAAAGATGATAGAGAGCGGTTCGGCAATCACCTCTGCCAACTCCCTCAGCACACGTGGATGCATCCCATCGGGGCCCATGGATTTGTGTGTGTTGATCCCACTCAGACATTCCCAAACCACTCCCTTGTCAATCAGAGGGGAGCTGTCCACTTCCCAGACTCTCTCTCCTCCCTTCAGGGTCCAGGAGTCCTGGGAGGGACTCTTTGAAGCAAAGACCGAAGCAAAGAAGGCATTCAGTATCTCCACCTTCTCAGCATCCCCCGTTACCAGGACACCCCCCTCGTTCAGCAGGGGACCCACATTATCCCTAGTCTTCCTTTTACTGTTTACATACTTAAAAAAACCTTCTTCTTATCCTTTATCTCTTTTGCAAGCCTCATCTCTAGGTGGGCTTTAGCCTTCCTCATCGCATCCCTGCAGGCCCTGACAACACTTCTATACTCCTCCCAAGAGAACAGGCCCTTTTTCCACATTTCATGGACCTTCCTCTTCCTTTTGATCTTATCGATGAGCTCCTTGCTCACCCACACAGGTCTCCTGCCCCCCTTCCCCGATTTCCTACTCTTAGGGATGCACCGATCCTGAGCTTGGAAGAAGTGCTGTTTAAATGTAGCCCAGCTCTCACAAGCACCCTTGCCTTCTAGCAACCTAGCCCAGGAGATACTCCCAAGCAGGTCCCGGAAGAGGTCGAAGTTGGCTCTTCGAAAGTCCAGGGTAGCAATCCTGCTACTAGCCTTACTTCTTCCACCAAGTTCCATCTTGAACTCCACCATCTCATGGTTGCTGTATCCCAAGCTGCCCCCAACCTTCACATCCCTAACAAGCCCATCCCTGTTGGTAAGGACAAGGTCCAGAAGCACCCCCCGCCTTGTCAGTTCCTCCACCACCTGCATCAGAAAATTATCTTCCACACATTGAAGGAACCGTTTGGACCGCAGGTGCCTGGCTGAGTTACTTTCCCAACAGATGTCTGGATAATTGAAGTCCCCCATGAGAACCAGCACCTGGGATCATGAGGCTACTACCAGCTGCTTGTAGAAGGCCTCATCGACCTCCTCCTCCAGATCTGGTGACCTGTAGTACACCCCCACAACAGTGTCCCCCATACCAGCCCACCCCTTAATTCTCACCCACAAGCTCTCCACTTGTCCTTCACCCTCCCCCAGGTATATCCTGGGTATATTCTAGTTGCTCCCTCACATAAAGGGCAACCCCACCCCCCTTGCTTCCCCAGCCTGTCTTTCCTAAAAAGGACATAGCCCTCCATGACAGCATTCCAGTCACGCAAGCTGTCCCACCACATCTCCGTGATTGCAACGAGATCGTGGCCCCGCGACCGAACACAGATCTCAAGCTCATCCTATTTATTTCCCATGCTTCGCGCATTGGCGTACAGGCATTTTAGGGAAACAGGAGGCGCAGTTACCCCTAGAGGGACGCAAGAAGAAGATTCCGGACGGGGTATCAGGAATACTACCTTCTCTGAGGAGCCCTTGGACAATCCTATGGGACAACTCAGAGGTTTTTCCCTACTATCTTCAACAGTGACAGCAGTGACAACTTCCCCCAGCCCTTCTCTGTCACTTCTAACGCCCCTTCCTTCCCCCGTCAAACCTAGTTTAAAGCCCTGGTAATAAGTCCAGAGAGCTTGCTCCCCAATACGCTTATGTCCCACTTGCTGAGTTGGAGTCCGTCAGCAGCCCACATACCCAGCTTCTCAAAGGCCTGCCCAGGATCAAAATATCCAAAGCCTTGGTCCAGACACCATCCCCTCAGCCAGTCATTTACCTGTCCCGTTCTCCTTCTTTCTGGGTGCCGGTCACCCATTGGGAGAACAGATGAGAACACTGCCTGCACCCCGATCCCTTCAACATCCTTCCCAGGGATGCAAAGTCCTTTTTAATATTACTAATTTTTCTTGTTGCAGCTTCCCGGGACCCAGTCTGAATGACAACAAGAGGATAGTAGTCCTCCAGTTTAATGAGCTGTGGCAGAGCCTTCCTAACATCTCTGACGCGCTCCAGGAAGACAGCACACCTCTCTGGAGAGGTTATCCAGGCAGCAAATGGGAGCCTCAGTGCCCCCCAGCAAGGAGTCTCCTATCACTAAGACTCTCCACCCTTTTTTTGTGGCACTGGTTTTGATGCAGTGCCCTGTCCGGCCCCGCTCCCTATGCTTGGTACTGTGGGAAAGGAATTCGCAGGGAGCTTTGTGCTGTTTCACACGTCCCTGAACTAGAGATAATGAGGAAAACAGCGGTAGAACCAAAAACTTGAGCAAGGTCGAGATAAAGTAAATTGGCTACAGTGTTAAAGATGAGCTTTGGGCAGTGGCCAATTGCTGGCTGGCTCGAGGCGCGTGTCTGAGGGTCTCTAACCAATTTTAAGACAGATTCGGGCGCGTGGGGCTACGGGGAAAGTATATGTAGTAGTGAAAAATGGCAATAAAGGTCTCCTGTTCAAGAGCCATCAGGAGTCTGTGTCTTGCATCCCTTCAATTGGTGACCCCGACGTGATAGGGGAGGAGCAGCGCTGCACAAGTGTCCGAAGGGAACCCAGCTGAATGAGTCAAGCTCGCAGCTGGACTGCAGCTTCAACCCTGGGACATCACCTGAAGAACAGGTGAGCGGCTGGGCATTAATCATGGGAGCTAGCCTTTCGGCAGAGGAAGAGGCTATAGTGAAACTACTAACGCAACTCCTAATAGACAGGGGAGTAAAAAATGATCTGTTTAAGATAAAGCTATTACTGAAATTTTTGTGAAAACAAGGGCTCCCCTCAATGGTTCCCGCAGTATTTGATGTAAAAACCTGGGACCAAGCGGGGGAAAAAATATGGGAAGCAGCGTCCAGTGGGGATACTAATACTGCTGAGGTGATGACTACTTGGCAGCTGGTGACTGAGACTTTAAGATCGTGGCAGGCAGAAAAGGAAGTACAGAATGCCGCTGCCCAGGCAATAACAGCAGCCGAACTGAGATCAGAGCCTGCAAGGTCACCAGAGCAGTGCAGTTTGATAGACCTGGGGGATGACAAGGAAGTGGGCCGCGGACCGCCGCCGCAGAGCCCCTCCCCGCTGACCCCCTCGGCTCCCGCCTTGCCTACCCCCGATAATGCCTCCCTGCGGGCCCGAGCTTTCGACCCGCGGGAACGATGGGAGCTGGTGCGCCGGGAAGCGCTAAAGGACGGGGACCCGGTAGGAATGGCTTTCCCGGTACAGGTGCGACCCAACGGTCCAAATGAATATAATGCCTTCCACTGGGACCTAATTAAAGAATTAAGAAAGACTGTGACTACATATGGATTACACGCACCATTTACTCAGTCACTGTTAGAAAATGTTATGACTGGTCAATTGTTGGTGCCGTACGATTGCCGCCAGCGCCGCCGCCCGCCCCGTTGTCAGCTCCGATCATCCGCCCGCCCGCCGCGCCTTCGGCTGCTGCGTTTCTCCGGTTTGGGCGCCCACTCGCGCGCACCGGGCGCTGCCATGTTCCGCCTGCTGCTGCGCCCGGGCCCGCCGCCCCGCGGGCCCCCGCTCTGTCCGCCCTGCGAGACCGGGCAGAGCCGCGCACCGCCCGCGCTCCGCGACAGCCCGCACGGCCGCAAGTGCTGCCGCCGCCGCCGCCCACCCCCCCTCGGGGCCGGCCCCCCCCCCGCCCTCTCAGCCCGCCGACCCCTCTGCTGGCGCTGCGGGCCGCCGCCGGCAGCTCGGCCAAGGATGTGGGTGGATCCCCTGAAAAGGCAGCCACAGATCTCAGCAGTGAACACAAACTCAGTAAATCCCAGCAGGGATTTAAATCCCTGTAGGGGTTTCATTCCATGTTGGAATTTCATTAGTATCTCTAGGAATCTTATACCTGGCTGTGTCAAGTGGTGTGCATATGACTGCAGTTCTCTTCAAACTTGGCTTCAGTGAATCATCGCTGCAATCTAAAAGGGCTGCTGGTACAGGCACATTTCTGTTGGCATATGCTATTCACAAATTGTTTGCTCCAGTACGAATCAGCATTACTATAGTTTCTGTGCCATTTATTGTCCGATACTGCTGGAAGATTGGTTTCTTTAAACCTCCTACCCCAAATCCGTGATAACTTCTTATGGTTTTTACACTTTCAACATGGGGCTCAAGGAATTTGAGATAAGGATGGTAGTTGAGAGAAGTAACAGGCAAAACATGGACTGGATTTTTTTTTATGAATGTAATAGTTGTGAAGAATTTAAGAAAGCAGCAATTGTGAGGAATATGTTTCATATTAGTGTGGTGAAGGGACGAGGGGTGGTGTGTGTGTAAATTGTCCACCTCGTCGGTGTTGTGATGATGTTATGTTTATTTTGGTGTGGGGAATTCTTTTTTTTGATGTAAGTGAAGTTTGTGAAGATTGTGATAATTATAAAGTAAGAGTATATTGGAATGTAGTGGGTTTACGTGGCAAGGTATTGGTAGCAGGGGGCCATAGGGGTGGCTTCTGTGAGAAGGATCTAGAAGCTGCCCCATGTTAGGTAAGGGCCCCGGTGCTGACTAGAGTCGAGCCAGTAAGCGATGTTGTTTGAGCCTCTGTGAGAGCAGATGTAAGAAAGAGAAAAGAAAAAAAAATAATAAGAAAGGGAAAAAAACGCTGTGCCACACAGCAGCTGGGAGAGTGAGGGGAGTGAGAAACAGCCTTGCAGGTGCCAAGGTCAGTGAAGAAGGAGGGGGAGAGGTGCTCCAGGCACCGGAGCAGAAGTCCCCTGCGGCCTGTGGTGAGGACCGTGGTGAAGCAGGCTGTCCCCCTGCAGCCCATGGAGTACCACGGTGGAGCAGGGTTCCGCGCTGCAGCCCCGCTGCCACGGTTACCACCGTGGACACCCTTTCAGCAAGAACCAGAGGGAGTGCCGGAGTGGATGCCTCCACAGTAACAGACACCACGTTGTGGGGTACTCACGTTCATAAAATTCCATTGAACGTCAAAGGACCAATTGGGAATGACTGTAGTGTATTGCTGCTAGGACGATCAAGTACAACTTTGACCGGATTGTTTGTTTTGCCGGGGATAATTGATGCTGACTATAATGGACAAATCCAAGCTATGGCTTGGACACCGTCTCCACCATTGTCAATACCAAAGGGAACTAGAATTGCTCAGTTGATTCTTTTCCAAGCAGTAGCCTGCAGGACTTGGTTCAAGAACAACTCCAACAAGGACATATTGTTCCGACAAACAGCCTATGCAATTCACCAGTGTTTGTTATCAAGAAGAAGAGCAGGAAATGCAGATTACTGCGTGATTTGTGACGAATCAATGCAGTGATCGAGGACATTGCAGCCAGAAAACAAAAAAAAAAAAGGAAGAAAAAAAAAGGAAAGAAAAAAAAACACAAAAAAACAGTACCTTTGAATATTGTATCGGACTCGCAATATGCTGTAGGTGTTGCTCAGCGCATTGAGAGGGCACATTTGAGACATATCCCAAAGGAAAACTTGTTTCTAAAATTTAAAGAGCTGTTATTTTTGGTAGAGCAGCGAGTGCACCTGTATTGTATTATTCACATGCAGAGCCACACCATGTTACCTGGTATTTTTGCAGAGGGTAACGCACGCGCTGACCAGCTAATATGACCCTGACTGCTCTGGTGCCTAAGGTGCTGGAGCAAGCTCGGTACTCCCATGCCTTTTTCCATCAATCCGCCAAAGTCTTGGTGAAACAATTCACTATATCAATCACTGACGCCAAATTGATTGTCCAAACATGTCCTGACTGTCAACAACATGTTTCGACCCCATCTTTAATGGTAAACCATAGAGGTTTACGGTCCTTACAGTTATGGCAGACCGACGTAACACATATTCCAGAATTTGGTCGCTTGAAATATGTTCACGTATCGGTAGACACTTTCTCTCATGCTATTTGGGCGACAGCTGCAGCGGGTGAAACTAGTCGCCACGTCCAGGCTCACTTCCGTGTCGCTTTCATGGCGCTAGGCATCCCAAAAGAAATAAAACCCGACAGTAGCCCCGCCTATGGTAGTCACTCCCTTCAAACCTTTTTTCAGACTTGGGGTATCCGACACATCACAGGCATTCCTCATTCCCCCATGGGCCAAGCCATTGTTGAGCGCACACATCGCACCTTGAAAACACTGCCAAATAAACAAAAAGGAGGAGACACCCAGGAAACACCACAGAACAGGTTGGGAAAGGCACTTCACGTAATGAATCACCTATCATTACCCTTTCCTCACAAAGAGGTACCACCCATAGTAAAACATTACAAAAGTATGAATTCCACGCTGTCACAGGTGCCACAGTCAGAGCAGGCCTTAGTAATAGTAAAAAATTTAAATACAGGTCTTTGGGAGGGACCCCAGCCTCTAATAACTTGGGGTCAAGGGTGTGCTTGTGTCTCCACAGGTCACGGACCAAGGTGGGTACCAGCAAGGGGGGTAAGGCCATGGTTGGCCTCCTCCTCACAATCGCCGCTGTCATCGGTTATTGCCAGCCCTGGGTCTCCATCCAACCACGCCGCAACATCTGGGTCACCCTCGCCAACATGACAGGACAAGAAGCGATGTGCCTGTCCCTGGCTAGTGCTAACGACCCATTCACGACATGTCTGGTGGGGAACCCGGCAGATAACAAAGACTGGACTGTCTACTTGCCGCAAGTGCCCCTAGAGCCACAGGAATTAGATATCCTGGGAAGTGTAACAGCAACAGCATGTGTAAGGTTTAATTGCTCAGGCAAAAAAACAGATCATGAAACAACGCCACACTTGCTCCTTATTGCAATGCATCTCTTTAGTGTAATTATACAAAACTATAATAGCATCATTCCTTGCACCAGGAGCCGCTCTGCTCGGCTGTGGGATCGACTGTGGAATGGACACCCCTAGGTGCACCCCGAGCATTTTCCTCGGAGGGGTCTCCACTCTCAGCCGCTCACCACGGGAGTAGACAAGGACCTCCTGAAGCCACGGACAAATTATTTTAAGTGATATTTTCTTGTGGTATGAATGGGAAGTGCAAGAGGCCTCTTTGCATGATTGTGCTGTGCGAGTGAGAAGCAGCATCGCTGCGAAGCAACATCCCTAGCGCTTAGCGGCTTGTTGACTGATGTAGATTCTAGTAGGCACGCTATTTTACAATCATAATTCTGCATGTGATTTTTCACCCTGTTGCTTATTGTACCTTGCTTATTGCAATGTCTGCGTTGATTGATAGAAAAATCTATAGAAAGCATTTGGTTGACTGAAAATAAAAAAGGGGGAATTGTGGGGAAGGAATTCGCAGGGAGCTTTGTGCTGTTTCACACGTCCCTGAACTAGAGATAATGAGGAAAACAGCGGTAGAACCAAAAACTTGAGCAAGGTTGAGATAAAGTAAATTGGCTACAGTGTTAAAGATGAGCTTTGGGCAGTGGCCAATTGCTGGCTGGCTCGAGGCGCGTGTCTGAGGGTCTCTAACCAATTTTAAGACAGATTCGGGCGCGTGGGGCTACGGGGAAAGTATATGTAGTAGTGAAAAATGGCAATAAAGGTCTCCTGTTCAAGAGCCATCAGGAGTCCGTGTCTTGCATCCCTTCATGGTACTTCCCTCATTCTTGACATGCTTCTTGAGGCCTGGGTTCCGACTACTGTCCAGACTGTCATCCTTTTCCTGCCCAAGAGCCTCGAGTCTATTACCCAGGGACACTGTGGGGGTTGGGGGCAGATGCCTCCTTCTGCTTCGAGCTGAGACAAGGGTCCAGCCCCTTTCCTCTCATGGGCGGTTGAGCCCTCTGTCCTGCACGTGAGCAGCTGGATCGGCTACTACCCCTTGCAGGGGAATGTCACAGGCAAACTGAATGCAAGACTCCTTTGTGAGCGTACAAACCCATTGCCTTCCTACTGTTCCCTTCACCTATTGCCATGCCCTCCAAAACCTTTACAGGCGCACAGAACCAGTCCATTATCCTTGCCTGTAGTTGTACTAAAGACTCAGAAGAGTCCCCCAAGGTTCATTTTAAATCCAGCCAGCCACGCTAGGAACCACCAAACTGCGCTCTGGTGCTGTGAAAGCTTCTTCTGTTTCCAAATGCTTCCTATAAACGATCCGGCAATTACTCTATGGTGGGAAGTCACAGTCTTCATCCTGCTCTGTTCTGGTTATTGTCAGTTCTGTGCCAGGTACGAGTGAAAATGCTCTTTGTGCTTTGAAGTGACTACTGGAGTGCAGGCCCCTTCGCAGGCGTAGCTCCTTGCCAGGTGGAGACTTTCCTCCGTGTTCCTGTTAGCGAAGAACCTGAACCCCGGCCAGGTTTGAGGGCAGTTACAGCACAGTCACCTGTTAGGGGTGGAAAACTCAGGTATTGCAAGTAGGAGGCTAATACAAAAGAAAAAAAAAGTGAGGAAGTACTTTGCCTGGGTTAAACCTCCTGTTACAGTAGGCACTTCAGCTCAAAGCCACACAAGGAGGCAGTGTAGTTATTCCCCTGCTGTAGCTCTCTACAATCCTTCCTTCCCTGCCCGTTTGCTGTCTACCTTCTTGCCCTCTTCCATTCTCATTACCTGGAGATCTGATTTCCAGCTGCTGTCCCACTTTGTATCACTGTTTTGCAGCCGGCAGGTAAAACTGTCCCTGTTTTGCCTCAAGTGAAGGATTCCTGCTGCACAGAGCTACTGCTTCTTCCTACTGCACGCATCAAATAAATTTTGAAATGCTCCCTGGGCTGTAAGGCACGCGTTGAGGCTTCAGCTTTCCTGAGAGGACAGGAGGAAGGGGGAAATCAGTTTTTACCCATCTTTAAAGCTGCTGCTTGTAATCTTTTATTTTCATAAGAACTGGTGTTTTCAGTCAAATCAGATGAAGAGGAAATGATGTGCAGGCAGTGCCTCAGACCAGCTCAGTGTTCCAACCCAATGCATCAGCAATAGATAAATCTGCCACTGCTTTTCTACCACTGGCCAGCACACCTTCGACAATCAGTAGCCAAAGCATCAAAGTGCAACACAACACAACACAGTTCAAACACTGGTTATCCACATTTTATCTGTTCCACATAAGTACTATCCAGTTAACATGAAAAGACAGATTTAAGAAAACAGGTGATCCAGACTATACCCTAGTCAGCTCTGAATTACACAAAGATTACTCTGAGGAATACTTTATAACAGATCTACCTACCCTAGAACCTAGCATGATCCTGTTCTGCCTCTGGCCAGTTACCCTGGCTCATTGGCTTTGCTACATCAGACCAAAATACAACTTCATAGCAAAGCTGGTATGAATAAGCACCATGGTGATAAGAAAAAAAGTATTTCATGCAAGAACAGTGACTTCGGTACCTGGAGGAGGATGAAGTTGAGTTCTGAGATACTTCCACTGTACACGGATATAGAGTGAATTATGAAAGAAAGTGCTTAACTTAGAAATTCAAAATTTATTTACAGGTTTTCACTAAAAAAAGGAAATATAAACTCTCCTTCTGGATATAGTCTGCTCTGCAAAACACTGGAATTGGAGATCATTAAGTTCATTTACACATTTTACAGATTTATCTTTGTATACAACAATGTACGCTTTAGTCATCAAGACATCAGAAGAAGAGACGATAAACTAAGCTGTTTAAAAATAATGAAACTGCTAGGTTTCCTTTGGCCTTCTCCACTTGAAAAATAAGCTAAAACAATTTAAGACACTTTAGCAAAGCTGAACAGAAAAGACATAAAAAGTCTAACTTTTCTAAAAAGGTATCTGAGGATCAGTAATCTTAAACCCAGCCTTGCTATTTAACACAGGACCTAACCCAGCAGCCATAACTGAGGCAAGATCCTTGCCAAAGGCCTTAACAATATTCTCTGTGAAACAACTACAAGATGATACCCATAGTTTCAGTGAGTTGTTAAATGAACAAAGGCAGATGGAGAGGGGGAGAAGCAGCAGCAGCAATTGATGAGTCTGCAAATTTGCTTTTTTTTTTTTTTATAAAAAAAACAAAGAATAGAATTTGAAAAGGAAACATTATTCTCCCACATTACCCAGAAACTCATAATACAAATGGTTCCCCACTTCCAACACACTACTCACCATGCAGGTTTAACACATTTAGAAAAAAAATAAAAACCAGTGCTTGACAGAACAGTAACAAATGCTAAACACTACTACCACCTGCTAAATAAACACAGAGTTGCCTCGGTTTACATACAGATTTTTAGATTTTGTATAGCAGTCGCACCTATTTTCATCTGCTTCACACCAAACATTACCTATTTGAAAAGGCTATCGAACACCAAGAGAAAAATCACAGTCTCAATCAAACCAAGAACACTCTGCTTCCAATTTGAATTGAATCAGAAATTTACCCATCTGGTTTTATCTCCCTCACTATCACGAGACTTCAATAATTTTTAACATGTTTGGAGCCTAATCCACATTCCCTTAAATCATAGGATCATAGAATATCCCAAGTTGGAAGGGACCCACAAGGATCATTGAGTCCAACTCCTGGCACCACACAGGTCTACCCAAAAATTCAGACCATGTGACTAAGTGCACAGTCCAATCGCTTCTTAAATTCAGATAGGCTTGGTGCAGTGACTACTTCCCTGGGGAGCCTGTTCCAGTGTGCGACAACCCTCTCAGTGAAGAGCCTCTTCCTGATGTCCAGCCTGAACCTCCCCTGTCGCAGCTTGACACCATTGCCTCAGGTCCTATCACTGGTCACTAAAGAGAATAAATTGGCACCTGCCTCTCCACTCCCCCTCGTGAGGAAGCTGTAGACCACAATGAGGTCTGTGGTAAACAGTACTGTGGTAGTAACTGAAATAAGAATCACTTTTTTTTTTTTTTTAATTTAGGAATAATTTGCGAAGTATATTGAAGGAAATTCATCCCTGAGTAACAAGACATTTAAAAACCGCATCCTATCGATACTCATTGCAACACATTATGACGCATACTCTAACAGTCAACGCGATTAACAGGCAGCAACAGAACTTGTCACAGTCCAGTATATTTGCAGCACTGTTGCATTGATCCCATTATCTTGTTTAATGAAACTGAAAGTGAACATTAGGAAATAGGATAAATAGAAACAGTGTCTTTATTATTTTAAGTTGAATGTCAAACCGACAGCTAAACCGTGCTGGATCCCAGAAAACTCAGAGCAGTGATGGCTAGCAACTTGCTTCTTTGGATGTCCAAAAGATTTTGCAACAGGTATCTTCAACCAAACAACAGGAGGAGCACAATGGTAACGGAGTTCACTGCTATTAATGGCACTGCAGAGAGAGAACACGAGTAATTGGAGACCACTTTCTAAGGAGCAGAAGTTTAAAAAAATACACCTCATTTTCCTATGCAGGACCAAGATTAGTGGAAGGAATTCAGGATCACGGCCTAGGGTTCTAAAAGCTAGTAGGAAGCAACAGTACAAATATTTATCGCCTCTTAACTTTGGCTCAAATATCCCTTTCTCCAAATGAAAATGTCTGTTTCTGTCCCTGTTTTTACTACAATTTAGAAGAAATGTACTAGTTTTTACTTGTCTTGCCCACCACGAAGTAAGATTTGTTACTTGCTGTTTATCTTCACTTATAAAATGAATTTTGGTATGCTTTATAGTGGAAAAACTATTGGTAACTTATAAGTTAAGAGCATTTTCCCCCCCCATCCTTTTAAGCATGGGCTTACCTTTAAGAATCCCAAGAATTACATTTCCCTCACCTGGTACTTCACATAAAACTGCACTGAGCCAATGTGAACCTGTTCCATACCAAGCTTCCCCCCAGACCCCAGGAAAAGGTAAGATGCAACAGTGGCACCACAAGCCAGAGGCAGATGTCCAAATCGGCCCTGCCTGGAAAGCAGGGAACATTTTACACTTCAACAAACTTAGAGCATAAGCACGACATGCTGCAACATGCACCTTCCTATAGAGAATCCATGCATGAACCCAAAAGAAGGACAGACTGGATGACAAGCAGAGAGAGCAGCTGTTTGGTAAAAGAAAGAGACACATGCCGGCATTATTTCATTAAAGCACAGAAACAAAACTTCACAGATGAGAGTTTAAACAAACGATCATTGTCATCTTACCTCTCATAACGGTTCGTACAGATCGAATGAGGTTCATTAGCTGTGCTTTAATTCCTGGTTCCTCTCCAAATCCTCCAATCCCTTGATCACTTGCCCAGCCAACTGTGTCACATAAAAATAGGCAGCCATGTTAACAACAACAACAAAAAAAAACACGAAGCCATTCAACAAACGCTATCAGCGATATTAACGAGTGATCTATCTTGAGTATGGCTGAGTTTATCACTAACATTAGAAAGACAAACTACAAACCAATTAGCTTCATTTCAGATTCTATTGCTTGAAACAATATACAACAAACTGTTAAACATCTTAATGAACACAATGGTAACAACAGATCAATGTTTCTGCAAAGGAAACCCTTACCTTTTTAATATACTACTATTCTCTGCATGCCAGAGAACCAAATGAGTTTATTTGGACTTCAGAAAAGCACCCACCAAAATAATATAAAAAAGATTGCCTACATCTGCTCACAGGCCTTTACCAGAAGATAAAAGAACAAGTAATTGTTGGGTATGAAGCAACACTTCAGAAACAAGCTACGTGATGGAAACGGAACAAATTCCAAACTGGGACGATGATTTTCTGAAGTGCTACAGAAATGACTCAGAAACTTTTTGGGTGGCAGCTCAGCAACTGAGCCAGTGTTGACAAACATTGCAATGGGAAGGAACATTTAGAGATGGGCTATCTGTGGCTGGCCTGCCTGTCAAAGAACAGCAGAGCTGTGTGCCACTGGAAACAGCCTGAATTGGCTTTGCTCAGTGCAGTGACGTTTAAAGGCAAACAGTGTCAGGATGCACAAGGAGTCACTAATAAAACATCAGAAGCTTTAAAATGGCTTTCTATAAATCATGCAGACTGCCTGCAGGGACATTTTTAATTCTCTGAGCACAGACAAACATAAAGCAAGCAGTGAGGCAGGTTTCATACTTTGGTATGAAATGCCGCCACACCAACAGGAGTTGAAAACACAAAAACAGGAGGGCACGAGAAGCCTTCCCTGCCAAGGCTATGGGGAGACGAGCTACAAGGAGACAGAGCACAGCACCGTCCCCCAGCAGCAATGGGACTGCGTATTTTTGGTCCTGCTGCTCACAGCCCTTACACATTTGGGGATGAGCAGGGCAGACATAGGAGGGACCGACCCTGTGCAGAGCTGCACAGTACAACCTGTGAGTTTCTTTCCTCCAGAGACAGCTTGGGAGTGATTTCCTTCTCTTTCACCCCTTTTTCCTTCCTTGTCTCTCTTGCTCTGCCAGCACCAGGCTGGGTGCTGTGCTCCCACCTGGATGAGCCTGGGGTTATTCCCAAGACTCACACGGGCTCGGTGAGGGGCTTGACCCCTCCATCATCCCATATGTCTTGGGGTTCCTAGAGCTCCAGGAAAGACCAAGCAAAACCAAAGCCCCAGCTGAGTCCCACCGGGGGGCAGGCAGAAGGGCCAAGAAACAGCACTCCTGCCCAAATTCCCGCTTCGGCCTGACTCAGAGCAACCAGGACTCTGGGTAAGGAGTCACAGAATTGAAAACCTCATCAGGAAACCTTGGATGAGAGGTCATCTCCATCGACACTGAACATCTTGGCTGTCTGGGGCTTTTCTGTGCTTTGTGGTTGGTTTCTGTTGGTTGTTTATTTTTGCTCTTAAAGGCCGGTGATACCCAGCCTTGGGTGCAGTGGGAAGCGGAGCGTGACTCCACAGAGGTCCCTTCCACCGAGCGGTGCAAGGCAGAGGCAACAGCACAGAAACACACAGGGGAGAAGGGGAGGGAAACAACAAAAAGGGAGACGAAAAAGGGGACACAAAGCAGCGGCAGGAGCCCAGCGGCCATCTTCAGGGACGGGGCCCGGGACCGGGATGTGGGGGGGGGACGGGATCCGGGGGTGGCGGCGCTGAGGGCGGGGTGGGGGCGGGCAGGATAGCGGCGACTCACCGTTGCGGAGGAAGCGCTCCTCGTGCAGCACGGCGATGGCGTTGACGACGAGCAGCCCAGCCTGCAGCAGCGAGTACAGCGTGAACGCCATGACCCCGCCGCGCCGCGCCGCGAGGAGGGAACGACGCCCGAGCGGGAGGTGGAGGGGCAGGGAGGCCTCGCTGAGACGGGCACAAAATGGCGGCCCCGCCCCGCCGTTGCCAGGGCGGCAATCTGGTGGCTGTGGGAGGAATGGGCCCCGCGCCGCAGCCTGAGGGAATCATGGAGTCATTAGGATTGGAAAAGCCCTCCAAGATCGTCTGGTCCAACTATCATCCTACTGTGAGAAAAATTTCAAATAATTTTCTTCAGACAGGATCTTCTGTGAAGGTATTTTATTCGCGATTGCAATGGCGGGCGTCCTGTCAATCAGGAGCGCATTTTAGTAAACAAATCATAACCTTTTATTCCCTATTACCTGACACCTGATCACCTCCCCTGTTTCCTCATTGGCTGAGTACTACAGGTTCACAAGCTACTCGATGCTCCTCTATACCATATATGTACAATTTTTCTTTTTTATTCAACCCTTTAATTTCTCCCTTTTCCCTTTTTTTTCCCCTTTCTTATGTTTTGAGAACTTGTGATCTTTGTTTTACTGTTCTCACACTGCTCATCCTGTTTTTCTCAAGCTTCCACCTTATTTTGGGAGCAGTGAGGCCTTCTACTGTCCACTTATCTACTTAGCATTTCTCCTTATTATGACTACACAACTACCTTGGAATACGGAACAGTAATTCTCTACTGCAAAAAACACAACTTAGTTTCTCACAATTCCCCCCTCTTCTTTTCTTACTCCTGTTGTTGTTTTTGCACCTCTTCACATACCGCACTCTTGAGTTTTTCCAACATTAAGGTGCAATATTCTTCTTCGGATGTCACAGGGGATGATAGATATACAATGCCGTTATTATTACATTGCCAACAAATAGTTGTTTGAGCCAATTCTATTCCGGTAACCACGAAGTTAGTTTCTCCCAAGTGTTTCTAAATCCCCAGGAAGTGTCATCTTGAGGTACTCTATGTAGGATATTGTTTGTTGTTTTTTTTCTCAAATATTTTTGAGATCAGTCAAATTCGTCCCATTTGATCTACATATATACAGCAACTAGTATTAATTACAGTGCACGCTCCTCCTTATGAGGTTATTAATAAATCTAATACTATTTGATTCTAGAGTACTATTTTTGCAAACTTATCTAACTTATTTTCTAGTTCTTCGGTTATAGCTGAGATATTTACAATAGCGTTTTCTAATTCACTCACCCTTAACCAAGGTAAAAACCACCTTGCAAAACTGTGAAATGCTAGAGAATTTTACTAGAGGATTATCTGGAGTCCGCTTAATTCTGTGTGTGGTCTCAAGGGGGCTTTGGCTTTGTGGGTCTTCAATAATAGTTACATTTGGAATTATTGCCTCCAGGGTGCGAGCTCCCTTCCATCCTAGGGGCAACACCTTCCTGGCTTTATTGCCACATAGCCAGTACCACCCCTCGCCATTCTGGACAGGCCATCCGGTTACAGGATTCTCATGTTGTATCTGGTGTGCATTATGTATATTAGCATTCCCGTGGCTACCATATTCAGTACAGTATGGATTATTCCCTACTTCATGGATATTTCCACACCCAGGGTCAGTACTATTGCCCCCTGAGTTTTCTATCAATGTTGTTTAAAAGGCACCTTTGATAACACAGTATGTTGTAGCCAGGACTATGTGTAGGGAGCTCAACTTCAAAATCTATTCCTTCCCGGGACTGTGTATGATCTGTCATTTTTAGAAATCTAGAGAATCCAGACACAGTTGCTGCTGGAAATAGCAATCAGGGACAAGGCCTTTTCAATCTTTCTAGGCATCTGGGTGCAAATCCAACAATTATTTTGAGATAGAACTCCAGGGATGTTCTGGATTAATTGGAAATGCTGGTTTTTCCCTCCATCCTATCGCTAATCCATTGAGAATAGGTATTACTAAGATAAACCTAACATACATCATTTCTCTCTCTATATATGCACCCCTATAATAATTAAGAAATAATAAATAAGAAAAACAATAAAAATCACAAACTAATAAGGATTCTTCTGGTGGGGATTAAATACCCCCCTTTCTCCCACTTCCAGGGAGCGTTCCCTGGAAACACTCCAATTCTGTGTAATTCAATCCCTTTTACTCATTAATTCATTAAGAATTCTTCTAAGGAGAAGTTAAAGGTTTACAATAGATAGTTTTAACAGTTTTAACCTTAAAAGTCTTTGTTAATGCAGTCTCTCAGGTATCAAGGTTAACTGATGCTTCTACCCAGGTATGAGTCCACCCTTTCTCAGCAGTTCTTCCTGTCATCTCGGTAGTCAGGAGCACTTGGAACAGTCCGTCCCACTCAGGTTGCAGTTTCAATTCTCTCCATGTTCGCATCAGATCCCAATCTCCTGCTCAGAATGGATGGATCAGGGCTTCCAAGGGTGGGGTTTGAGCTAACAGTCCACGGGTCCTGAGAGATGACAAAGAGGACGACAGCCCGAGTATATAGTTCTTAAGAAAAGCATCTTTTGTCTTATTTTGAGGTAATTCATTCCCTTTGTCCATGTACAGCAATCTAAATAATATTTCATATGGTGAAACTCCCACATCTTTTCTTGGTGCAGCTTGAATTCGGAGAAGTGCCAAAGGTAAGCACTTTGTTTGGGGAAGCCGAGTTTCCAGAACGTAGTCAATTGCTTCTTTACTGTCTGATCCTCTCCACCCTTCCAGAAGAGGAAGGGTGCCAAGGAGCGTGAAATTTCCACTTAATTCCTAGAGTCGACATTAGCCCTTGCAATATTTCTGACATAAAGTGATTTCCTTGATCAGAGTCAATATTTTCAACAATTCCATACCTGGGAGTTACTTGTTCTAGAATTACTTTTGCTACTATGTTCGCATTAGCAGATACTGAAGGGAAAGCTTCCACCCACCCTGACAAATGACCGACCAAGACTAATAAGTATTTAAATCTACCTACTCCTGTGTACTTGTTCAGCCAGAGTATATATATTCCTACACATACATATTTCCATAGCACAGCGTCACACGTTGCTTGAATTCCCCAATGACCCTCTTGATGTAAAACAGTTAATATTTGCCTCATTAGTACTTTATTGAGCAGTTCTCTCCCTTCAGGGAGTACCTATTTTCCTTTGGACTTTGTGACTCCTAATTCCTTAAAAACCTCTTTCTCTGAAAACTTTTTAGTTCTTTTTAGCTTTGGGTAGGGGTAGCTCAAAAATTCCCTGAATCCTCTCTGGTATTATTCTTCATTCCCCCTCAGACACTAGATGCCCTAAATATTTGACTTCTCTTTCTACGAATTTTAATTTATTTTCCAATACTTTCAATCCCTGTTTTCCCAGAAAGTTGAATAGCTTGTTAGTGGCTTCCTTCACAACTGTTTTCTCCTGTCCTGACAATAAAACCTCATCCACATATTGTAACAGTAACACCTCCTTTGGAGGTTGGAATTACTCCGAAATTTGTTCCAGAACTTGCCCAAATAAATTGGTGGCCCTGTAAACCCCTGAGGTAAAATTGTCCATCTATATTGCTGCTTCTGCCCCATTTCAGAGTCTTTCCACTCAAAGGCAAATATATCTTTGCTCTCAGGGTCTGAGAGCACCCCATTTATAACAGCATTGTTCTAGCCTAACAATTTACTATTTGAATGCCCAATTTCATTATCAAATCCTTTCCCAACAAGTTAGTCTCTGCCTCGGGTGCATACAATAATTGTCCAGTGATCATTCTATCCCTAGTCTCAGCTTGGTGTTGAGAGAGGGAGTTAGGAGAATCTTATCAAGTAGAGAGAGAGTGCTGACAGCATTAAACTAGGATGCTACTTAGTGTCTTTGCTAACTATGTTGCATTGTGCAAATTAACTAAAGCAAGAAGCCTTGGGCCCCTTACCGAGGTCAGTCTCCTAATAAGAGAGTGAGCCTATCTTAAGAAACTGGTAGAAACTGGTCCTGTGGATGGACAAGAGCCAAGGAGCAACTGAATCTGTGCAAAGACAAGAGGTCAACTAGCGGTGACGAGGAAGAGTCATCAACCTTCATCCCCACGACCCCCAACGACCACCACCAGAACACAGTGCGCAAGCGCAGATGGGAGGAGTTTATGGAAATGACTCCTTGGAACTAATTTTAATATGAAGCGGGGACAGGTTATGAACATGTATAGGCGTATTGTGAAACGTCATGCATATGTAACTCTTTGCTGCATATAACCAAGGCAAATTGCCGTGTCGTGCGCGCACGACTTTGGTGGGACTACCCCCCGTGCTGCCCAGCGCTGAATAAACATACCTACTTTACAATCTTACTGATTGTGGAGTCCGTTTTCCACAAGTCAGTGTCCCAAAAAAGTGGCACTGTTATCCCAGTCCCTTCTACCCCCATCACATTTAGGGTTTCATTAGTTAATTTAAGCCTTGATACTTTACAGGCCAGCAATGACTGAGCTCCCTCAGTGTATTGGGTTCACATGGCAAGGTTCTGGTAGCAGGGGGGAGCTGCAGTGGTAGCCCCTGTGAGAAGAATCCAGCAGCTGCCCCATGTTAGATAAGGGCCAGTTTCAGCTGGCTCCAAAGGGGCCCACCACTGCCCAGAGCCAAGCCATGAGCAATGCAGTTTAAATCTCTATGAGAGCACATCCAAGAAAAGGAAAAAAAGTGCTGCACAACAGCAGCTGGGAGAGTGAGGAGTGAGAAACCTCCTTGCAGACACCAAGGTCAGTGCAGAGGAGGGGGAGTGCAGTGCAGAGGTGCTCCAGGTGCTGGAGCCGAAGCCCCCCTGCAGCCCACAGAGAGGCCCCTGTTGGGGTAGGCAGACCCCCACAGTCCATGGTGTACCGCAGCGGAGCAGATCTCCATGCTGCAGCCTGCGGAGAGGAGCCCATGCAGGAGCAGGTGATTGGGGGGGGGGTGGACCCCAGGGGGTCCCAAGCCTGACCAACCTGCTGCTGACGAATAGACCCCACGGCACAGATCCACACCTGGAGCAGCTCCCAAAGAGCCCGTTTTTCGCTGCCTGTGGAGAGCAACTCGTAACTCGGCCTTCGGGCCTTATGTATCCTATTCCTCCCGGATCGAAGGGAAACAGATCCGGCTCCTTTTCAGGGCCTATAGGGCCTGGATCAAAAGGAACGTCCAGGTCACCAGGGGGCGTAACAGCAAAGGCCTGCGATGGCAGTAGCGGCGGGGGGGGGGGGCGATGGTGTAGCAGAAGGATCGGTGGACGAGCCCGCAGCTCCCTCACTATCTGGCAAACCACACGTTTCTGATTGTGGTCGCACATGGCTCTTTAAGGCCTCAGAGATTGCTCGCCAGGTGCCGAGCAATCCCACCGCAACCTTGTCATTTTTAGTAGCAGAGTCCCACACCTTGACCTCAATTTGGTCCCATGTTTCATGTAAGGAATGGTCCAGCAATTGGTGCCACTAAGGGATTTGAAGGGTTAACATTGAGGCCTGGGTTTAGGTGATAAGAGAACAAAGGGATTTCCTTAGAGAAAAACTGCTGACTCTGCACGGACGTGCAGTAACTTCTGACACCCGGCCAAGAGACCACCAGATAAGGAGGAAGACCATGAGCCTCCCCGTCCGAGCGGCCCCCGAGAGACTAACAGAGACTGATAAGCTTGCCTCTATTCGTTTAATAAATTGTAAACTTTGATCGCAGTCCTATTTGGGACTCAGTCATTTATAACACTGATGACATCCAGTTAATAAACACATTAATAAATTGTCTGCCAGTATGTTCTTAGGTATCAAAAGAACTTGTATCTAAAGTCTTATATGTTGCACTTTCAATTCTACTCTCTTTAATAACTACTCTCAATAAACTTACATTAAAATATAACTGTTGTGAAAAATCTGTGTAGCCACAGGTTGCGTAAGAAAATGTAGATGCCTGAATAAAATACAACCCCATAGGAAAAAATATCCAAGCCAAAGCCATGCTCACATTTATATTAAGAATGATATCACCTCTGAAATGATGCTTAGACTGAATTACTGCATATGACAAGCATCAGCATATGACAAGCAACAACTTTTGTAAAGCTTAGACAACAAAACCAAGCAGCATAATTTTGCAGCTAAACAGACTGTCCAGGCTTTGCCTCTTCTCAGTTCATGTATGTGTGCATGTCTATGAACAAGATGAAATGTCATCTGAGGAGCTGTTTCAGGATGTCAGCTGAAATTTCCCCTGGTGCGAGGAGAGCCAGGCTGAGTGTTACTGAAAACGGAAGATCACCTGCTTACTGTAGAGTCCTCCAGCCCCCCGTGATACAATCTTTTTCTCACATCATTAAGACGTTCTAACAAGCACCTAACTCTATCTCACCCTTCAGCTTGAAAAAGTTTTTAAAAAAAACAAAACCAAACTGTCCTGGTTTCAGCTAGGACAGAGTTAATTTTCCTCCTAGTAGCTGGTAGGGTGCTATGTTTTGGATTAGGATGAGAAGAGCACTGATAACATGCTGATGTTTTAATTGTTGCAGAGCAGTGCTTACACCAAGCCAAGGACTTTTCAGCCTCTCTCTGTCCTGCTAGCGAGCAGGCTAGGGATGCAGCAGAAGCTGGGAGGGGACAGACCCAGGACAGCTGACCCAAACTGGCCAAAGGGGTATTCCATACCATCTGATGTCATGCTGAACAATATATAGGGGTGGCTAGCCGGGGTGGGGGGGGCCGGCTGCTCGGGGATAGGCTGGGCATCGGTCAACGGGTGGTGAGCAATTGCATTGTGCATCACTTGTTTCGTACACATTATTATTATTAATACTATTATTATTATTATCCTCCCTTCAGAAGGGTGATTCAGGCCTGGCAAACCCAGTCTTCAAAGGATCCGAAAACGGGCCAAAAGACATGTGGTCTTAAAGGCTCCTTCGGCCATTCTATCAAACAATACTGCACCATTTTTAATTTCCTTTTTTTCCTTTTCTGGGGCCCCTATCGTTCCAATTTCTAATCATTATCCCCAATGGACTTTCTGGTGGTATGTCTGGCAATTTGCTCCCTTTTCTCTGGTCCCGGGTCTTCAATTTTGTCTGACCCATCTAGGAATTTTACTGTGGCAATTCCTACAGCCCTTGGTTGCCTTAGTGAGAGTGTCTTGCAGGGGGTTTAGGACCTATCACCCACCCACGAATCCTATAGGAATCGCTTCGGTCCTTCACCGGCCAAGTCCCTCGCGGGAGATTGGAACCGCGGTTAGAAGACCTCTCAATCGCTTTGGAACTACGTTCCGTCTCAGTCACACTCTCACACACACACAGGCAACCGAATCCCACCCAACCGAACGGTATACGCCTTAAATACTTACGACTCCGTCGTCTTCGTTCGGATCTTCGTGCGCAGAATTATGGGCAAAATATAGTGCTGCAGCCGGCAAAGGGAGCTCATAAAAAATCTAAATCTTTGCTTGCCCTTATTCAGGTTCAAGATGGCATTAGTCCCGACCCGACTCGAACAGGAGCCACCAAATGGTGGGGGCGCCCCTCCTAGATCAAGTCAGAATTCAGGAACCAAGACCATCCCGGACGAGCCCCCAATTGTTATAAATGACTGAGTCCCAAATAGGACGGCAATCAAAGTTTACAATTTATTAAACGAATAGAGGCAAGCAAACAGCGCTAGGTGCGCCGGGAGTCTCTGCTCCACCAGGACGCACACCCGTTACATAAGACGGCTGATTTTTATGCTCCTAGGCTAATACATATTCATTACTACTTCTAGAAGAGGCAGGGTTATTATAATTGGTTTCCCAAATCCGAAGTCCTCCCAGGTGCGCCTGCTTATCAGTCTCTGGTAGTCTCTCGGGGGCCGCTCGGACGGGGAGGCTCATGGTCTTCCTCCTTATCTGGTGGTCTCTTGGCCGGGTGTCAGAAGTTACTGCACGTCCGTGCAGAGTCAGCAGTTTTTCTCTAAGGAAATCCCTTTGTTCTCTTATCACCTAAACCCAGGCCTCAATGTTAACCCTTCAAATCCCTTAGTGGCACCAATTGCTGGACCATTCCTTACATGAAACATGGGACCAAATTGAGGTCAAGGTGTGGGACTCTGCTACTAAAAATGACAAGGTTGCGGTGGGATTACTCGGCACCTGGCGAGCAATCTCTGAGGCCTTAAAGAGCCATGTGCGACCACAATCAGAAACGTGTGGTTTGCCAGATAGTGAGGGAGCTGCGGGCTCGTCCACCGATCCTTCTGCTACACCATCGCCCGCCCCCCCCCGCCGCTACTGCCATCGCAGGCCTTTGCTGTTACGCCCCCTGGTGACCTGGACGTTCCTTTTGATCCAGGCCCTATAGGCCCTGAAAAGGAGCCGGATCTGTTTCCCTTCGATCCGGGAGGAATAGGATACATAAGGCCCGAAGGCCGAGTTGCTTAACAACTTAAAGCGAGACATATTGTCTCGCTACGCTATTGTCTCGCTACGACTAGCCCTGGAATTCTCCAGTGTTTGTAATCAAGAAAAGGAATGGAAAATGGAGACTGTTATATGATCTGAGAAAAAATAATGAAGTCATGGAAGATATGGGAGCACTTCAACCAGGATTACCAACTCCAACTATGCTCCCCCAGTCATGGACATTAATAGTAATAGATTTAAAGGACTGTTTGTTAAACACTTGCCAGAATGCAGAAAACTGCACTCTGTGGAGAAAGATGCTAAATATGCAGCAGAACTCCATCTTGCAAGCTGCTGAACATCTCCTGTGTGGTACTGAAAGCCCTCTGTCCCTCACAGATGTGAAGACATTATGGAAATGTCTAGGACACGTTCTTCTCTGCAGACATTTCTTGTGAACAGAAATTCACTTTGAATGAACTTTCAGAGACATCGCAAAAAAAGTAACAGAAGGTTTTGAATATCCCTTACAGGGATCTATTACATTATAATTCAAAGTAATTTTTTTTTTTTTAAACTGGTGTCTGTCTCACTCTACACTCAGTTTTGTGCAGAAGCTTGAGATCACAGTGTGGAGCTCCTTTCTGCAGGAACATCTTACCTTGTGGGGCTGGATGCGAAGCACCTCTGCAAATTGCCAGCATAGAAAAAACAAAGCCAATGAGACCAGAGCGACCAGCCAAGTGTGGACGTGGCCCCAAAGATACACCGTACACTGCAGGACTCAAGGACCTAAGCCAGACGCAAGATCTGAGCTTCTTAGCATGACTGTAGGTTATTTACCTGAGATTTATTAGTGAATGCTTGCCTAGTAGTTTGGAGATGAAAGATATACTGGGGGGTGTATCAAGTATAATCTTACTACAGTTAAAAAAAAAAAAAAGACCCTTCCTAAGCAGGATAACAGAGCCCTCTCAAAAATGTTCTGCATAATCCAAGCCAGTTAACATTGTGTCAAAATAAATTTGCTCATCTGAGCATAAACTGCAGTGATAAACCCCTTTGTCCTGGTTTCAGTTAGGACAGAGTTAATTTTCCTCCTAGTAGCTGGTAGGGTGCTATGTTTTGGATTAGGATGAGAAGAGCGCTGATAACATGCTGATGTTTTAATTGTTGCAGAGCAGTGCTTACACCAAGCCAAGGACCTTTCAGCTTCTCGCTCTGTCCTGCCAGCGAGCAGGCTAGGGATGCAGCAGGAGCTGGGAGGGGACAGACCCAAGACAGCTGACCCAAACTGGCCAAAGGGGTATTCCATACCATCTGACGTCATGCTGAACAATATATAGGGGTGGCTAGCCGGGGGTGGGGGGCCGGCTGCTCGGGGATAGGCTGGGCATCGGTCAGCGGGTGGTGAGCAATTGCATTGTGCATCACTTGTTTCGTACACATTATTATTAGTAATACTATTATTATTATTATTATTATTATTATTGTTATTATTATTTTCCTGTCTTAATAAACTGTCTTTATCTCAACTCACAGGCTTCACTTTCCCGTTTCTCTCCCCCATCCCAGAGAGGGAGGGGGGAGGGTGAGCGAACAGCTGTGTGGTGTTTAGCTGCTGACCGGGTTAAACCACAACAGTCCTTTTTGGTGCCCAATGTGGGGCACGAAGGGTTTAGATATCGACAGATTTGACCAGAGTGTGTTAAACTAAAATTGGTATAAGTATTAGACCTGCTTAATAGTTGCTAGTCACAATGTTGATTGCCTTAATCTCAAGTCTGCTGTGCCTGTTTCCCAAATTGAGTTTTATAGCACGTTGCTTTCTGTATGTGCTCCCTGTCATGCTGTTTATCCTTTCCGGGCCCTGGTTTAAGATTGTTATGGTACTGTGTGGTGTAACAATGGCTTATGAAATGATGAGATTTCTGGTCATGACCCTAACCTGGTATTTGTACTCAGCACTGTCGTCGACTCTATACTTCGGAAACCATATCTCAGAAACTATTAGCAATTACACCTATTGCCTTTTTTCATCAGGGAGTCAATCTGTGGAGGGGACAGGGGAAGATATTTTTTCTTACCTGTTCACTCTCCCTTCCTCCTTCACCACCCTCTTATCCCCCGAGCTAGTTACGATAGTTCTCCAAGATGCTGAATATCCTTGGGATCCCAGCAGTTAACTGTATTGGAGGCTGAAGTGAGTCTAACCGGAAATGAGTGGCAAAAGCACCGTATTGTGACTGGCCCGGATGCTCCGTGCATCCTTGGCATAGACTATCTCAGGAGAGGATATTTCAAGGACCCAAAAGGGTTCCGCTGGGCTTTTGGCATAGCTGCCTTAGAGACAGAGGACATTAAACAGTTGTCTACCTTGCTCGGTCTCTCAGAGGACCCTTCTGTTGTGGGGTTGCTGAGGGTTGAAGAACAGCAAGTGCCAATCGCTACCACAACGGTGCACTGGCGGCAATATCGCACCAACCGAGACTCCCTGATTCCCATCCATAAGCTACTTCGTCAACTGGAGAGCCAAGGAGTGATCAGCAAGACTCATTCACCTTTTAATAGTCCCATATGGCCAGTGCGAAAGTCTAATGGTGAGTGGAGACTAACAGTGGACTATCGTGGCCTGAACGAAGTCACGCCACCACTGAGTGCTGCAGTGCCGGACATGCTAGAACTCCAGTACGAACTGGAATCAAAGGCAGCCAAGTGGTATGCCACAATTGATATCGCTAATGCATTTTTCTCCATCCATCTAGCAGCAGAGTGCAGGCCACAGTTTGCTTTCACGTGGAGGGGAGTCCAATATACTTGGAATCGGCTGCCCCAGGGGTGGAAACACAGCCCTACCATTTGCCATGGACTGATCCAGTCTGCGCTGGAGCGGGGGGAAGCTCCTGAACACCTGCAGTACATCGATGACATCATTGTGTGGGGTGACACTGCAGAGGAAGTTTTCGAGAAAGGGAAGAAAATAGTCCAAATCCTTCTGAAGGCCGGTTTTGCCATAAAACAAAATAAAGTTAAAGGACCTGCACGAGAGATCCAGTTTTTAGGAATAAAATGGCAAGATGGACGTCGTCAAATCCCAATGGATGTGATCAACAAAATAACAGCTATGTCTCCACCAACTAGCAAGAAGGAAACACAAACTTTCCTAGGTGTCGTGGGGTTTTGGAGAATGCATATTCCAAATTACAGTCTGATTGTAAACCCGCTCTACCAAGTAACCCGTAAGAAGAATGCTTTTGAATGGGGCCCTGAGCAACGACAAGCCTTTGAACAAATTAAGCAGGAAATAGTTCATGCAGTAGCCCTTGGGCCAGTCCGAACAGGACCAGATGTAAAGAATGTGCTCTACACCGCAGCCGGGGAGAATGGTCCCACCTGGAGCCTCTGGCAGAAAGAACCTGGGGAAACTCGAGGTCGACCCCTGGGGTTTTGGAGTCGGGGATACAGAGGATCTGAGGCCCGCTATACTCCAACCGAAAAGGAGATATTGGCAGCATATGAGGGAGTTCGATCTGCTTCGGAAGTGGTCGGTACTGAAACGCAGCTCCTCCTGGCACCCCGACTGCCGGTACTGGGTTGGATGTTCAAAGGAAGGGTCCCCTCTACACATCATGCAACTGATGCTACATGGAGCAAGTGGGTTCCACTGATTACTCAGCAGGCTCGAATAGTAAGCCCCAGTCACCCAGGAATCTTGGAAGTGATTATGGACTGGCCAGAAGGCAAGTACTTTGGGATATCATCAGAGGAGGAGGTGGTCCGTGCTGAAGAAGCCCCACTGTACAACAAGCTACCAGAAAATGAGAAGCAATATGCCCTGTTCACTGATGGGTCCTGTCGTATTGTGGGAAAGCATCGGAGATGGAAAGCTGCTGTATGGAGTCCTACACGACGAGTCGCAGAAGCTGCTGAGGGAGAAGGTGAATCGAGTCAGTTTGCAGAAGTGAAAGCCATTCAGCTGGCCTTAGATATTGCTGAACGAGAAAAGTGGCCAGTTCTCTCTCTCTATACTGATTCATGGAGGGTAGCAAATGCCCTGTGGGGGTGGCTACAGCAATGGAAGCAGAACAACTGGGAACGCCGGGGCAAACCCATCTGGGCTGCTGCATTGTGGCAAGATATTGCTGCCCGGGTAGAGAACCTGGTTGTAAAGGTACGCCATGTACATGCTCATGTGCCCAAGAATCGGGCTACATCAAAACAACCAGCAGGTGGATCAGGCTGCTAAGATTGAAGTGGCTCAGGTGGACCTGGACTGGCAACATAAAGGTGAATTATTTATAGCCCGATGGGCCCATGACACCTCAGGCCATCAAGGTAGAGATGCAACATACAGATGGGCTCGTGATCGAGGGGTGGACCTGACCATGGACACTATAGCACAGGTTATTCATGATTGTGAAACGTGCTGCAATTAAGCAAGCCAAATGGTCAAAGCCTCTCTGGTATGGAGGACGATGGCTGAAATACAAATATGGAGAGGCCTGGCAGATTGATTACATCACACTCCCCCAAACCCGCAACGGCAAGCGCCACGTACTTACAATGGTGGAAGCAACCACCGGATGGCTGGAAACATATCCTGTGCCCCATGCCACCGCCCGGAACACTATCCTGGGCCTTGAAAAGCAAGTCCTATGGCGACATGGCACCCCAGAAAGAATTGAGTCAGACAATGGGACTCATTTCCGAAACAACCTTATAGACACTTGGGCCAAAGAACATGGTATTGAGTGGGTGTATCACATCCCCTATCATGCACCAGCTTCCGGGAAAGTTGAACGATACAATGGACTGTTAAAGACTACACTGAAAGCAATGGGTGCTGGGACATTCAAAAATTGGGATACACATTTGGCAAAGGCCACCTGGTTAGTCAATACTAGAGGATCTGCCAACCGAGCTGGACCTGCCCAATCAAACCTGTTACGCACTGTAGAAGGGGATAAAGTTCCTGTAGTGCACGTAAGAAACATGCTGGGTAAAACAGTCTGGGCTACTCCTGCCTCAGGAAAAGGCAAACCCATTCGTGGGATCGCTTTTCCTCAGGGACCTGGATGCACTTGGTGGGTAATGCAAAAGAATGGGGAGGTCCGGTGTGTACCTCAAGGGGACCTAATATTGGGTGAGAATAGCCCATGAGTTGAATTGTAGTATGTTAATTATCATATAACACTGTATGTCATCACTACCATGGTTGCTATATATCATAGATGAAAATGGTGATTAATTAGAAGGTATTGGAAAGAGTGTAACCTGAGCATGACATAAATGGTATGGAATAAGGGGTGGATATCTGTCCTGGTTTCAGTTAGGACAGAGTTAATTTTCCTCCTAGTAGCTGGTAGGGTGCTATGTTTTGGATTAGGATGAGAAGAGCGCTGATAACATGCTGATGTTTTAATTGTTGCAGAGCAGTGCTTACACCAAGCCAAGGACTTTTCAGCCTCTCTCTGTCCTGCTAGCGAGCAGGCTAGGGATGCAGCAGGAGCTGGGAGGGGACAGACCCAGGACAGCTGACCCAAACTGGCCAAAGGGGTATTCCATACCATCTGACGTCATGCTGAACAATATATAGGGGTGGCTAGCCGGGGTGGGGGGGGCCGGCTGCTCGGGGATAGGCTGGGCATCGGTCAACGGGAGGGTGAGCGAACGGCTGTGTGGTGTTTAGCTGCCAGCCGGGCTAAACCACAACACCATCTCACAAAGGATATAGCTGATCAGGGAAAGGTACAGGAAAGCTACAAAACTATGGGACTGCTTCTGTTGGCAGAATGACTGCAACTCCTCAACCTGAAAGAAAGACAACCAAAGAAGCTCACGGGGTGCCTATGAACCCATTTTGGCATGGAGATGGTGCACAGGATTGACAGCAGTCAACTGCCAACTGGTCTCACCCACTACAAGAGGCAGGGGGCATAAAATGATTCTAACAGGTAGCATCTCTGAACACCAGGAGCTGTTTTTCCTTCACACAACAGGTATTTCAGCTGTGGCACTTACTGCCACAGGGTGTTGTAGTTGCCAAAGTGTACCTAGGTTTAAAAAAGTCACTGGACAAGTTCATGAAAGGAAAAAAATCCATTAAGTGCTATTAAAAACAAGACATATCTAGATCTGAAAACCCATGAGCTGTAAATCATTAGATGCTAAAACAATATTCTGGAAACATATGTTTAACTGCTTGCATGCTTTTACAAAGTTATTTGATTTCATCTACTATTGGGAGCAGGGTATGGCACACATGAACTTTTGGTCTGACCCGGTCCAGCTCTTCTGTCACTTTCATTGCTTTTTCCATGCTACAGAAGGTATCGTGCAGCCAGAGTCCTGTATTTGAGACTTGTAAGCTCACCTCGGACAGGAGCAAACTATGCAGGGCAGTGCGTGTAAATAGCAACAGGCTGCACACTTCTTCTCCTGCATTCCAGCTCTGTTGGGCTGCACCAAGGATCTGTAAAACCAGCTGATCTGACCTCCCAGGGATTTGCTGGGAATGAGAGGAATATTGAGAGCGCAACTTGGTGACATATCCAAATGCCAAGGGTGGCTGAAACCGCTTTCAAATACTGGTGACTCTGCAGTGGTGAGGAAGATCGATCTTCTATGCTGAGGGATGGCCTGGTGCTTGGGACTGAGACCATCTGAACAAAGACAACTCCACTAGGGAAGCCCCAGCAATCAGGATGTTGCGCAGGATCAGGAAATGACCTAGAAGACTATGGCTGTGGTTTCTGAAAAGGTGACTGATTTTGGCTCAGACCTGTTCCCTTTATTTCTGTAGAAGAGTTAAAACAAATCCACAAGGCACTTCCTGAAAGCCCACCAAATCTACTTCCAAACTTTTTCTAATAACCAGAGGCAGAGGATTTCTTCCATAAAATACTTCAACACATTAATATATCTGTGAACTAAGATGCTTCTAAAAAAGATATTATTGGGGATAAATTTCTCTTTTTTTTTTCAGTGGAATAAGCATAGCATTGAAGTACAGGGAAGCTCAACTATTATCTCATGGTTTTCTTTCTTTTTATTATAGACTTTTTATCCACATGAATGATAAAGAAATTACAACAGAGTTAAATACCTTTTTTGATAACAGTGATTATATTCTTAATTACACTCAATATTAAATTGTAAAATATTTCCAGAGAAGTGCAATCTTAATTCATACAGCAGGCAAAATACCAGAGGAGGAAGGGGCCGAGGGAGAGGGGTATGAGAGTTTCCAGTCTGCTTTTAAAAAGCACTGTGTATGGCTAACGCTTTTTTATCCATCCATCCATTGTTCTGGCCCATCTGATAAGACGCTCATTTCTTTCCATAAAACAATCGCTATCCCAAAGCAAAAGATGAACTGGCAGATGTTGTCAAATGTTTGTGGCATTGAAAGGATCATCAGTTCCCTTCACAGCTTATCTGTATGATTCATCAAAAGCATTTTCTCTATCAAGTTCAGTAGTCCTAAAAACACAAAGACTTAAACTTTGGTACCACCAAAAAAGATCCAGGACAGGCATTTCTTTATTTTTGTTTTGTTTTTACTAATAAATGGCTGCTACATTCTATTTTACATGGTTGTCCATGATGTTTTGAGGTCACTTGTCCTTGAGTTCAGAGGAACCTGATTTGTTTTGTTTGTTCTTTAAATTTCCAAGTCCTTCCATTGTCTCAGTCTTTATACAAGTCAGATTTCTGAGTGGTGGGTTATAACTTACAAGGTAACAGCTGCAAAAGATCCTGCGCTTCTAGGAATAAATAAGTAAATTAAAACAAAAACAAAGAGAAAAGGTTACCAACCCTAAGCCCAAGTTTCAGATTTCTTTACTCGCAGAATTACAACATTTATTTGCAATCCCTACAAAAGGGACACACAAAAGTCACCTGCTCCAGAAGCTTCCTCTGAGACTTCGCTAGTTAATATTTGCAGAGTCCCATGAAAATACTTCATTAAAGATGAGGCACAAAGTGTAACTGACTGCAGTATGACTAAACACAACCAGACATCCTGTGGAAAGGCAGGCCCAACAAGAGCAACACAAGATTGTGGAAAAACACAGGGCATTAACTAACTGGTTGCTCTGTACTGCACGGGGTCTTCGCTCCCTCAGTGCACCGTGTGGTACGTATGTGCATGCACGTTCCTTCTTGAGGCAACTCTTTCCTGTTTGACACATTGAGAATCTGAAATTGCTTCTGAACAATATAGTTGTGATTCTCTGCTTGACTGATTTAGCTTAGCAGTTAAGTAACAACTAATCTTTCAAAAGCACTGGGGCCTACTCAGAGAAATCCCTGTTGTCTGCAGGGATGGTGTGTCACTGGAAACAAAAACAGCATGAGAAATGCATCCATCCTTCACTCTCAGCAAATAAGCGGGGAATGCTCGTAGCTGTGATGCCAGCACCTTCCTTGCAGGGATTGTCAACTGATGAAAACCTGATGCTGAGAACAAACGGCGCCATTCATCTGATGCTGCCACCCTCAGGCTGACTTTTATTGTAGATCAGTGCTTTGGACAACACGCTTAGGGCAGGATCCCCTGCTTCTCATTCAGCATGGCATAATGTTTTATTCAGGATATTAATATTACTGAATTTATTTTAAATTGGTGCTCAGATTAATGTAGACTCAACTGGAAAATGCTGGCAGTCAGTAAGAAAGCATGCAGAAGAGGGCAAAAACAGACCAACTTGATGCTTAGATTAATCTCGTTATCTCAGCAGGCAGAGCTCAGGGCCACAGATACTGGTTATCTGGTTACTCTGTGCTTACTCCTGATGTTTTTTATTTGTAAATATCTACTTCTTCCATAGCTCAGACAAACTTCCATCACTGATACAATCAAAGCCTTATTCAGATGCCCCAGACTTTCTCCTTAACTCCTTTCCTTTGTGCATTATTGAGGTCTCTATATGAATTGCCCTTTATTTTTCTAATCTGCCTACTCCACCTCAAGGATTTTTTCGTTGAATCCACAAACCAAATTCCGTAGCATAACACAGTAGCAGAGCTACTGACTTTTTGCCTCTCTGTCTTCAAGCCTCAATCTCCTTGTTTTACCATAAAAAATAGAGAATGTCATTTAAAGGCTTTAGCACCTGGAACTGGAATCACCCAGGTCACTGATGACGGAGACAACAGTTCTTTTCACTGAATGTTTCTGAAAAACACTCCTGAAAAAATATGGTGTTGGGTGCAGGAAGATCCTGCAATGCATCTGCAGGAGACTGAACTACAGAAAACAGTACCACTGTAGTTCTGCAAGGCTCCCAAACTGTACTACTCTTTCCTGGCATTGGTTCAACTTAAGTCTCTGTTGTGGTTTAGCCCGGCTGGCAGTCAAACACCACACAGCCGTTTGCTCACCCTCCCCCCTCCCTCTCCGGGATGGGGGAGAGAAACGGGAAAGTGAAGTCTGTGAGTTGAGATAAAGACAGTTTATTAAGACAGGGAAAAGAATAACAATAATAATAATAATAATAATAATAATAATAATAATAATAGTATTAATAGTAATAATGTGTACGAAATAAGTGATGCACAATGCAATTGCTCACCACCCGTTGACCAATGCCCAGCCTATCCCCGAGCAGCCGGCCCCCCCTCCACCCCGGCTAGCCACCCCTATATATTGTTCAGCATGACGTCAGATGGTATGGAATACCCCTTTGGCCAGTTTGGGTCAGCTGTCCTGGGTCTGTCCCCTCCCAGCTCCTGCTGCATCCCTAGCCTGCTCGCTAGCAGGACAGAGAGAGGCTGAAAAGTCCTTGGCTTGGTGTAAGCACTGCTCTACAACAATTAAAACATCAGCACGTTATCAGCGCTCTTCTCATTCTAATCCAAAACATAGCACCCTGCCAGCTACTAGGAGGAAAATTAACTCTGTCCTAACTGAAACCAGGACAGTCTCTCCTCAGAAGCTCTGTTATGGGCACGAAAAACCCTGCCCGTGTGTGAACTTTTACTGCATGCTGAATGTCAAGGTAGTTTCCCTCCTTCTGCCGAAGGTCCATTACCTTGAGGCCACTTTCCAGTGTCAGAGAGAAGTACTTGCTCAGGCTATTCACCCAACTCTCACTGCTATGTCCTACCCCAGTGAAAGCTAGCAATTTGGGTGGCACGTCTGCGATCAGCTTTAGACCATAGCATGACACATCTATAGGCAGAGTTGTTAGACCAGAACCCGTAATGTCACACAACAGAATGATTCTGTCAGTTCTCGCAGTGGCTGCAGAGAACAAGGTGATGGCCAGGCCAGGCAGAACAACACCTTTCACAAACTTACCTTTAGCTTTTGCTGAGGTGTGTACCGAGCTTTTCTTTCCTGATCAAGCTTGCTGCATAGGGAATCTGCAATGACACAGAAACAAAGCCACTGCTTTACGCTGTATGAATGCTGAAGCAGAAATTAAATAAAAATGGCCACGATTAAAACAACAGACAGATATTAAAATCCAGTATAAAAGATGTCTTGTGATGTTTTGTTCACATCACAAAAATAGAATGACCACCCATTCTGCTACCTGTGAAATGATAAAAATCAGCCGTCTGTAACAAAAGGCAAAAACCACTGATCTCTGAGCAGCCAAAATACAGCAGTTTGGGAGTATGAGTCTTCATATATTTATATCACTATAATTAGAAAGCTCTTAATAGCTATCTCTGACTTGCACCAATCTGAGGAAAGCCACTGAAGTGGAACAAATAATTAAAGGAAAACACAGAACATAGGCATATTAGGGAACATGGTTATATTTAGAAACAAAGTGGGATGATGTGTTCACAGGCTACAGGGGATGCAGTAAGGGGCAGCTCTTTTTCAATGCTAGGCCTTTAGAATGCAACAAAGCTAAATTGCTCTGAGATTTCTCCATTAGCTGGGAATCCAAGTGTCTACAAATTCACTATTCTTCAGTGCTACCTTCTGGAAGGACTGTTGGAGGAATTCACGTTGGGATCATAAAATTTATGTTCCTACGCTCCCAGGTGCTGCCGCACACCGAGGTGACCTGCTTCTGCTGCCAGGCACTCCAGAATATAGCCAGGAATAACATCAAATATGTTACTGTGAGCTGACAAATGGGCTGAACTGAAGTCAGGAACAAAGCCTAAAGCTGCAGTAACAGCAAAGGGAATAGATGGACAAATGCACTGAGTTCAAGCAACCTGCCCTGTATAGGTAATAACATGCCAGTACCAGGTGAATTTGCACCTGTATCCACAATTTCCCTAACATGCATTCTTGTACACCCTTGTTCTGGTTTTAACTGCATCATGCCCACAGTGTGCGAGAACATTTGTGTGAATTGTGCTCAGAGTGCCTCTGGACTGGTAGTTTACACTAGTATCTGCATTGTCATCTCTCACAGAGAGTATCTGTGCATGCCTGCCTCAGTAAGGAAAAGGGAAGGCTGGGACTGAGAGGAAAGAAAGGGACATCTGCAGCTCAGGAGCTAACCCTTTCGCTTCTCAGGAAAGGAGGTCAATCTGACTGAAAGACGCAGCACGAGGAAGAAGCAGTGTCCGTAAAGATGAGTTGTCTGAACAAAAGCCTTTCACAGGGGGCACACCACTTCTATTACATAGTCCTGAGAAAAGGGAAACGTCCACGTACAAGCTGAGAAGCCCAAACCACTGGTGACCTGAAGGAACCCATGATCTAGGTGTTTTGTCTGACTACTCTTACAACCTTACCCTTCACAGAAGCTGAAAACTATCAGGAAACTTGCTGCTAGATCCCCCCCCAAAACAGAGCTCGCCCTTCCACTGAGCCCTGGGAGAGAGCTGCCTTTTTGGGCACAGTGTTTGCAAAGGATGGAAAACTCCTCTCCAAACTGCACCAGATAGGATTGTGCAAAGAAAGTTTTAATCAGATCACCCATCTGCATGATTTATATCATTACTTCTGAGATAACAGGATCAGTGCAAATCTGGCAGCAAAGGGAGTCACAAACAAACTGTCTGGATAAGCACATTTCAGCTGAGACCTGTGATGTTTCTACCAGCTACTTTATTCCTCTCTCCCACTCGTAACAGCAAATAGGCAACATCAGTTTGCATGACCGTCAATTATATAGGACATCTCCCAAGACATACTGACCTAGAGAGTACAACCAGGTACGTTCTGTCAGAAATGTACTGTTCTTAATCCACTTTTCTGCTATATTTTGCACATCAGCATCTTTTCAACGTGTATTGGTTTGTCCATGCTCCTGGTAATAAATGGAACTGAGAGGCGTGGGTGTTCAATAGGGACAATGACTACTTCCTTCACAAGTTAAATCACCTACAATGTCATCTGCTACTTTTCGTGTTGGATGAACGTTTCATGACTCCAGGGCTGCAGCGGAACAATATTTAGGGCTGTTCATAACATTACGGTCCCCTTTAGTGCATCCAAGGTGAGTGCTCTGATGAAGACAGGATCAGCACTTAAATAGGCATGAAGATCCAATGTGCAGCCCCTTATCAAAGGCCATACACCCCTGCCAAAAACAACAAAAAAGCAGATGGTTGGGTGTTGGGTTTTAAGCATCAAGCAATATGTTTCTCATGACTAAGCCTATGTAAATAGGAAATAAGGTGCAATAGGAGCAGATCTGTAGGGTGCAGGAGAAAATCCCAGTGTCCATACTGCATTTGCCTTAGTTTTTTCCTTCAGGCTACCTATAGCCTGAGCCTGGGTACTGATCATGCACTAAGAGCTGGAGCACATTCAGTGCATTCCTGGAGCACACCTGCTTTTGCTTCATCCAGAAGGAATCCAGTTTGCAAGCTCTTGAGTCTGTTCCACAATATGACCTGAAGCACACACAAGCAGACAGAATTGGGGATTCAAGTCTAAAGCACATGCCTGATTCCTGCTACATGTGGACACCAGAGAAGCTGCTGCGCACCATCCTCTTTTGGAGACTGCCTTTTAGGTGGGGTACACAATGATACATCACCCTGACTTTTATTGCTTGAACAGGGAATCTCCATTACTCCAAAACACTAACATGTACCTACAAGTATTTAGTTAAACAACTTGCATTGCCAGAGAGCACACACACGACAACTCAGTGTCCAGCCAAGACAGCCCTTCCAAACAAAACATATTTATGCAGGAAAGGAGACCGATGCACAGCTGAACTGCCAATGGAAAACTACAGTTTCTGCACACACAGTGCTTTGGAATGGAATGATATGAGGGATTACACAGAAGAAAAAGCATGCACTGAGTCTTTGACAGCTGAAGGAGGAATCAAAGTGCCAACAGCTTGCCTTAGAGGGGGTCTCTTCACTACTGCCTCGTGAAAGTAGTTATAGCTGTGTAGGCTGAGTTCAGAGACACTTCCATCCTGGATGTGCTCACAGCAGCACACCTGCCTGCATAGCATGCACAGTGATCGAGAGCCAAGGCTGGAGTATGCAGTCTCTCTTCTGTGTTTTTACTGGAGCACATGAATACTACAGAAAAAGGATTCTGCACACAGGCAGTAGCAGAGGCTGGCTTGTGGCTCTTTGGTATGTATGGGTCTTTTTTTTTTTTTTAAATCAGAATTTTTGCAGTTTGTAAAGGAAAGGAAGTTTTTACTTTTCTTTCTCATAAAAAATAATTCCACAAGCATTCATTTCCTTTAACATTTAAATTTCCTGGAGGAAGAGATGCAGCTCCACCCTACCAGTTCAAGAGATACCCAGATGCATTGTCAAGATACAGGTTTTGCTCACCTGTCTTTAAAAAGCGGTCAGTGGAAAATAAAATTCTGGAGAAAATGGTACTTGTACCACAAGTATACGGCTACATACCCACAAGCACTGAACTATGAGATAAAACATCTCTTTTCTTTTGGTAATGAAATCTGCCTTGGAGTCATCAAGATAGAGTGAACACAGAGTTCCAGAAATACTCTTTTACCTGTTATTATCTGTGTGTCAGCAGATGTACACTTCAGTGAAGATACAGCTCAAGAAATCCAAGTGCCATCTTGCTGAACTGATGTTTGCCTCTAACATTCCTGTCAAGGTCAATCGATCTAGCTGGACCACTTTAAGCAGAGGACCAAACCAGAAATCCCAATAAAGCACTGCTATTTCCTATTTCCACTTTTCAAATATGGAGTGTCGGGCATGCAGTGACCAACATCTCTGCATATCTGCATAATAACATGCATATTCCTTGTATGTACAATGAATACATTAGTTGTACAAAGCACCAACTTTCCCTGTATAACAAAAAATAGGGACTAAATCTACCGGTGCTTTTCTTAACAGTAGGATCCAAAGGGACATGATTTCATACCTCTGAAAACTAGAAATACCACCCCATGGTGGATTTTTTTTTTCTTTTAAACAGTCCTTGTAAATCTTTAAAGAACAGAATGAAAAACGATGCAGCCAGAAATCAGTTTTTGCAGGCAGATAGTTCCTGATTTATTTTATTGTCTGCCTCTGAAGAACAGAGTTTATTCAAAGTAACACCAAGGGTCAGAGGCCATTAAATATTAGAGGAGTTCTAGCTGAACCCAGCTTTGAGGTCAGAGCATTATTATCAGCCCAAAGTTAGGCCAGCAGGGAGGTGGTCAATTCACTGGAGTGAATATGAAAACCAACCAAACCAACATTTTCCACTTCAATAGAATGTCAGAATAATTTACATTTCCAGTGTGTCTCAGAAACCTACTGCCTTTTATCCCCACATAAAAGTAGTGGGATTGATCACTACCTGATCTTAGCTATCTGAATCACAATGGCAGGATGACACTTCTTTTTTTCAGCCTTTCCTGATGGATAGGCTACAGCTGTGGTTTCCATCTGTGGACAGGCTTCCTGGGAATCTACAAGCTACTTTTAAAGGAACTCTAACAAGAAACGAAGAAAAGCCAGCCTGTTTGCAGTAGGCTTAAAATTGTTATTTAGTGATCTACTCTTTTGCTACACTGTTTTAGAGGGGTTTATAAAAACATAAAAGGATAAAAATAAGCATGCCAGAAATGCTGCTTCTGATTTGTTTCTCCCACCAGGAAGGCAGGAAGAAAGTTCATGCTTTTTAAATTTGATCCACTAATGCAGTTGCCCTGAAGACAAGATCAAACATGCAGAGACTCCAGCAGGAGCTAACTCAGTACTATGTCAGGGTGGTTGGGCTGTCCTGACAGATAAATTCTGGTTGTAACAGACAGAAACCAACAACTATGAAGCCAGGTGAGCTCTTATGAGGCTGCACCACATGTGCCATGTTAGAATTTACCCCAGTTGCTGGACAGCTATTTCTTCAGTGGCCTTTCAGTACCACTTAATTCTTAATTAACAGAAGCCAGATTGCCCATGCTTGAAGCAGAACATGACCTCTAAGTCCATGCGCTGTACTTAGCCTTTTTGGGAGACAACACTGAGGAAGGAAGAAAAATGCACTCAGTGATTCAAAATTCATATTCTTGTTAAATACGATGATTGATTGCTCCTTGGCACTTGGCTGAAAGCTTGGCACACACTTGTTTGCAACACTTCCTGGTAGCTGCTCCAGGCACTCTGACCAACTCCTTTCTTAACAGAAACTGCCAGTGGCCACAGCTCCAGCTACCTACTGAGCCAGGTTGTGTCCAAAGAAGTCAATATCCATTTCAGAGGATGTAACAGAACAGAACCCACCCCTCCATCTTCCCAAAGATCTGAGCCTTGTTCCTGACTTTCATGAAGGCATAAAATAATTTTTAAAGGTCCGGAGGGGACAAAGCATTAAAATTACAGCTCATTGATTAAACACTGTTTTATCAGAAGCTTTTAATGAAGAACGTTAAACACATGTCAAGTCCTGGCTGCTGTGTGCAGTGATTGCAGAGTAACAGCAGAGGGCACCTGAAGCCTGAGCCATCGCCTCTCAGACCTGCCATCCCAATTCAGCCCAACTTCCCTGCACGTGTTCACTCCTATGGCAATTTGTCACCACGTTCTGCATTGCAGTTTCACGGTGTCATTCAAGAACTGTGATTAAAAAAAAGCGTTGTGTTCAATGTTAAGGATTGTCTGGGCACAAAACGCTGCTCTCAAACAATCCTTCAGTTTTTGTTCACACCACAAAGTTGTAATGTTTCTCAAGGAGATGTTGCTTTTGCCTTTTGCATGCAGTGTTCAAAGGCAATCATATTTGGCTAAGTTTTTCAAGCGTAGCTTCAGTTTGCTGTATTCCAGAACTTTTCTGACACACCAAATGCTCGCAGGCAGTTTAATTCTGGGAGTCTGATTATTTTGTTACTCAGCAAGGGGAGGCTGGAAGAATTCTCGTTCAGAAAGACTGAAATCTTTGTTCTGGCAAAACGTGCATCTGGTACACACTTTGTACAAGAGTGCTTTTAAACAAAGAGACGCCTTTATGATCATGCATAAGTGTTCAGAAAGAACTAAATTAAGTTGTTTATTCCCTCAATGGTGAGAGGAGCCAAAAAAACCCTGAGTCATTCATATGATCTTTAAAATAAAAAAGCAATTAAGCCAAATTCTGTAGCTAGTTAAACCAGTAATTTTTGTGTTTAAGCCTATACAGGTATACACCTATGAAACTGTAACTAAAATTAAGATTTGAGTATGCATTAAGAACTTCTGCTTTTCTCTTTGTACTCCCGTGTTAATGAGAAAAATAAGTGTGGGCAGCTTTGTGAAAGCAATGATGCAATGTTCCAGGTATATACAAAACAATCTACCCCTGTTAAAAATGACAAAAAATAAGTCAAAAGAAACCATGCTTTTTATGTAACCTGGACCAAAAGACTTAATTCATCCATGGCATAAACCAAGAAGGCCAATGGAGTTCTATCATTAGCCCATTCAGCTCAATCCTAAAGGCAAATGTAACCATATGGAACACATTCATATGAACTTAAAGTAACTGCAGGGATTATCACATCAAAAGTGCTGACTCCATTTCAGTTATTAACCAAAACATCGCTGACAATTTCTGCACCCAGCTTAAACACACTGGTTATTTGCTGCAGTCTCTGAGTTCTTCATATGCAAACATCCTTTCATTGGTCTCACTGTTGCACAGCCTGCCTCACCAGTATCAGGAGGGATACCCAAATGCAAACAAAGACTTACTGATGCTTTGGCAACATTTCTATTAACAGTACTAAAGTCAGGCAGCCAGTGAGTGAAGAGCTTCTGAACAGCTGGTACAGTACATTAAGTGTGGAAACTAGTTTCTGTAAGTACATTCAGGCAGCTCTGTTTAATGATTAAATGACTATTAGTCTTTCTGTAGCACATACCGCTAATGAAAAGGGTGTGAATTACATGATCATATTTCTTTTCCTGCCCAAGAAAAAGAACTATGCTGAATCTTGTGATTTCTCCACTTCTTGTTATTCTGAGAAACCACCACAGCTGGCTCAGTGAAGACCTGGGATATATGCTTTCAGAAACAACTTCATGATTCTGCCACAAAGTGAATGACAGATATGATCCATTCATTCTCACCTTGGGAGGGAGAGTTAGTTAGCTTCAAGTTCAGCTGACACGAGAGATAAAGGCTGAAGTGGGCCCACAAACTTTGTGCTTAGATGTGCTTCACAGCAGGAGTTGGACAGTCACCTGCCTAAAGTCCAAAGCAGCAGGGGAAGTGCTTTTCAGGATGACATCCTAATGACCATCTTCTGTCACAATGCAATTTACAGATTGAGCCAAACTCCCTGCCAGGCACTGAGAGACAAAAGGGAATGCAGAACAACTGGACATGTTAAGGAGTGGAGACCAGCAGCAAAAAAAAAAAAGAATTCCAAGGATGTTCTGGACTCAATTTTCTCCATAAACAATCTCTTCCCAGCACCCTCCATCTCTCATTGAAATCTCTGAAGTTGAAGTCAGCAGGAACGGGGAGCAGGGATGTTCGGCAGCTCTAAAAATAAGGCCACTCCTAAATGCCTTTAAACATAGGTGCACACGCTTGACATTCCTGGCCTTCAGCTTTATTTTTGTGTCGTAACCCATCAAGTAGAAAATGACAGTACCAGAAGGCTGGACGACCCCCTCCCAGTCCCAGGGTCTGTAACAAGCAATAGGAAAATTCAGATGCTCAAGCACAGGGCTGATTCAGACAAGTGGAGATCTTTGGCAAGACTGCCTCAAAAAACTGTTGAATGTCTGACTGATCACAGACAAAGCACTAACAAAACAAACATTGCCTGGCAGCCTCCTGTTTGCTAGGATGCCCGGCTCTTAATACTGCATTTGTGCTCCACTAAGCAGTATCTGAGTAAGAAACAACTTCACGTACTCCGCTCTTTGTTTGGTTTGGATTCAGTTAGACCCTGAATGGCAAATTTTCAAAACAGAACACTTGTATGCAAGGATCTAGAGCTGCACTAACTCACACACACGTGCAAAATCCCACTTGATTTAAAAAAACAAGCAATAGACCAAACAGCAATGCGTGCATACACTGAACTGCGTTTTGACAACTGGATCCTTTACTGCTGAGTTAAGCACTTTCAAATTTCAGCCATTAGAGTAAAAGACATATCCTAAGGTTTATTTTCCAGGGCTGAACTGCACCCCTTGGTAACTATTGCAAGTATTTAACTGCTTAAGGTTTACTGACTCAGTCCTCATGTTTCTCTCTGAAGAAGCACCTCTGAGTGTTCAGTCAACACATCCCATTTAATTGAAACATGAAGACCCATCTGGTTACTGTATGAAAGTAAATCTCCAGGTAATTAGACTCTAAACCAGTTGAGAACCGCATGCTTACATCTTGCTAAGCATAAGGTAATACGAGCTCAGTAATACTGCATCTGCATGGCTTGCAAAGGAAAGGCTTGAGGAGTGTACTTAAAAAAGTGATAGTTCATAACATTTTAATAGAATACAAACTTACAATTTGTAGCTGCTGTACCATTTCTTCTCTGTATGCCAGCTCCCGCTTCATCTGATCTTGAAAGTTATCTATAATTAAGAGAAGAAAAAAGTAGATGCAGTACTTAAAACAGAGACCACAGTAGAATTCATATAAATCAAAGGAAATCAAATGCAACCACTACTGAGGAACTGTGAAGCACCACAAAGCCTTTCACCCAACTAAAAGATGTGCCTAACAAAAACTTCTTATCTAGTAGGAGACACTGTAGGCAACAGAAAAACCTGAAGCAGCAGCCCTGTCTGGCAGCGAGAGCCTGGAGCAGACCCCATCTCTTTCTGTGCAACACACACTTCTCTAGAGGAAGAATCTTGGATTTTACACTTACTTGCTTTACAAAAACCCATTTTCTTGTTTTATTATATAGGGAAGGGTTTTTTTTGTTAAGTCTAAATCTGTAAATAGGTTTTACGGTCACTTACATATATTGTTTATAGCACATTATCTATTTTCCATTTTAATCCTGAAGAAAATTGACCACTACTTTGTGGTATGCTGAAACCACATATTTTTCAAGCTGGCATACACAGTCGCCACTTCCTTGGTTGGCCGTATGTGTTCTTTTCTTTTATTTGAATTTTATTTCATGTGGTTTAATTGCAGTGTTTATTTACATGGCAATGACAGAGCATTAATTTTACTGTAGAAGAACAAAAGGATAAATGAGTGACCTGAATGGCAAAACTCCAAGATGCCATTTCACCAATACCACACATCAAATATTTTGATCTACACAAATTATTTGAAAACTACCTCACTCCCAAACCCAAGTAATGACTGAACTTATACTGAAGGATGAGGTTATCGCCTTTCATTAATATCTACACCACCTCAGGCTCTTGTTTATTTATGAAGTTTTCAATATTTGGGCTAAAGATGGAGTCATTTCCAGAGACCTGCCTTGCACTTTCTTGCTTCCCTGAACTTACCCTATCTGATGCTACAGAAAGTGGGAAAACATATGTTCTTTAAATAACAGGAAAACACTGTCTGTGTTCCCACCTCTTCTTTTGAGTCAGGGAGGTGCAACATTCCTCCACTTGTAGCAGCAGTTTTTGTTGAATTGTTTATCTCAGGGTACTGGCCATGTTGGTTTTTGTCCCTGGAGTTTTTATGAAGGAACTTGGAGGTCTAACAGAATGAAGAGTTTCTGAACTCTTCAAGAAACTATGGTAAACCATCATGAGGGTATTTTGCCTGAGTGTTGGTGAGACATTTCAGTCATGCAGGAGTTAATAGAAGTTAGCAAAAGGCAGAACAGGCTGACAATTAGTCTGGGAAGGCTTTAAATATCTATCCTGATTTGCTGTGAATCATATAGTGCTTCATCCATTTCTCAAAAGAAAACAAGGACAAAAAGTGAGAGTTTAAAAAGCAGATTAAAAAAAACACACACACACAAAAAAAAAACAACACCAAAAACCTAACAGTATCAACATTAGTAAAACAGTGAACGGAGATGCTGTCAGACCTCCTTTGGACATTTGGAAGAAGCAAAAGGTGGCCCCAAAGAGGCTTTTTTCCTTCATTTTACATTCAACACAACTCAGGAGACTATTGGGACAGACAGCAGCAAAGCTGTGACAGCCAGGCATGGAGAAGCCTGCGTGACAGTACTGATCTCTGTGTTGTGCTGTGCTATAGACTGGCAGTGAAGATGCCCTGATCATTCCAGCTCCATAACACTACGTTCATTAAATGCTGGAGAGCCCTTACTGTGTCTTCTAGGTTGTCCCAATTTATGTGGGATTTTTTTCTAAAAGCACATTTTCCCCTGTTGCTGCCAGTGTAATTCAAAAGGCTTTAACTGATAGGTCTTACACCATTTCCCTGTGTATGCAGTTCAACGTTCTGGTAGCTTTATGAAAACCCTTCTAATCGACTATTTTGTTTTCTTTTATTTAACACATGGCCAGCACGTTCCATACCCCCCAGGCAGCACCCCATTCATCAGACATGGGGCAAGAGCCCTCTCAAACAACCCATTTCAAGAGGAAAAATCCAAACTGTTATTTCTACTCCTTAAACACACTCCTTAAACTCCAAATCAATTCTCCAGCATCAGCTAGGACCACAAAAACATGTCCATAAATTACCGTCTTCAAAAGCCTCCAAGAAGCTGGTTAAGAACACTGACATCCCTGTACCCCCAGAAGTCCCCAACAGGTTTCCCGATATCCAGCCATTCCTTCCTGCAGAGAGGGAGTATGGCACAGGAAGTGGTGTGATGGCTCTGTGCTAGAAGACCCCCCTCCCTTCTAACAGGCTTTAACAGATTTTTATTAGATCTGGGATCAAAGTTCACTGGGAGGCAGAGATACTCCCCATTTTCTACTCCTGATGACGCACTGTTTTCAGTGTTATCAAATCCAGTCAAATATACACCAAAACAGACATCCAGCTTCAGATTTTCTCTACAAAAGACCTGCTTTGGCAGCCTGAAAAACTACAGCAGATGTGCCATCAACCTCAGTAGAACTAAGCCAAAAATCCTGGCAACACAACTGAGAACATACTTCTCCCGCTTATAACAGTCCAACAACAACCCATGAATAACACCAAAACCACAGATAAATGTCTTACTGAAGACAGGGAATGATGAATTTCCTTTCAACACCTGGAATTCCTGTTCTAGCCTCCTCCGTAAATCAATTTGTTCAAACAAAACCTTCTGGAGTTCCTCTAATAAAGAGGAAAGAAAAGTGCTTTTACTAATCTGTATAAATAATTCTTGAGTTAACAGTCGTAGAGCAATTCATCACTATAAGACAAAATATTTTAGCAGTTATTAAAAAAGCGTTGCATAGACCTACAATAGATTTTGTGCAGAAAGCCATGAATATAAATTAATGTAATATATTATTTTAAAGTATTATGTTAGTGTCATGTATTGATTGATATATATGCATTAATCTCAATTATATCCACCCAAAGATCCATATATTATTCATATGTTACTTGACAAGCTTAAAACATGGTGCAGAACAAAAATGCCCCCTATTATACTCATATTCTATTAAAACAAAGAGCAGTTTTGTAACATAAGAGGCCCTTATTTATTTTACCTTTCCCCATGTTTTCTACATCCTTCTTCAGTGAATGATGTGAATTGGTTTCTTGTGTGTGTTCGCCTTAAAAAAAGAAAGAAAAAAAAGTTACTGATTTACCAATACTGCTTTCCACCAGTATTGTCTTTACTATGCAACTGCTTCAGAGAACATGGAATGAAAAAGGAAAAAAAATACAAAGAAAGAATAAGATTAAGGTTTCCTTACAGCATCTAAGTATCATTCACAAACAGGACAAGACCTGCCTGAGACCAGAGACATTTTTCCTTGTACAGGCTCTGAAACCCCAACTGGGTACCACCTGCACTCCTCTGAAGTTCTGGCTCCTCTCAGGGTCTCAGGCATGCTACTGCACTCTGCTCTCTTGGCTCCAAAAACACTCTGTCAAATTTTATTTCTTGGACACATTTTGTGAGTACAGCACATCTTCACGTGCCTTGCAGAAGTGACTGCAGGACTTGCATTTGCTTCTAGTTCAGTAAAGTGTCTACCCAACCACTACTTCCTGCAGGTGAGACTTGAGGTCTCCACAATACCAAGGAGAGTTCCTCTTCCACATATGCTGCCAAACTGGTCCACGCTTTCATTCCAACCCCTCCTGAAGACGCTCTTATCGGAGAATGACTAGAAGTGAGCTGAGAAAGGGTCAGAGCTTTGTCTACAATCTCATCTCCTCTCTTCACAACAGGAAATCCGTGCTTTCTGGCTGGGTAGGATCCTGTTCCAGAATCCACATGCAAAATCCTTTTCCATAAGCCCCTTTGCCTTCATTGTCTCTTCAACTTTATAATCTTCTATAGCTCCATGCCAAGGACTTGTTATAATTGTATTTAATTAACAACCAGCTAAGAAAAAATTAACACCAGCTGGATTTGCACCTAAAGGATACACCTGTGAGGTCAACAAAGTCAGAGACTTCTGTCTTTGGTTGCTTACATCACTTTTAGTGATACAGTAGTAAAAAATTTTCTAAATAACAGAATTTCACTATTTCTAGATATATACATACTGCTTCTTTCAGCCTTTTCCATTGCAAATAAAAACCAAGAAAACAAACAAACAACAACAAAAATCTTCACAAGGTGTTATATTCACCTGGATGACAGTTTAACTTAAATACAAACCTTCTGACAGAAGGTTTTATTTTAATTATCTTGGGTGATTTTTTCCTCTAATTTCTATGAACAGGGTTTTGAAAAAAAAAAAAAAAAAGCCTGGAAAACACATTTTTAAAAGACAAAATACCACTCTCACTGAAATAACTGGGAGAATTTCTATTACTTACAGTTGAAGTATAAAAGGACTCTCAATAATTAAGAAAATATTTGGTAAGTAGTCAATTATCAAACTAATTGGACTAATTCTCACTTTTGTCCAGACAGTAAATGCACATCATTAAATACTGTTGAATAACCACAAGAAGGACACACATGTAAAGCTACTCATGTATTTACATATTTGGAAGAAAGAGTCAAAAAAAATTCTTGGTTTGGGGGGAAAATAAAAAGCTCTAGCATTGAAGAAGTCACTGTACAACAGGTAAGATAGTATGAGTTTTTAAGTAGCTGCTGTCACAATGCATTTGATAGTAGGTTGTTATGATATGCAAATTTGAAAATTGAATTGGAATGTCTTGTTTCATATGCAGTCAGAAATCTTTTCACAAAACGTTTATTTCTGTTTTTAAAAATCGATGTATTCTTATATCTAGTAAACCTTGAAGTCATAATATATGAAACATATCCAATAGCTATGCATTTCAGCATCTGCTCTCTTTTCTTATGTCCTTATTAAAAAAAGGAAACAACTAATTCAGGCATATACATTTACACAACTGATACCCGGTGCCAGCAATTCAATTTAAAAAATCTGTTTACATAACACAATTATAAAAAAAATAATTTTTGTATTATATTTGATATAAACAAAGTATTTTCTACAGGTAAGCTGTCTCACCACATTAAAAGAAATAACAAGCTTAAAAAAAAGAAAAAAAATATCACTTTTTGGGCAGTGGTTTGAAGCGTTCCCATAATGCAAAATGGCCTTTTTTATCTTAGTTAACATAATCCAGTTTTAAACAGGATTGCTAGTAAAAGAAGTATTTTCTTAGATAAATACAGAATGAGGGTATACAATCAAAAAGGAAAAAATTTAAGGTTAGGAAGGGTATTTATTAAATCATAAATATTAGTGTATTTTTCCAAACAATTTCATTTTAGCCATTCTTTTCTGAATGTTTTATGCGCAATTTTGAGGGAGAACAGGCTCAGACAGAAAATAACAGGATTCTTCATGGGTGGGAAGAGGAAGGGGAAGAGACGAGATCCTAGTACAGAGCATGGCAGCCACACAGACGGCTCTTTCCCAGCTGCTTGGATGAGCTTTCAGGGCCATACGGTTTGAGGCTGCGACTCGCTGGGACTTAAAGAACTACATTAAAATGAAAATAGGGGTGTGTAGTATGATGAAAAACTTCTCCAGCATCTATAGCCTCCCTACTAAGCTACTGAAAAGGCTTATTAGAAAATCTACAATCCTTGCCTCTCAAATAAGTAAAGAAGAGGAAGGATAAAGTGAATGTATTTAAAGACAAAACCCAGCACATCAGTTTTAAAGAATCAACCGCATTTTTAAACAGCTTTCTGATGTTCAAACAAGGCCTTGACATTATTATTGTTAATGGTAATAATGATAATAATCAGATGAGTTTCACCTTTCCAGTCCCCCTCAAAATGATAATCAGGAAACTGCTCTTCTCAGTTTTTCCATACTTCCCAGAGGCCTCATCATGTGTTGTGTACTGTTATACCTTAATTGAAAGGGAGGAGGTATTGAATATTTAACCAGCTTCCTTTCTCTTAAATGTTAATTAAAAGCTAAATAGGTGTTTAAAAACAAACAAACAGTAAGCCCAAAGAATTTTAATCAGTCTAAGAAAAAATCACTTCCCCTCATAATAGCTCCACCATAACTCTCTTGGGTCTTGTCTGCTACACACAAACTTGGGCCTGCTCAGCAGCACATAAAACAAAAGCACTGAAAGCTGCGCAACTCCCCTCTGTGGACATCTAGGGTTTGTTTCTGAGAGGTTCAGCTTTGGTTTAGTCAGAAAAATCGACCTGTACCTCAACGGCCTGCTGGCTAAGGACAGGAGGGGACAAAATATCCATGGCCACTCTGCACTGCCTCCACTAAAGCTTTCAGTACCTCTGTTCATGCCAATTAGCTCGGGTTCTTTCCACTTAGTGCAGACATTTTTAATCTGGAATAAAAGTGGGTTATATTTTGGGGTTACACGAATGGCATTCTTATTCTTGAACATGAACATCCACACATGGAGGAAAGGAGAAGTGGTGTCTGTGGATAGGCACGCCTCAAATGACTATCATCTCTCTGAAAACAGGAGGTCCCCGTTTGTACATCGGCACAACCTCAGCTCTTGGATGCTACTATTTCATTAGCTCTGCACGCACTGGAGTAGTTAAGATTTGAATTAAAAAAAAAATCGCTCTGTCTGTGGCTGGGCATCGGCCTTGTTATTCCTGGACGGCACTATGTACTGCAGAGCATGCGTGGCCTGCAGCTCAATCCTACAAGGTGAGCAAGCCTGCAGCACTGATGGTCTACCAGGACCACCATAACTTACATGTGATTTTTTTTTTTTGCTGGACAGAGTACTGTGTGCAGGCACAAAGACCGCGGTGCTGATGATATTGGTATCTTCTGGGTACAAATATATATTTATTTAAAAAATATAGGCAGATGTGAACCAGCAGACTTTGAGAGCTCCAAAGGCTCCATCTGTATTTACAATTAATGACTTGCTTTAGGACACACACAGTTCTTGCGTTTGTCCTGAAGAAATCCTACCAAAACACACTCTTACTGAAAATATTCATGCATCTTGAATATTCATGCCACATTTGGGGGATGAATAATCAATAGGCTAATCAGACCTTTGGAAAATATGCCGATTTTAGGAAACATAATAAGCATATTTTAAGTGCTTTTCTGTACTGGGGCTGATATACATGCCTTGCAAAATCTGGAGATTCAAATGTTAATTTGCCCTGAAAGTGGTTTAACTTTAAAACAAACTAGTTCTATTTTTGCAGATATAAAGCCTAGTTTATAACCTCCATTTAAAGTTCAAAACATGGACATCCGATTTTAAAATACCTGCAAAATATCTCTAACAGATAGAGGAAAAAACAGTTTGGGGATTTCACACTAAACATTCAAAAACTGTGACTGACAAAAAAATATGAAATGTTTTAGACAACAAATCAATTGGCTTTTGGTCTGAGCCGTGGGCATACATCTGGGAAGTATTTTATAACTTTATTCTAGAAGCACATAACAGCATAGGGCTAGAACATTTCTAATTTTTGGTTTGTTTTAAATGGAAGGTGGGATTCTCACCAGCATCTAGAAGACGGGGCTTAAACACCCCCACCCCCAAAAAACAACACTGAATATTGTGAAACTTGCAAAAATAAAGAAATTTAACAATATTCTCCCCTTTTAATAATTCAAAGAGAACTCCTAAACTCCTTAGTAATAACAGAAGAGAAAAGAGACAGGAATAGTAAATAAGGACCCAATCCTACCGCCTGTCTGCAGTTTTGTCTGCCGTGTGCATCCACGTACTCACATGCAACCTTATCTATTAATTTGCAGTACTGGGTCTCAAATTTAAATTTCACCCCCACTTCAACTTTTAACTTCTTTGCTTTTTGGCAAACCCCTTCCATAATAAATTTGTCATTTAACTTCTGGATCCAGTGCTTTACCACTTATCCCCATAAAGACTATACAACTGTCCAGCTTGCCATACCTAAGACATACCACACTGTTTCCAATCCTCTACAAACTACTGTAAATCTACAGTAATTGCACTAATATTTTCAGAGTTATTCTGGATATATATTTATGAATAAATGAAAGAAGAATCTGGCTCACTGTTCCTTGTCTGAAGTTTCCCTGGAATGCTTGCCAAGCCATATTTTTAGAAATCAAAAGAAACAAAACCAGGGAAATCATAACAACATTTGAGAAGCTGGCTTCTAGCTGTTATCATCACTTACTTTTAGAACTCACGTTTCTTATTAAAACAGATGCGAATTTAGATTGGTTTGGAAACTTACAGAACTCAACTTCTCTTTAAAAAATATGCAGTATTTGCAAAGCAGCATTACAATGCCATTGTGTGCCTGACACGCACAGCTTCTCTACCCTTCAACTGCAGGTGCCAAAGGAGGGATGGGATGGCAAACTGCGGCTTTCCAAAAAAAAACAAACCCAAAATTGGACTAGTTACATAAGTTGGTCATTGATATCTTTCAAAACTGCTGTGGGAATATGAATAATTTTGAGCTCTTTCGGAACACTGCCTGACTAAAAAGAAGAGGGGGATTTTCACCAACAGTTTACTGGCTGTGCCGTACGAACGGCTGCAGGATCATCAAGCCCTTATCTGTTTCAGCCTTGGAAATAGCTCTGCCTCATATGACTTTCCAAGTTCACTGGCACATTGAGAATACTAAGCGAACATACGCAAATATTGTCTCTGGCACAGAAAATATGGCATTTGTTTTAGGATTCTTTTTGCTAAGTCTACTTAAGAAATACAAGTTGATCTCAAATCAAGAGGAATTTTTCCAGAATCATTTAATCTTTCTTAATCATATTAGGAACACACAGCTTTAAATAACTCATAAATGTATTGACTGTATTAAACAAATTGGAGAGCCAGAATATTCTGCAGAATGTTTTGACAATCAAGCACAAAAGCACTGTGAATATAACCCACTAATTCTGGGCAAGAGTAAGGCGGCCCAATCCTATATGAATATACCAATACGAATCTTTCTGAAGATAATGGGACTGCTCTTGCTTAGAGAGCACACAGAAAGCATTTTCAGAAATGAGCCCCTAAACATTTTGCATTTCTTTACAGTCAATTTATCTCAGATCCAGTCCGGAGACCTTCAGACACCCAGGTGCTGCTCTCAGTTTACTCAGTATCTTTACGACTCTCCCCAGATTCAAAACACACAGGGTAGGTCACATCTTTGAAAACTAAAATTTACATTTAAATTTACCACGTAGATAAACATATAGCTGCCACAGACACATAATAACAATGAATACAAACATTTGGGTATAATATAGAGAGAGGCGCTATAAAGTCTACGTAAAAAATCAAAATATTACCATAATTTACTTTTTAAAATGAGCATGGATAGAATCATTTTTGAAAAGACAAAAAAAAAAATTTTTTTTTTCTTCAAAATATATTGGCCACAGCGCAGGACACTTCCTATGCACAATGTACTGTATTCCTAAAAATTCTCGGGTTCTTAAGGTTTAGTTCTGCTAGTATCACTGTTGTGCTATCAGCAGTAATTGTTTCAAAGTACAGAAGGTAATTAGGTACTCTCCACTGGTCCACAACCTTGATCCAACTCAATCACAAAATTGACAAAATCTAAAACACTGATAGGTTTCTTCCTGATATGCTATACCTAAAGTAGGTTTTATCAAGTATTCCTTAAAAATGCCCTTTAAAATGGGACAGATTTACAAATGTTTGTGATCTTTCAATTGTTCTCTGCTATTATATAAGATTTCTATAAGATCCCATTTCTTCATTTCCACTCCTTGTACAACTCTCTCTCTCCCTGCTTGCTGTCTCATTTGACAGGCAAATTTGCAGACATTGCCTGAGGATAACAACCTCGTTTGACAGTCAATTAACCGTGAATAGTCAAAGCCAAGGCAGTTTGCATTACATAAATGGAAAATTAGATTCCTTTTTCCCAAGAAACAAAACCCTCTCCTTAAGACACTGCAATAGACAACTTAGTATCAAAACTTCTAATCACGTCTTTCCCAAACCCCTTGGAGACATTTAGCAATCAGTAAAAGGTGGTTTCATTTAATTTGTATAATGTAATTTTTGTAAATGTATTATACATTTTGTGTAGAGATCATTATCATGGAGATAATATAAATGTTGGCATAGATGTCATAAAACACCTTTAATGTCTTTCTGACAGATATTAAAAGCAATAAGCTGTGATCCTTTTTAATGGAAGGTTTCAAAGAGAACATTTCAATTATTGTCAGTTTATGCTTTTCCAGCCTGTTTCATTGTGTAACTTGATACATTTCTGAAATTTCTGCTGAAATATGCCCAGCAATTAATAATCTTATTCCTATTAATGTCACTGCTTTCCACCTATTTACATTTTTCTGTTATATCTGCTTGCAATTGTTTTTATCTTTACCCTTGTACTAAATATTCAGACATTTGATTATGAATTTAAGTCTGTCTCTTTATCCTCTACCATCTTCTGAGCCTACCTGCTATATCTCTCCAGAAGTCTCCTCCTGAAGGCTCTGAATCTGTGATGAAAAAATTATGCTCCTTGTTCTTATCTGAAATCCAAACAAAAGGCAGTGCTTAAAATACTTTTGCCAGCAAGAAACGGCAAACCAGAATGAGTATCAGAATCCAGAAAAAAGTAAATACATATTGGTAAATTCAGCATGCACAGAGATGCGTTTTGGATGTGAATGAATATAGTGTTAAATTACCACTGCAGAGAGACTATTAGAATGTTTAATGGATTTTTTTTAAATTGAAATCATGGAAGTGATTTATTTTTGTTTAAATTGAGGGACAGAACAAACCCACACAACACATGCAACTGCGAATTCCCACACCTTACGGCGAGTGGGCAGACCTACGCCTGTACTCACCTGAGAAGTTATCCTCTTTTGTGGGCAAGATGACTTGATTACTCTCCTTGCTTTTCTGATTCTAGAAAAACAGAAAAGAGCGAAACGCACAAAATCAATACTGAAAACAATTAGGAGCAGATATGTAGTCTCAGACAGATTACCAAGAGCGAGCACAAGAAGAGCACCCATGGGAACAACATTTTGGGGGAATCCCACCATGTTCTCTTTCACAACTGCCTTTCGGGAAGGAATATGTGTCCCCCTGGAAACTTGTGGGCAACCTCCCAGGTGCGTGCGGGGTGGGCAAGGGGCTAAGATTGGGCCTGGATTATTTTCTCCCGAGCATTAACCTGGGATGAAGGGGTGTGCCATTTCGCAATGACCACGGAAGACCTTGTGGTGCCAGACACCAACAGCCATGTGCTACACTGAGACAACAACTGAATAAATCTGCTCTTTTTAAGCCTCCAGGGATGGACTGGGCTGGGCCCGGTGTGCTGGGCACATTGTGAGGCACTCGCCGCCTCAAAGCGGCTTGGTGCCGGGGAGCAGAATGAGGGGCTGCAGTAGGTTGGTTTTGGGGTGGGGACACAGAGTGGCCCTGCCACTGCACCAGGCCCCATGGTGGCCTGGCACATGGTGGGGGGACCCATCCAGCCTCCCCTCTGCCACGCAGCCCACTCAGGATGAAGCCTGAAGGGGCCATTTACATCTTTGTAGGAGAGCTGCTCTTCCAGCGACGGGTGGTGTGCCAGGCTGCTGCTGCCACTGCTGGCCTTGGGGTGCCTGGGAGGCGGCTGTGGTGGGACCTGGCCTTCGCCTGGCTTCTCCTCGACGGGTGGCCGGGTGAAGGGGATGGCAGCAGTGGGGCGATCCTGGCCACCCTTCTCCAGTGGACCCCACGTGAGCAAGAAGCAACTGGAGGCCACCAGGTGATCAGCCATCTCCTCCTCCTCCTCCTCCTCCTCCTCTCCGTCCTCCTCCTCCTTGGGGGGCTTGTGCCTCTCGACGTCGACCTCGGGCTCATCCTCCTTGGCCTCCTCCTCCTCGCTGCTGTCCTCGCTGGCAAAGCTGCAGCTGGTGCCGCCGGGGGAGAGGAGGTGGTGCGGGGGCGGCGGCGGGGGGTTCGGGTGCCAGTCGCAGCCCCCCTCCTCGGGGGGCGGCGGGGGCGGCAGCAGGAGCTGCAGCGGCGAGGCGGGGCGGTGCGGGCCGCCGCCGTGCAGCTTGGCCAGGCTCTCCGAGTCCTCCTTGCCGCCCACCGGGCGGAAAGCGCTGGAGTGGTGGTAGCCACCGCCGCCACCACCCGACTTGCGGTCACCCCCCGCGGCTTCTAGCAGGTGCGGAGGGTGCGAGGGGACCCGGCCGCCCCCCCCGCTGCCCCCTTCCGAGGCTGCGGGTGAGACCGGCTCCACGCCGCCGCCTCCGCCAGGGGCCGACTCGAAGAGCGGGTCCCGCACCGCGGCGGCGGCTTGGGGGGGAGCGGCGGAGGCCGCGGCCAGCCCCGGGGCTCCCGGCTCGCCGCCGGGCTCCGAGAGGTCCAGGAAGGCCTGGCGGAGCAGCCCGGCGCCGTCGTCCAGAGAGCAGCCCAAAGCGCCGGGGGGCTGCGGCGGCGGCTGCAGGTAGGCGGGCACCGGCAGGCCGGCGGGCGTGCGGGGCGGCCAGAACATGCAGAAGGGCGGGTAGAAGGCGGCGTCCTTCCTGCCGGACCAGAAGAGCCCCGAGAGCCCCCCGCCTGACGCCCCCCCGCCAGCCTTGTGCCCCTCGCCGCGGGTCTCAGCCCCGCCGCCCCCAACGCCCTCCTCCTTCTTGTGGCACAGCCCGAAGGCGGCGACGGGGAAGCCGTAGGGGTGCGGGAAGAGCCCTCTGCAGGCGGGGAACTTGTGCAGCACACCGCCGAAGGAGCCCTTGCTGGGCACCGGGATGACCGGGTAGCTCCGCGGGCTCTTTCTACCATGCACCGCCACCGCCTCCTGCAGCTCGTCGTCCTCCTCGAAGCGGGGCCGCTTCTGGTGCAGCTCCGGAGGAGCGGCCAGCAGGTGGGGGCTCAGCAGCCCCCCGCCCACCACGGTGGCCGCCGCCTTCACCGAGCCCAGCGGGTGGCAGGGGGCGGCGGTGGTGGCAGGGGCCGGGGGGACGGGTGGCAGGGCCCGCTTGCGGCTGCCGCCATTGAACATGGCCTTGACGTCCTCCCAGGCGAAAACCAGCTCGTCCTGGGGGTTCTTGTCGGTGAGCTTGAGGTGGCGGCGCCATGAGTTGAAGTTGGCGGCGTCAGGCTGCGTGTACTTGGCGTCAGGGGTGCGGTGCGAGTGGAAGATGAACTTGTTGGGGGAGAAGTACATGCTGCAGTAGCTGCATTTGATGCACTTGGCGCGGGAGCTGTTGTAGCGGGCCGGGATGAAGCTGCCCCGGCAGCCCCATGCACACTCGTGCGACACGTCGAAGGTGAAGTTGTCCGGCAGTTTGGGCGGCCGGTTCTCCCCCAGGAAGGACTTGCAGAGCCGCTCAGCCTCCCGCTTGGTTATCATGCCACAGCGGCGGGAGGAGATGGGCATGGCCCCGGCCCGCCGCAGGATCTCCAGCTGCACCGGCGTGCACTGCACGCAGGTGATACCCAGGGCCACCCGCCGGTTGTGAATCTCGTTGTAGCTGAAGTTCTTGAGCAGCGTGTTGGAGATCTGCGCCAGGCACAGCCGCTCCTGCCCGTCGATCACCAGGGACACGATGGGGATGCCGTAGAGGATCACCTGCCCCACCTGGTTGGGCTTCATGGCGGCGTGGTTGGCCCGCGGCTGGCTCATGGGGTCCGGCGGGTACGCGCTGGACGGCGACAGTAGCAGGATGTCCGTGGGGCTGGGCAGCGGGCTTGTCGCCATCTCCTCAGCGCCGGGGGGGGGGGCGGGGGGGGCGCTGCTCTGCTCCAGCTGCGGCCGCCCGGGGAGAAAGGGAGGGAGAGAGAGAGACAGAGCCGTCAGCCAGGGCCCCCATCGGGCAGGAGCCCGCCCGCCCCGTCAGACGGGTGCCGAGCATCCCTGTGCGGCTCCCCACTTGGCCGCGTTCCCCGACGGCGGCCCCGGCCCCTGAACCCGCCCTGACAAGGGAGAGAGCGGGGCTCCACAACAAAGCGGGGTGCTGAGAGCCGGGCCCGTTTGCACACAGCGTTTCTCCGACGGCCACCCCGCTTCTCCCGGCCCACGCATCCCCCTCCGCTCCCCCCCAAGCAAATCCCATACCCTCCCCATAAGGACGGCCCCCAGCCCTCGTCCCCCAGCCCGCATCCACCTCCCCATCCTAGAAAACCGCCCGGCAGCATCCTCCGGAGGGGGCCCCCTCCGGGGAAGGGAGATGGAAAAAGATCATTTCCCTGCCCTCCCGGCTCCCTTTACCTCCGCGGGTGCTCTCTAGCCGTGCCGCCGCCAGGCCCCCCTCCAACGGCATCTCCCCGTAGCAGCGCGGCCACCAGGACCCAGCCTCTGCGCGGAGCCTCCGCGCCTCTCTGCCTCCCCCCCCCCCCCCAAAACGTGGGTGCGGTGACGTCAGCGGGGGGGGGGGGGGGCGGGCTATGCCGCACACATCCCCCCGGCCGGGGGTCCGGCCCCCAGCCCTCCCTCCATCCTTTCTTCCCTCCCTCCCCGCCACAGGAGAGGTCGGGGCGCCCCGTCGGGGAGCGCCCCCCCCCCCACGTCGCTGTCCCCCGGGACCCCGCTCAGCGCCCCCCCGGCCTCTCCCGCGCTCCGTCTCCTTTTAAGGGATGGGGGGACTTTTGCCTTCCCCCCCCCCCCCCCATGGTCCGCTTCCGAGGAATTGGATGCGCTCAGTGAGTAGAAAAGTCGCGTCTTTCCGCAAACTGTTTCTGGATACCGTCAGAAAATACAGAGCTAGGGGAGAGAGGGAAAAATTATAAATAAATAAATAAACGTTGATTTCAGGCAACAACGCAGCTGCTGCGACCCGGGCGAGGGTGGCGGTGCCGCACTCCCCTCCCCAAATTGCGATTGGCCAAAAAAAAAAGACAGACCCGGTCCGAGGTTCTCACTGAGGAGCTCACAAAGAGCAACACGGCGCAAATGGGATTTTTCCAATTGCATTATGCCCCCAACGAGGGGAAAAAAAATAAAAATCCCCGCAAATAGTCTGCAGTACGGCTGCCACGTCTACCTCCTTTTTTTTTTTTTTTTCCCCCAAACAGGTGAAACGTAGATATTTCACGGTCTTGCCGAACCTCGGCAGGGAGCAGGGGGCTGCCGAAGGTCCCATCCCGGCGGCAGGAGGGAGCGAAGAGGTCAAATCCGCCCACTGCCGTCTTGGGGAGAGGAAAACTGCAGAACCGGCTAAAAACCGCCGAAAAAACAACAAACAAACAAACAAAAAACCAACTCTCTTCTGGCTAAACCGAGGGGAAATATGGACTATCGGGTGTTTTATAATACTCCTCTGTTTTTTTTTTCCTTTTCACAAAAATTAATCCATCTCCGTCTTTCTCTTCATCCACATGAGCAACCCCAAACATTTCTGCGCATTTACCCACGAAAAAGTGATGTGTGTTTTTCCTTTTTCTTTCTGTTTTTCGCTCGGCCGTCCCAGAGCCGGACGAAAATCTCGGCGCCGACCAGGACACCCGCGGGCATCTCCGGCTCTCTCCGCTCTTTGTGCCGGGCAGCGGAACGGCGGAGCCCCCCGATCGCTCGGGTCCGCGCTAACTTAGCAAAATCACACCTCTCCTTATTACTTCTGTCACTTCTTATTAAACTCCGCTCGCCCCCGTTCCGCGACTGTCACACAGAGCCCCCCCCTTTCTCCCTCCCTCCTGCTTTCCCGAGCCTCTTCTGCACGGAGCCCGCTGTTTTCGTGTGAACAATAGCTGTAAGCCTCACATTGGTGACATTTTAATCAATGCTTCCTAGCCACACTGACATGAATTTTACACTTCAAAACTCTCCTCCGCCAGCTAATTGATTCAAATTGTTTTATTGGTTAAACCCGTGTCACAAATTGTATGATCTATTACCACGCCACGGAAAAAAAATCTCCCTTCCTTGTCTTCTCTCCCTCGGTGCCTGGCCGGCACCGGGAGGGACAGGGGGGTTACCGGGAGAAGCTGCCGGCCCTTGAGGGAGCTCGGTGCGTGCATCTCTGCAGAGGCCGCCGGGCTGCCCGCTCCCTCGGTGGCGGCGGGGCCCTGCCCCGACGGTTTACGGGAGAAGCAGGGATGTGTAGCCTCGCTTCGGGCTTTGAGCCCTGCGATGGAGGAGGCTTACAAGCTGTTTTAAGGGGCGAAAGGGACGCGCGGGTCGTGCAACGCGCCTTCAACGAAGGTCCCCTCTCGGGTCGAGCCTCGCAATCCGGGAGAGGCTGAAAACACAGGCTCGGTCCGGGGGAGTCATCAGCCAGTGCTTGCCTCTTATTTCATGGTCATTAAACGAAAAGCAAAAGTAAACTTGTTCGTTCATCTGCTCAGCTCCATTGGTCTCTTCACAGTCCATAGCAGAAACTGAAGGGCTTCCTCAATTTCTGCTGTAGGGAGAGCTGCACCCCACGGGGACTTAGTCCACGTGGACAGGAGAGTGCCGGACAGTGCGTGTGACACAGCACAGCCACATCGAGGGCCCTCAGCTCGGCGGAGCTCTCCGAGGTGGGAGCAGACCGATCCGCTTCAGCACCGGGGCGAGCAGATACACCTTTCTACTTTTTCTCCACGTAAACCTGTTGGGAATCCTCGTGGAGCAGCGCGACAAGGGCGCGGGGTGAGGGTGATGGAGAAAGGTCGGACTGCCCAGGGGCCGGGCGGATCCCGCAGGTGGCCCCGAGGAGGTGCCCACCGGGCTGCGCCGGCCGCCACCGACCCCACAGACACTACCGGGGCCGACCGGAGTCCAGCCCGCACCCCACCAGGGGCGGGGCGGCCATCCCGACTTGGAAGGTGTATCCGCACTCTTCCCCCCCCAGTAGCTGCAGAGCCGGGCTCCCGTCCTGCTACCGCCTCCAATTAGCCCTCTTCATTTCGTCTTTTTTTTTTTCCTCTTCTCTCTCTCTTCTGTTGCCGTTTGCAATGGCTGGGTTGGAGCCGCCTCCTTAGAGGAGAGAGGGGAAAGCGGACGAACTTCTCCCAGGAGCTTGAGAGGGATAACCACGAGTCCTGGCTCCTTTTCCCTCTTCCCTTCCCTATCGCGATCCTGCCCTGGAGTGGCTACAAGAGAGGCGAAAGCAGCAGATCTCGCTGCGAATTGCTTCGTGCAAAAACGAGCAGCAGAGAAAAGCGGTCAAGTTTAAACCACCCCATCCCATCCTTACGGCCTTTATTTACTTCCACAGCGCTTAAATATTGCGGCAGACAGGCCACAAGGAACGAGATAACCTCACTGCGTTTAAAAAACTACAAAGAAAACCACCCCCAACGCGGACCCATTCCCTCCTCCCACCCCTCCACATTCCATTGAAACTTACAGCCGTGAAAGTAGCAGGCACACAAGGTATCGTTATAAACCCGTTTTTCCTAACAAAATTTAGGCGGCAAAGGAGGTTTTTAAAATAGTTTTGTGTACATTTCGCTGCGCTACTTGGTCTACAGCGAGACCATTTTCAAAGTTTTTTTTTTTTTAATCGCGTTTTATTATATTAAGCGGAAAGCAGAGGGGCATTTGGAATAGAGGTGGTCCCATCTGGAAAATCCCGGAGCTCATTTAGATCACATCACTTCGGGCTTTTGTCTCTGCTATTGAATAACCCAGCTAGGCACAACAAAAGGGCAGAGATCTACGCGGATTTTTTCCAGTGGCAAAAGGACGCCTCGAAAAGATGCGTCTACAATCATTACAACAGGAAGGGAAAAAGACTCAAGCGATCTTCTCCCGGGACTTTAAAGGCACTGGGAGAGTTTAGGGCTCGGACATTTCGGGGGAGTTTGATACTCCTCCAGCAGCTGAAAGCCAGCGCCGCAGCTGAAGGAAAGGAAGCGCGAACAGCATCATCTTTTGTCTGAGGGAGCCCTGTTAACTTCCCAATTTAATACGCTCCGAGTGATGAAAACCGAGTTGGCCATCGCCGAAGGTACGTGCAGACCCCCGCCAGCACACGCCAGGACCCCCGTCGGGGGAAGGGGCCCCACCGGCCCCCAGCACCCACCCACCCGAAACAGCACCAAAATCGCGATTCGCGATCTTGCTTTCCTCGGAGAAGAAGCGACTCGCAGCCCGAGAGGAGACCGCTGCGACGCATCCTATCCTCCCCCTCCCCAGCGCCTAAAAGCGCAAAAAAACTATTTTTGTCCTGTCTGGGGACGCGGTGGCGGGGGGCAATAGCTGCACATTTAGAGGTGGGTTAATTAACCCCCAGGGGAGGGAAAAATCCCAAACGAAAAACACCTCAGCTATTGATTTTGCTTTCCGACGCATAATTTAAACCGCTCTGAACGTCTTCCATCAGCAACGCGCATGCTTTAAGTATTTAAATGAGCAACAAACTTCCACGACAGTAAACCGAGGCCCCGACCGGGCTTAGGACCGACGATCCCAAACTTCCGAGGGAAACGTGACGTTATGGGGCGAAGACTCATCGCGTCAGTAAATAATTCAGTTTTGCCTCTTCCAGAGCCCAGTAACCTTGAGTGTCTTAGAAAGCAGCTTGTACAAACAGGCAATTAAGATGAACGCTGAGACTTTCGGAGGAGATATAACGAACCGGCTTTAATTACCATCTTGAAATTAAAAATGTAATATACAGACTTAAATTTATTTTCACCTAAATTGTGTATAAAATTATATGGCTTTTTTTCCATGCTAAGAAACGAATTGCCACCAAGCTTGCCACTAAAAAGTCTGAAGTACTTTCCAAACCCCGTTTCCCAACACACAGTAATAATGATACATTTATCACTACTGATGAACACCCACTGGTTTATTATTACTTTGTTGCAACTATTGCAATCAAGAGATTTCTTTATTTACTGTTAACATTCACTTAAAGCTGAATGTTAATGACTTCTGAATTCACTAAAGAGTTTTGTTATATTTCAGGAGTAGTTACGCTTCGCGTTTCAGAAACGGCATAAAAGGAGGAGAAATGCTGGGTGATGGTTTGCTCTTTTTTTTTTTTAAGCTGCTTCTTAAGAGTCTGTTTGAGAGGATTTGTCGGATTTTCAACAAAAAGTTGCAAAAGGCTTGGCACAATGCATGTACTTGACTAGCTAATTACGTGGGTATTTTATTACAGGAGATTCATTCATTATTGATAAGTGTCTGCAGTAACTTCCTGCTATGTAGAGTTTTATTTTTTGAGGAATAAACAACTTCTGGGGATTGGGATTGTTTAGCTTTTACACTCCTGCTCTCCTTGACAGTTCACATTACCCACTTCGGGGTCTGGCTCATCACCTTCTGCCTCTCTCCAACCAAATGGAACTTTTCCCCTTCCACCACCACATCCCTCTCCTTCCTCGCCATGATTCCATCACTATGTTAAGAAGTGACTCGTCGGGGAGGATGTTCTGCTACAAGCGCGCTTTCCCTACAGTCAGCTCTATATGGGTGGTTTCCAAAGGTTCGCATACACCGCGATGAGCCCCTGCTCCGGGGCAGCTGATGGGCAGGAGCCGTGCAACAAGCATGCAGCCGTCGAGCAAAGGTTGGGGGGGGAAGAGGGCTTTCCTCAGGGCTGCCCCCACCTGCATCTGTTTTTTTCCCCCCGTTTTGGCCGCAGCTCTCCGGCCCCCAAAACCCTCCGGGCGCAGTCGGTAAAAATACTAATAAAAATGCGTCGTCTTCTCTCCCCACGACGTTAAACTGCGGAGCTACTGGTAGAGGCTGTTGCTGTCTCCTATCCCACCTCTTGGTGTTTCCCAGCCCCTTTCCCCCCACACCAGCCCCCTCCCGGCGGGTGGGGGGGGAGGTGGAGACCGAGCTCCCCGAGGGGTCCCCGCTTCGGGGAGCGCCCATGCCTGCACCTCCCGGCCGTTCCCTAAACCCAGCCCGAACTTCACGATCTCGAACAGAAGTTTAGAAAAAACATAAAAATTATATACGTAGCTATGCGAGAGAGGGGAAGGAGAAGACGCACAGCCCCAATTCATCGCCCTTCCCCTCCGCTACAGCCCAAATTTGCGGGGAACAAGGCGAGGGGTCCTCCCTGGGCCCCCTTGCCCTACCATCAGGTGCCGAGCACCATCCTTCCCCCACCCCAGGGCCGCACGACCCATCGCGACAACAAGCGACGATATCTCCTCGTTCTCAGCCCCAGGAGGGGGGTTCCCCCACCTCTGTCCCTCCCAAGCTCCCTCCTCCAACCCCAGCCCCACGGGTTTACCTGGCCGCCCGTACTCCACGGCCCCCCCCCCCCCGGCCACGGTCCGCGGAACTTTGGCTGCTGCCTCTGTCACGGCGGCTGTGCCGCGGGTGGCTCAGGTCTCGGACGCCTTCTAGCAGCCAAGCAGCGCCCTGCAAGCGGCATGGGAAAGCCGCCCCCCTCCCTAGGGGGCCAGTAGCTGCCCCCCCTCTGCCGCCACCACCCCCGGGGCAGGTCTACCCCGACGGCTACAGAGGATAGAGGGGGTGCCCCACGCCTTATGAAGTGAGGCTGGAGGGGGGCAAGAGGCACCTTGGTGTGGGAGCGAGGCGGGCTCTGCTTCCCTAGATCCCCCCCCCAAGAAAAAGAAAAAAAAAAAAACCCTGCACCCCTTCTCTGCCTCTCCCACTGAAAGCCGAGCACCTCCGCAACACAGGGCACTTTGTAGGACGACAGAAGAGCGCAGCCCCCCCCGCCCAACACGGCCGGAGAGGAAAGGAGACACACAGCTGATCCTACAGAACCCCACCAAACGCTCCCCACCGATCACTCGATATGCAGAACAAGGCGGCTGCTTAAAAACACAAAGCCGGAGCCCTAACGAGTTCAATTACAATGTGGTAAACACATTGCCTCTACGCTTTAATTAAGCCGGCTGTCCAATTTTAACTCATTAGTAATTCATTAAGAGAACAGCCTGTAGCTGGCTGCAAGGAGAGGAGCACTGCAGCTTGCGCTGTTAGGCTGCGCGCATACCCTAAGGTATTGGGGGACCGGAGAGTGTCGTGTCCCATCCCCCCCCAGCAAAGGGGGCTCCCGGCCCCCCAGACGGGAGTCACCAGTTGTCCCGCTGCTGCGTCCTTCCCCCGTCAAGGATAAAGACCCTGAAGGAGCCGGGCTGGGAAGGTGGAGAGGAGGCCTGGGGGGTTTGTCCACATCCGTGCACCCTTGATCCTCTTTTCCGGGAGAAGGGTGACAAGCTTATGGGGTGGGGGGGGCACAGCCAGGGCTCCCACGGCCCCCTCGGGCCGGGATGGCCCCAAACCCAGCACCGGGAAAGCTTTGTGCACCGCATCGTGCTCCCGACAGAGGCACTTCGGTGCCCCCAAAGCCTGTGTTGTTATTATTTTAATTTTATTAAACCTTTCTTCCTTTCTCTTTTTCTTCCTTTTTCTTTTTATCTTTTATTTACTTTATATATATATATATATATATATATTAAATGGAAAAAGTCTTTGAAACATATCTGAGCCAAGAAACAGGTCAAATTTACCCGGGCACCAAAGTCGCTTTGGTGCGTGCGTGAAGCCGGGGGTCTGCAGGGCAGGATCCTGCCCCTGCTCCCCGCGGAGCTGGAGGGGTGCAAGGGGCTGAGGGGTCTTCAGGTGCTGGGGGGCTCCTCCCAAGCCCCCCCTCAAGCCCTCGTGCCAAAGCCCTCCCTGCCAGGCTGCTGCTCGCCTTTGCGCTGCGCTTTGGCGCAAAACTAAAGCGGTTTGGGGGGGGGGGGGGGCAGCGAATTTCCCCGCGTTTTGCCCCGAAGGTCCCGAGGAGCTCGGGACCCTCAGAGTCCCGGGTGGTCCCCGTGGACCTGTCCCCATCCCTGGGCTGGGGGTGGCGATGCTGGGATTTCGGGTTTCCGTGGAGGTCTGAAGCACTTTTGCTCTGAAATACAATGCCTGGGGGTGGCTCTGAGGGGGTACGGGCTGGGCAAGCCCCCCCCCTTCTCCCAAATCCCCAAACTAGTATTTTTATTATTTACATTAGGAGCGTCATTACCATTTTATCAAAGCTCCATCACGCTGGGGGTTGCAATTATTTCTTTGGACAGACTGAAAGTTTATTTATTTATTTGACATCCTAAATCTGAAGATGCAAACAGGATTTAGCAGACTGGAGCCCGCTCGGTCCGGTCCCCCCTGGCTTACTGTGACTTCAGAGAAAAGCACCTCTAGGTGCTTCAGAGAATGCCACAGGAAAGTGCCAAAAACCTTTCAGAAATTTCAAAAAGTTATTTTCTGGCCATGGCAGCATTTGGCTGCTTCCAGGAAGAATCAGAAGTCCTGATTTTCCATCCCCCCCCGGTTTGGTTGAACCCCCAGCCTGGCAGGGCTGCAGGTGGGCACACGCTGCCTCTGCTCTCCCCACACCCAAATTAGGGTGCAGTAAGAGGGGGCTTCAAACTCCAGACCTGAGTTGCAAATGACCAAATCCCTTCTGAAGAAGCCTCTAAGCAGATCTCTCAAGAAGAAACTCTTAATAAGAGTCTCCTTCTTTGAGTAGATTTCGAGCAGTTATCTAAGACTTTTTTTTATCTTTTTCCCAAATAGCAGGCCCTCTCCTGGAGTTTTGATTTTCTTTTTGCTTCAGGCATATAAAATTGGATTGTCTGGAATTAGGAGATTTGGATATTGTTTCTCTTGATGTCAAAGGATTTTATTTTATTTTATTCCCCCACAAGAGAATATGACAAACGCAGGATCGGGTCCTAGGTGAAGGCAAGACTGTGGGCTCCCTACTCAGGGCTCACAAGCAGTGGCATTTAACCTGTTGCCCTGTTGTTGTTACCTCCTTTGTATTTTCTGATCATAAAAGTACTGTCCCAAAAGCTGAAAGAATATTGCTTAGCTATTTCCAGAAGCATCCCCCACTCCTTTGTCTTGACTAGCAAAGCACTGGCTTCTGGACACACAGGGGAGAGTTTCTCTCTAGAGCCTCCTGGTATAAATCTAAAAATAATCTTGAAGCCAGTGGGCTACAATTCATTTTATTACCCCAGTGTTAATCTAATATAGGTACATAAAGACTGTTAGGACAATTAATCTGAATTAATTTCCAAAGTGAATTAAATTAAATTGAATGAAGACCACCTGAATTCTGAATAAGAACAACCTTCACAGGGGTTTCATGGAGTTTAATCCACTTTTAAATTCTCACCTTCAGCTAATTTGGGTTATTTTCCTGCGTGTCCCCATATAGGCAAAACCTTAAAGGTAAGCATGGCCCATGGGAATTCCTCTGGATTTACCCAGAAGTAATTTAGAACAAAACGCATCCTCTAATACTCTTTGACCATGGCACAGAAATGATGCAGAAATAAAGGGGCTACACATTGTGCTGCTGCATGAAGCCAAACTTTATAAAGGAAACCTTTTCCCAAAATGTTTCGGATGTTTTACCTTTTCCTCTCAGCCTGTACCTCTGTGTGTATAACTGTAGGTACATGTGCACACCCATGGATGTGCACGCAGGCTGTAGATGCGTATACCCTACAACTGTTTTCTTTGCTCTATTTGTTTAATCCACTAAAGGCTCTCATCTGTGCACCTGAGGCTCCCATTGAAGTAAGTGAGGTTGGGAGCTGATAGAACAGCGGGATCAGCCGGTCACAAGGCAGGTTAGCACTGCAGGTTCAGAGCTGAAATAGGATGACAAATCCTAAATTCACGGCCACTCAGGGCCCAGCAATCTAGGACAAATTTATAAAGGAAAGGCTTTCTTTCAAAGAGCAAAACCCCTTCTTCTGGGTAAGGAAGTTTCACTGGTTTTATAAAGGTTGTAAGTGCAATTTTCAAGCAATGTTGTAATATTATTGCTATACTGCTGCTCTCCTTTTAATGATGCCTGGTGAGTTAGGGAGAGGGACTGGAGATAACACAGGAACACTTTCTCTCCTTTAAAGCCATTTCAAACAGTGTAATTTCTATCTCAGCATGTCAAGCAAGTGCACCATGCAATAGGTCTCTTTGAAAACTTATTTTAAAGAGAGTGGGAATTATTTTTCCTTCTGAAATCAGTAGGATGGGACTTACGGGCTAAAGATCTCTACACAGCTTTTCTTAACCAACACCGCAAGTGACTTTTGGGGGTTCTGAAGTCAGATTCTCCAGGTCAGCGATGATCAGATCAGTCTGTTCTAAGCATTTGTGCTAGAAGTCACAGGCTCTCATGCCAGGAGCCATGGACCAAGCAAATGGAAATGCTTTTGGGCAGTGGCTCAGGTTGCAGTGGAGAAATCTGCTGTTTTTTCTGCCTGGAGTTCTCTGTTTCGGTCTGAAATGAATCTCTGAAATAACTCCTTAAATAACCATATTTGTGGGGTAAGGTATAGTGGTGTGATCATGCCAGAGAACACCCAGCATCCTGGAATTTTAAGTCTTCAGTTCAATGAATTACTGCATGACCTTGCAGAGAGCCATTTATAGACCAACATTTTAAATCATAGAATCATAGAATGGCCTGGGTTGAAAAGGACCTTAAAGATCATCTAGTTTCAACCCCCCTGCTCTGGGCAGGGTTGCCAACCACTAGAGCAGGCTGCCCAGAGCCGCATCCAGCCTGGCCTTGAAAGCCTCCAGGGATGGGGCATCCACAACCTCCCTGGGCAACCTGTTCCAGTGCCTCACCACCCTCTGAGTGAAAAACTTTATCCTAATTTCTAACCTAAATCTCCCCTGTCTTAGTTTAAAACCATTCCCCCTTGTCCTATCACTACCAACACATGTAAACAGGCGTTCCCCCTCCTGTTTATATGCTCCCTTCAAGTACTGGAAGGCCGCAATGAGGTCTTCCTGGAGCCTTCTCTTCTCCAAGCTAAACAAACTCAGTTCCCTCAACCTTTCTACATAGGAGAGGTGCTCCAGCCCTCTGATCATCTTTGTGGCCCTTCTCTAGACCCGTTCCAAGAGCTCCACATCCTTCTTGTGCTGGGGGCCCCAGGCCTGCACACAGTATTCCAGGTGGGGTCTCACAAGAGCAGAGTAGAGGGAGACAATCACCTCCCTCTCTCTGTTGGCCACCCCTTTTTTAATGCAGTCCAGGACATAGTTGGCCTTCGGGGCTGCAAGCGTGCACTGCTGGCTCATGTCGAGATTAATAAGGGTGCCCTGTGAGTAATCTGTTTTGCTGCCCATCTGTCCAGATTGAGTATTTCTGAAAATCAATCTACTTTGAATTGGTATTTCTCAGCTGAGATACCTGAGTTTGAAAAATATGACCAGCTACTTATTAGTCAAAACCCAAGCCAAAAGCCCCTGTGACACTAGAAGTCAGTCAATAATATCTATCTATCTATCTATCTCAGTCTCTACCGTTAACTCAGCCAAGTGGATCCTATGCACTTACCTATTGGAACAATCCAATTTCAGGATTGCGGCTGTAAGATCAATCTACCTTCTGATCTGTTCCCTTCATAAGTTTGGAAGCATTTAAAGCAAAACACTCCTACCAATTTCTTTGTCAAATTTAGGCACCTATCATCTACCCATCAGAGAGTCAGTCACCATAATGGACACAGGAGATTTTCAAAGCAGGCTGCAGCATATTTTATGGCACCTACACCTGTTTCTCCAACTCGACTTGAAATTTTCATTAAAAGAGAAATATTTTTGTCTTATGCTATCCTGTCCCTCCACTTCAGGCAGTTCACAAATGCTATATTGGTGATGAAATATGTGGTTGGATTATATATGGAATAACTTGACATATGTAATTTTAACAGTACGTTATTAACTGTAACTCAAGCACTTATCTGCCTTCCCATTCAGATGACATGGAGTTCATTTAGATTAGTCTAGCCACTGATTCACATTCAATATCACAAAAAAGGCTCTCTGAGAACACTTGGAAATACTGAATTCATAGGAATGAAGATTTCTTTAAAGTCATACAATTTCCAAGTCCAGTTATCACTATACACCCTTTTGGTATTACTGCTGTTACTCCTATGATCTGACTTGCTGCTATTATTTATTTTACTGTTGTTATTAACACTCCAGTCTTTAGATGGACCGTGCTGCCACATCCACCCAATTTACCACACTGCTGTAATCACTTTCAAGCAGCCCCCATTCCTGCTCCCTCAGGAACCACTGTGTGGCTTTGAGCTCTTTCACTGTGGGATCCCTGTTTTTGCCCTTCCTATATACTCAAGGTTTACATTTTTTCATAGAGGGAACTCTCGAGGAGCCTGGTGTGAGACAGAAAGATAGTTGGTCATGATACATCAGATATGCTGCTCCCATTTCTTGTAGTGATTACTAGCAAAAAAAAAGAACAAAGCTCCCCTTTCTACTGCCCAAGTGTTGTGGTTTAGCCCGGCTGGCAGCCAAACACCACACAGCCGTTCGCTCACCCTCCCCCCTCCCTCTCCGGGATGGGGGAGAGAAACGGGAAAGTGAAGTCTGTGAGTTGAGATAAAGACAGTTTATTAAGACAGGGAAAATAATAACAATAATAATAATAATAATAGTATTAATAGTAATAATGTGTACGAAATAAGTGATGCACAATGCAATTGCTCACCACCCGTTGACCGATGCCCAGCCTATCCCCGAGCAGCCGGCCCCCCCTCCACCCCGGCTAGCCACCCCTATATATTGTTCAGCATGACGTCAGATGGTATGGAATACCCCTTTGGCCAGTTTGGGTCAGCTGTCCTGGGTCTGTCCCCTCCCAGCTCCTGCTGCATCCCTAGCCTGCTCGCTAGCAGGACAGAGAGAGAAGCTGAAAAGTCCTTGGCTTGGTGTAAGCACTGCTCTGCAACAATTAAAACATCAGCATGTTATCAGCGCTCTTCTCATTCTAATCCAAAACATAGCACCCTGCCAGCTACTAGGAGGAAAATTAACTCTGTCCTACCTGAAACCAGGACACCAAGGCTGAGATCATCTACTTATTTGGTGTTAATAGTGAGTCCAGTCAATGGAAGTCCACATTTTTCAACCTACCTGCAGTAATAACTTCTCTTCAGACCATATGAGAAAAGCCAACAGAGATAGCTTTTGATAGGTAAATGTGATTTGATAGGGAATGTGATGGGGGTAGAAGGTGCGATGATATTCAACTGGAGTACTCCCAAATTAGGCTCCTGGTTAAATTTGCCTGGGTGAATGCCCAGTGGGGATGCCTGGGCACCTTACCTACAACCTCTGTCCTCTTGCATCTGCCCTTCTTCCCCAGAATTCACGTTCCATATGCTAGAGCCCAGAGATTTCAACCCTTTCTCAGAGCCATCTCTGTCCCTCAGTGTCTCATTGCTACCCCTAAAACAGCCCCTGTTCCTCCATGTCTGAGACTTCCCCAGCTCCATGGATGTTCCTTCTGTCTGGTGTTCCCACCACCTCCCACCTGGGGTTAGGACCACTCACAGAAGCCTTGCCACCACTGTGCCAAATCACATCTATTTCCACCTTGCTGTTTCTTTTGTTGCTGTCAACCCAGTAATTATCATTTAGGCATTTCCAGAACCCAGGACTTTGGTGGCAAGGAGCAATGGTCTTTCACCAGTGGTAGAACCAGTTTAATTCCCATCTTAATTTTCTCTTCTCTTTCTTCACCCCCTACCTCTTATTCCACTCCTCCACTACAGTTTAGCCTCCGTTTATCTGTGATAGCACATCTGCAGGTTCATTCTCCAATGCAGAATAGTGGAAAGCTCCAGGGCAAACCAAATTTTCTACTTTCATAAGATGAGAGTTCCTCATCACAATAGAGAAATGCAGGGAAGAGTCTTAAAAATGCCTTCAGCTGCTCTTGACAGCAGATCCTGACAAGGATCTGTCCCTAACTTGTCCCCATGAGGAAGTTTGTGCCTTAAATAAAGCCTTCTATTTCACAGCAGTGCTAAGATACATTGTTGAGCTGATGTTTAGATATCAAGCAAGCACATAACTAATTTCAAAGGAGTACCATTACAGATGAGTTTGGCCCAGAAATTAGTGTTTCCCATCTGCTTTTGTTCCTGATTGTTAATTAATTGATATGTAATTAATTGATTTGGGTTGAGAACTGGCTGACTGGCCGAGCTCAGAGGGTGGTGATCGGCAGCGCAGAGTCCGGCTGGAGACCTGTGACTAGCGGCGTTCCCCAGGGGTCGGTGCTGGGTCCGGTCTTGTTCAACATCTTCATCGATGACCTTGATGAGGGAATAGTGTCTGCCCTCAGCAAGTATGCCGATGACACAAAGCTGGGAGGAGTGGCTGACATGCCAGAAGGCTGTGCTGCCATTCAGCAAGACCTGAACAGGCTGGAAAGCTGGGCAGGAAGAAACCAGATGAGGTTTAACAGGAGCAAGTGTAGAGTCCTGCACCTGGGAAGGAACAACCGCATGTATCAGTACAGGCTGGGGGATGACCTGCTGGAGAGGAGCTCTGCAGAGAAGGACCTGGGGGTCCTGGTGGACGACAGGTTGGCTATGAGCCAGCAGTGTGCCCTGGTGGCCAAGAAGGCCAAGGGGATCCTGGCATGCATAAAAAAGGAGTGTGGCCAGCAGGTCAAGGGAGGTGATCCTCCCCCTCTACTCTGCCCTGGTCAGTACTGTGGTCTGCACCTGGAGTACTGTGTCCAGTTCTGGGCTCCCCGGTACAAGAAAGATGGGGATGTTCTGGAAAGAGTCCAGTGGAGGGCCACAAAGATGATACGGGGCCTGGAGCATCTTCCCTATGAAGAAAGGCTGAGAGACCTGGGTCTGTTCAGCCTTGAGAAGACTGAGAGGGGATCTTATTAACGTTTATAAATACCTGAGGTGTGGGAGACAGAGGGATTTGGCCAACCTCTTTTCAGTGGTTTGTGGGGACAGGACAAGGGGCAATGGCCAAAAAATGGATCACAGGAAGTTCCCCACCAACATGCGAAAGAACTTCTTCATGGTGAGGGTGACGGAGCACTGGAACAGGCTGCCCAGGGAGGTTGTGGAGTCTCCTTCTCTGGAGATATTCAAGGCCCGTCTGGATGCCTACCTGGGCAACCTGCTCTAGGGAACCTGCTTTGGCAGGAGGGGTTGGACCCGATGATCTCTTGAGGTCCCTTCCAACCCCTACGATTCTGTGATTCTGTAATAAACACAGACACCAGCTTTGACAGCTCTGCAGCAGTAGAAACATGAAGAGAGTACAGAATGGATTTCCTGGTGTTATTTTAAAACCACAGTCCAATTCCCAGAAAAAATCCATGGCAGCCACTCCAGAGAAGATGAAGAGATGGGTTTTGAAGAAGTACCTTCAAGCCATTTGTAGTCCTGCTGCTTTTTGTATCACAGGACATTTTCCTTTGAGCCTGGCCTTGGCTGGTTACTGTAGAGCTGTCTGTTTTCATAGTTCCAGCCCCAAACTGGTTGAAATCTTAGGCCAGAGTTGTGGTATACACCAAACCTGCAAGATATCCCAATTCAAATCCTTTTGTTATTAGCAATCATGCATGATCTTGTGTAAGCTATGCAAGTAAATTCTTCTCTTCTAGTATTAAATGCCCAAGTTCTTCCCACAGTACACCTAGTGCCATCATTTCATGACTGCATGGCAGGAGGAAGCAGCTCTGGAGTCTAGATCTCTGCTGGACTAGGAAGCTTGAACTTAAGGTGGCTAAATTTGGGAGATACAGATTCACCCATAGGACAAATTCTCATAAAAACCATTTAGAAATTGGATAAAAATAATTTGGAGGCTCAGTGCCTTAATTTCATTGTACTTCAGTTTGCACTAAGTGCACTAACAAGTGGGTAAGTAAATAATCATGATCATGAATAAGTGGACAAGTGCAATAAAAGTTGCTGGGATAAAAAGTTGCACTGGGATACAGTGAGGCTGCAGATGGCTGGACAATGGGCTCTGCTCTTATCCCATGAATTCCTGCCCCAGGAATTAAAATCAAAATAATACACACCATTGTGAGACTCACCCTGCTGCTTCCTTCTCTCAAATCTGCCAAGTGCCACTTCTCCTGCAGACAAGGCAGATGTTTGTGCGCTCTGGGGAGCCAAGACAGGCAAGTGCTGGTCCCATGGGGACAAGCTCAGAGAGGATCACCTGGACATGCAATTGGCCTCTGCTTGCTTGAGGAGGAGGCACTTTCCCAGACCTCATTATCTGAAGAAACATTTTAAAGGCGTTCCTTTGGTCAAGGTTTAAGAAGGTCCAAGTTGGAGCATCTACTTGGCTTATTTATATTTCCTGCAGGCAAAGGAAAGGAAAGACTTTAGCAGCTCTTCTTGTCTTTTAACATTGGATCTAAACACCCCTATCCCCAGAGGGCTTCACAGCAGTAGGAAAAGCCCCACGTTTGTAAGGTCTCCAGCCATTTATTACTTTTTTCCATCATGATTACCTTGACTCCAGAAAGTTTTAATACCGTTCAAAATTCAATCCAGTTTTATTGACATCTCTAGTTTTGCCAAACAGTTAAACTGAAGCAGATGGCATGAATTTCAGTCAATCAATATTCATTTAAAACTGGACACCCATATGTAAGCATACTCTCCTTGGCAATGAGTGAGGAGGCTGAACAATCAATCCACAGTTATATTTAAACTCGGCGACTGTGTTTTCAAAAACCCATGCATAAGGTAAAATTGAATGGTTGAATAAGGCAACATGTGATTTCTGTTATGTTATTATTAATAATTAATAATTCACTTAATAACACAGCAAGAGCTTAATCCAAAGCCCACTGATGTCAATAGATTTCTTTGCAGTGCACTCGGTAGCACCAGAACAGACAAAGGCCCAGATTTTTCACGGTGTTTAAGCTCTGATCTCCTATACTGAACTCGAACACCTTTACGAAGCCCTTCTGCTGCTCATGGCCCCTCAGCTCACAACAAGGCAACGAAGTGATGGCAGCAAAATGTTTGGTGACTAACAGAGAGCGGGCTGAGAGTAGTCTCCATGTAAGAGACTCAGAGAGAGATTCAGTGCCACAGATTTAAATTTTGGATTTACAGCAACAGATTGAATGTGCCTACCCATTCAAATATGTATTTACACCCTATATGTATCAATTGTGTTTATTTTACTGTACTCCTACATAACATGTAGATCATATGAATTATTGATAGCTATCATGCAGTGTCTGTATTCCCATTGTAGGCTCTGGCTGTGTGCTACCAGGGGCTGATGTGTAAAAGACAAGAAGATCCAGGAAATGCCAAGCTGTTAAGTTTATTTAAAACTTTCTCTGGCCTTTTCCTGGCTGCTGTTAACATCTTTAAGGCAGCTCCTGAGAAGTCCTGTGGCAGCCAGACACCCAGGACCAGGGCAGCTGGACCTTCAAGCAAATATTATTGTTGTTATTACTGTTTTACCTCCCTAATTAACCAGTTGGGCACTCACCAGCTCTTTATATCTATATTATAAGGGTTGTTTCCATTGGGTTTAGGCAGACAGTCTTACTTTAAGATTTCTATTGATCAGCTGCCATTCTCATGTGGTTAAAGCACTCCTCTAGGGGAACTCTCTCATGTTTTAAGTGCACACAGTTACTCTCATGACTGGCTTGTAAACAGGTTTTAATGGGGCTATTAGTGTAAAAGCACAAGAAACTTTCAAAAACAGCCTTTTAAATATTAATGAAGATGTTTAATCTGGTGCTTAATCACCACTGTTTGCATATTGGGGGGGACGGGATGCAGCAGTGCTTCGCTGTTAGCTATCAACAGGGCATTAATAAATGCTTTTAGACCCATGTTTAATGCCTGAGTGACAGCCAAACTTTTAACAAAGCAATCCCCACTTTTTGCAGAAGAGCCCCCCAAAATGGGTGTCCAAGGAGGGCACTAGCTCCCAGGAGAGGAATTCGGGGACTGGGCTCTGCTCTTGCCCATGCTGAGTGGGGCTGGGTCCATACCTCCTGCTCTGCTGCAACAACCACATGCTCCTGAGCCTGACCGACCACACAGGGACATCAGGGTGGACATCCCCACCTGAACATAAGGGCCTGAATCCCAGAGGGATCACCTGAAGGTGAGGATGTGCTGTGTCCTGTGGCTGTCCCCTACCACAGCTGGATGGCCCCCACTCATAGTGATGGGTTCATTCAATCCTTTTATTCTTTCCAGCAAAGCTCTGACCCAGACTATCAGCCAATTCACTGGCTGAATTGCTGCAAGAGCATCAGAGACCTTATGTTTAACTGATTTAACCTGTGCTTTTGTCCCAGTGTACCGTTCTTCATGATGGCCTTTCCTGTCTGTGCAAGTGGTTATACCCATTCCCTCTCTGTTATGATCTGCCCCAGGAGCTCTAGGACTGGGGTAAAGGAGGAGTGAGCTAAACAGAATTTCAGCCCAACTTCTGTGTTGCTTTGGGGTGGATTTTAGCCATTTCTTTGGTAATTTTTGTAATATATGTTTTATTTTCATTTAAAAAGTAAAGGCGGAAAGGATAGCATTACCCCAGTGGGAGAGACTTCATGCAATTTAAAAAATGTACATTATTTAATCCAATAGGCATTAAGATACCTTGAGCTGTTAACACCTGTTGTGGAAATCCATAATACACAGGCTTAAAAAAACAACAACCCTGAGAGACCCATAAAGGTTCCTGCAGAGCTGTCGTCGCCTCTTGTGTCAATGAGTACTTAAGGACCCTGAAATCTGCGGCTGAACTCACTTACTGAGCATGTGCTTTCTCTTCAGCTCAAAAAAAAAAAAAAACCTTAGGATAATTTCACTGGAAAAAAAAACAGAGTAATGAATATGAAACACCAGTGAACTACATTTCTTACACAAACCTCTCATGCATTTTTCATACATTTCCCCACCCAGATGCCTAAATGCACCAGCTTTCAGTCTATACTACTACCTTGAAAAACTCAAAGTAAAACTTCAGCCAACATATTTTTTTTTCTGCTTTGACACACTCATTTGACAGCATTTATCACATAGATTCTGCCCTCAGTTGGAAAGGTCACCTTTGTCTTCCCCCAAGGTGGATCCAAAAATGAGATTCCCAATAGGAAATGCTAGAGGAAGGTAAAATTCCCTGGGGCGGGTGTGGAAGAAATTTGTAACGTGGTCTTACTTTAGCAAGACCTGTGCCAGTTTCTCTTCACAATCAGTAGGAAGCAGTCATGGTGTGAAGTCCTGGCCGGGCTGAAGTCAGTGGAAGTTTTGCTCCTGATTTAATGACAGGACTCCTCTGATGGGACCATCTGAAATTTAGACAGCTGCCTTCAACAAGGAGCATGACTTAGTGTTTTCATGTACTCTGGGGTCCCAGCTCCCAACAAAGGTGATGGGGATAAAGATGGTACAAGCATTTGACCTGGTTGCCAAAAGGAAAGTGTCTACTGCTATGTGAGGTGCTGTTATAGTTTAACCTGGTCGGCAGCTAAACACCACACAGCCGTTCGCTCACCCTCCCCCCTCCCTCTCTGGGATGGGGGGAGAGAATCAGAAAGAAATGAAAACCTGTGGGTTGAGATAAAGATAGTTTATTAGGACAGAAAAGAAAGGAAAATAATAATAATAATATAGTAATAATAGTAATAGTGCTACTACTACTAATGCGTACAAACAAGTGATGCACAATGCAATTGCTCACCACCCGTTGACCAATGCCCAGCCTATCCTCGAGCAGCCAGTGTCCCGTCCCCCCGTCCCGTGTCGTTCCCCGCCCCCCACTGCCCCCGGCCAGCTACCCCTATATATTGTTTAGCATGACGTCAGATGGTATGGAATACCCCTTTGGCCAGTTTGGGTCAGCTGTCCTGAGTTTGTCCCCTCCCAGCTCCTGTTGCACCCCCAGCCTGCCTGCCTGCAGGACAGAGCGAGAAGCTGAAAAGTCCTTGGCTTGGTGTAAGCACTGCTCTGCAACAATTAAAACATCAGCATGTTATCAGCGCTCTTCTCATTCTAATCCAAAACATAGCACCCTACCAGCTACTAGGAGGAAAATTAACTCTGTCCTAACTGAAACCAGGACAGATATCCACCCCTTATTCCATACCATTTATGTCATGCTCAGGTTACACTCTTTCCAATACCTTCTAATTAATCACCATTTTCATCTGTGGTATATAGCAATCATGGTAGTGATGACATACAGTATTATATAATTAACATAATACAATTCAACTCATGGGCTATTCTCACCCAGTATTAAATCCCCTTGAGGTACACACCGGACCTCCCCATTCTTTTGCATTACCCACCAAGTGCATCCAGGTCCCTGAGCAAAAGCGATCCCATGAATGGGTTTGCTTTTGCCTGAGGCAGGAGTAGCCCAGACTCAGTAAGCACTGCTCTGCAACAATTAAAACATCAGTGTGATATTGACATTATTCTCATCCTAAATCCTAAACACAGCACCCTACCAGCTACTAGGAGGAAAATTAACTCTATCCTAGCTGAAACCAGGAGAGGTGCCTGGGGGCACCTCATAGGCAGAGGATTGGGGGGAGGTCAGTGTCTCTCTGGAGCAGGAGCTAAGGCCAGGTGAGATGACCAGGGTCATCTCCAATGATCTGGACACTTGAATGGAGGCAGCCGGATCAAGCCCAGCATTTCTGCATGTGGAACTGAATCCTACCCACTGGGCTGACCCCACACAACCTGAGCTACACAAGATGGGTCCCACCTTGCCACAGGGTAAGACAAATCCTGCAGCTGCACGTTGGGAAGATGTGAGAGTTTTATCACAGGAATAATTAGAAACTTTCCTACCTGCTGTCCTGGTTTCAGTTAGGACAGAGTTAATTTTCCTCCTAGTAGCTGGTAGGGTGCTATGTTTTGGATTAGAATGAGAAGAGCGCTGATAACATGCTGATGTTTTAATTGTTGTAGAGCAGTGCTCACACCAAGCCAAGGACTTTTCAGCCTCTCTCTGTCCTGCTAGCGAGCAGGCTAGGGATGCAGCAGGAACTGGGAGGGGACAGACCCAGGACAGCTGACCCAAACTGGCCAAAGGGGTATTCCATACCATCTGACGTCATGCTGAACAATATATAGGGGTGGCTAGCCGGGGTGGAGGGGGGGGCCGGCTGCTCGGGGATAGGCTGGGCATCGGTCAACGGGTGGTGAGCAATTGCATTGTGCATCACTTATTTCGTACACATTATTACTATTAATACTATTATTATTATTATTGTTGTTATTCTTTTCCCTGTCTTAATAAACTGTCTTTATCTCAACTCACAGACTTCACTTTCCCGTTTCTCTCCCCCATCCCGGAGAGGGAGGGGGGAGGGTGAGCGAACGGCTGTGTGGTGTTTGGCTGCTGGCCGGGCTAAACCACAACACCTGCCTTTAATAACTAAATAATTTTATAATTATTTTGCAGCACTTGAGCCATTTCAGCAGCAGACATGGAGATCTCTGAGGAATGCAGAGAATAACAAGATTGTTTATTCATGGATTCTAGGAACTTTTTAACTGCGATTGTCTCCCTTGGCAGACTCCTTGGGGATGAATGACAATTTCAGTCATTTTTTGAAACTTTACTTAACAATCTGCCAGCGTTAAGATGAGGAGCGCAATAGGAAGGAGGACAGGGGACAGCAGCCAAAAGAAAGTCAAAGGTAAAGCTGTCACTGACATGAGGAATGCCTTGGTCAGACTCACACTGGGAGGTTGTGCTGGTTGTATATGCCCAGCACACAACCTAGGGAGACTGTAGTCCAGTTCAGTTTTCCTGCTCTGCTGAATTAAATGGATTTTTTTACATCAGAGTATGAGTTAGATATTTTTCAATGTTATTCTTGATTTCTAGACAATGGTGTCTCAGCAATGCACAGATTATGTGCTGTTTAGCTTTTGCTTGAGTTTTACAAAAGAAGCGAAGAGGAGAGGAGAGGAGAGGAGAGGAGAGGAGAGGAGAGGAGAGGAGAGGAGAGGAGAGGAGAGGAGAGGAGAGGAGAGGAGAGGAGAAAAGAGAAGAGAAGGGAAGGGAAGGGAAGGGAAGGGAAGGGAAGGGAAGGGAAGGGAAGGGAAGGGAAGGAGAGGAAATGAGAGGAGAGGAGAGGAGAGGAGAGGAGAGGAGAGGAGAGGAGAGGAGAGGAGAGTGGTGACTCTTTCTACTCACTTCTGAGATCCATCACAAAACTATATTTGACTTTGGAAAAACAAATAGAGAAGAATTTTCAAATCTGTTTTTCTAGCATGGTATCAAGTCCCGAAGATTTTCCTCTCAGTTGTACACTTTAGACCAATATCATTCCTTTGGCTTCTTTGGTCATTCCTGACTGATAATCATGGGGTTGAGATTAATGCTTGGTTGACAAACCTCTTTTTCTCCATGTACTCTGGGGTAAATGCATGGTCTGCTGCCTGTATTCTTCCTCATTAAATGAGGTCAACAGTTCACCATGTAGGCTGCACAAGGAAGTGACAATTCTAGGTATTTTTGGGTGGAACAAAATAACCCAGGTGAGAGGGTTATCATCATGGCCTATCCTTTCACCCACACTGACAAAGGGCAAAAGTGAATGGAAAGGACCAAAGAACAGACCATTTCTGGAAAGATCCTGTACTGGGTCGGGCTGGGATGTTAACTTTCCCTGCAGCAGCCCATACAGTGCTGTGCTCTGCACTTGTAGCTAGAACAGCAGTGGTATCACACCAGTGTTGTGTCTGTTGCTGAGCAGTGCTGGCACAGCATCAGGACTCTCTCTAACCCTCCTAGGGGGTGGGCAAAGATGTGAGAAAAGAAACATCACCAGGGCAGCTGACCTAAACCAACCAAAGGGATATTCCATACCATATGATGTCACACTCAGCAATAAAAGGTGGAAAAAGGAGGAAGAGGGGAGGGGTGGGCTCTCGTTGTGAAAATATCTGTCCTCCCGAGCACTGGCTACGTGCGTTGAGGCCCTGCTTCAAGGACGTGGTCAAGCATCGCTCATTTGTGGGAAGTAGAGAGTAATTTCTTTCCTCTGCACTTCCACATAGCCTTTACTTGTTTTGTTTAGTTTTCCCTTTCCTCCTCCCTTTTCCCCTTTCCCTTTTTTTTTTCCCTTTAGTTAAATTGTTAATTGTTTAGTTAAATTGTTTAGTTAAATTGTTTAATTAATAATAATCTTTCCTTAATAATTATTTTTTTCCTTTAATTAAATCATCCTTATCTCAACCCGTGAGTTGTTCTTTCCTTTACTTCTTCCCCTCCTCATCTAAGGAGGGGGAGTGAGAGAGCGGTTGTGGTGTTCAGCTGCCTAGCACAGTAAAACCACCACAGATCCCTAAATAGATTTTTATTTTTAACCCTCACACACAAGTCTGGAAAATCCCGTTCTTTCTGCAGGAGTTGTGTATTAATGCTCCAGCTGAGAATGTACATTAACAACTCTTAGGCTCTTGTACTGAGCATTATGTCTCATCTTTGAAATCAGATTAATGGAGATTAGTGGTACCACTTAAGAGTTTAAACATCACACTGACCCAAATTAGTTGTGCAAGCCCAATGTATAATGTTGCACGTGCAGGGCTCTTAATGTACAAAAAACGATTTCACTAATTGTTTCAGAGAAGAAAGATTGTGCTACTTTCTGTTCTAATCCTGAGGTACCCCCCATGCTTTTCACATCCGCTGTCAAACACATCTGATAATCCATCTACATATAGATCCATTTAATAATCAAAGATCATTTTGTTTTAGCTCCAGTTGATCTGTTACCTTGCCTTCAACCAAGGGAAAGTGGAGTGATTTGATTTACGCCTCTGATCTGTCAGCTGTCTGCTCCAGTTCCCACTGGGAGTGACATTGGACTTGAGAAATACACACACAAAAATGCACAGGCAAAGCACTACAGAAACTGCTTCACTGTATTAAAACAAATGGTTTTAATTATTTTAAATGAGATGTCTGGGCATAAGCCATGCAGAAACTAAAAACACAGGAAGCAAAAATACTCTTGTTTAAGACTACAGAAATTGAATTGATCCTAATAATTCAAGTTTATTTTTGTGCAATAATTAAAGAAAACCTCTTGCATTTCTCTGGCTGTGTTACCAAAACCAATTTGGAAACATGCTGAACTTTTCAAGAAATCATTCACTTAGCTGGATTTGGTCCTGATTCAATAAAAAATATGAAAAAAAATAAAAGCCCTTTCCAAGTGTTGTTTTTAGCAGTTCCTGTGGGATTGTCTACTGATGTCAGATGGTTTTGGATGGAGCTCTATGAAAACTCTCATTTCCTTGTTCTTGGGCCTGGCAGCCCTTGGCTGGCTTGTAGGCTTTGTTCTTCTGCAAGGCTCTGCACTGAGATCAAGACTCAATTTATGCCCATGTTTCAATAAAGCTGCTGTTCTAATGTATGTGACCAACTTCTCCATCCACTCAATGGAACACATATATCTTTGCAAGAGATTGAGCACCTGAGTTAGGCAGACAGGTTCTCCCTTGGTTGGCTTTCAAGAGCACCTCCCCCTCTCCACTAAGTAGCAGAAGAATGTATGTACTTCTTTTAAGAGGACTTCCCTTGCCTAAATAATGAAGATGGAGGTACCTGAGTCAGGCAGACTAAATCACCAAAGTGGTATGTCTTCTGGCTTTGAAGAAGAGCAGCAAGTGTCGAGGTGCCATGGTTTACTGTCTCCCCATGGTGACTAGTCAGATGTGTGCTCTACTTGAAATTAAATTAACCCAGGTCCAGGAGACAAATTCCCACCTCTCTCAAGAACTGCTCAGACAGCACTTTTAATAGCTTATGTCCATCTCTCCAACAAGATGTTAGAGAGACTTTGCTTCCAACACAGCCTCAGCAAGGAGAACACTACCTATTAACCATCACCCCTTCCTGCAGCACCTGGGTTTCTCCCTTGGGATTTCTCATCGAAACACTGACCCATCCTGACCCTGCTTAGCTATTGAGATCTGACAAGATCACAGCCTGAGGTGGTATGGCTGAATTTACATGTGCTTAACAAATTGCTTGTTCACTCAATTACACTTTATTTAATAATCTGTAATCATATAAATTATGCCTGATGGTAGTAAATGTTCATGTCAGTTCCTAATTGCAGATTGATTAATTGACTGTGGTGATTTGTATTACTTATATAGGAATATATGAAGATGATGATAAATAATGATTAGTATGCAACTTTTCATATGACACATAGCCAGAATCAGGGGAAACTTTCCTCTCATTGACACTTATGTTCAGTGTATCAAAGACATTTTGCATTATTCCATGCCCCAAACAGGGACACTTTCATTAACTTTAAAAAAAAGTATGGTGTGCTCTGCTTTGTGACTCAGATGAAAATTCAAGCAAATAAAAAACTCTTGAAAGATTTCCAGCCCTCAGGAATTTGCCTGTGGTTTTCTACTCACTTCAGTACTGATCTGGATGTCTCATCAACTCTGGTTTTAGTATGAAAGTCTAAAGAAAGGGGGGTGCTGATTTACTTTTGATGAGATAAACTCTCTTGCTGTATAGTTCAGGTTGGTCACACTGATGTTCTGAGAATTGCTTAAAGTTCAGAGGGCTGATGGTGTAAGCCCAGATTTGCCAGTAAAAAGGAACAGCATTTGCTAAAGAACATCTACATTTCCAGAGAAATCCTGGGCAAATGAATGACCTGTTCAGATCTCTGGCCTTTGTGGAGATCCTGCATGGTCCTAACCCTTCTCAGTTCACTTCTTAAGCAGGAAGAAAACCAAAACAGAAATTGTATCTCACCAATACCATGCTTATTTTTCTCCAAAAATTCACCTGAAGTCTAGATCGGATGAAGACCTGAGTTTTGCAACTTAATCCTGTGACTGTTTGCAGTCCTGGTTCAGAGAGATTGGCCATTTCTTTACTGAAAAGTGTCTTTTTATGTAAGTATTTATGTATGTATGTATGTATGTATTTAAATCAAAATGGAAACAATTCAAAGTTCTCTGAATTTGCAAAGAGTCCGGTAAGGGGAACCCAGCCTAGCTTCCCACATATTCATCCATGGGATTCATTGGCTCACTGTTTTGCTGTCAAGACAATACCATGAAATCCTCCCAGTCACAGGTGCTGGTCCTTTTCCTCATCATGGCCTCATAATTTGGGCTGCTTTCTGAGAGAGCTATTACCCTATTGACTATCTCAGACCACTCCTGTTCTGAAGTGTTGCTCCCATGGAATCCCCTCTGTGACTGGGAGAGCCTGGGCACCAGCCTTTGGGACTGGCTTTGGCTGGGATGTGAAGTGGTGAAGGCTGGACATTGCAATGCTCACCAAAGCAGGACTCCCCCATTATGGAAGGCTCTTGCAAGACTTTCTGGAAATGTTACCCAAGTCCTACAAACCTCATTTGGCTGCAGGTACTCACAAGCTTGTAGTAAACAGGTCAGAAATACTCTGATGGGACAGTTACCCATTAGTCATATTGCATTCATTTAATAAAGACACCAAGTTAGGTCTGAAAACAGCTCATTAGGTCTATTTTTGGCAGACATTTTGGCTATATGGCCCCTCTAAGCCATATGTAGCTCTATACAATAAATTATAACTCTGTACAATAAGCCTTTAGCCCATGAAGCACTCCAAACATATTCAATACCTTTTGCTACAAGAACTGGATCTATTTATATGATTTGTCAGGAAATCCCAATTCCGTTCAGGCAAATGCCAGGAACATGAGCCTGGGAATTGCTGCCTGTGTCACTGAGTAGGGTCCTCTGCTGTGGCTGGCAACTGTACTGTACAGCCACTTTCAGCAGGTGACCACGTTCTTCCTTTATTAAGTTTTATGCTTTCAGGAGAAAGGCTCTAATATCCCCATTTTAGACAATAAATCCTTCTGCAACATCAGTTTTAGTTTTAATAATCTAATGAAGAATGTTCAAAATGAGTGTTCCAGATGATCTCATCTCTCACTTATATAAAGTACTAGCACTATTTTTGTTGCTCTCCTGAAAATCTCTCTTACATTGTAAATCTCATTTGCATTTTTCATGACCATATCAGTCCCAAGATCTGCTAACGTGCCCAAGTATATCTTCTCAGTCATTCCCATAAAACAGCAGTTTTTAAACTTGTCTCTCAGCACTGTCACTCCATTTCTGTTAATCCAGTTCTCAAGGTAACCTGATTCCTCCTGCATACGTCATCCTGAGTACGTCAGTTCTCTCCAAAACAACGTCTTTTGCACTTTCAGCAAGCACCATTTAAAAATGTCTACTTTTTGTACCAAGGTCACTCAGACATTTTGAATATGGCTACTGAAAAAATGATCCTTGAGGAGCTCCACTAACAAACCATTCCCAGTCCAGCACTTCTGTTACTAGAAGCTCTTCTTTTCCCTTCAGGTAAACCTTACAATTTATATTCTAATCCCCAGTTTCTTCAACTTCACTAATCCAGCTAATCCCTCTCTGAAGCAAGGATAAGTGACACCTATTCCATTTTCTTTTCTAAACTCAGCCTCTTATCAATGGGGTATGCTTAACACAAGTGTCACCGTATCTTTGGAAAAGCCAAGCTATATTTAAGATGATAGCCCTGAGTTTTTCCAAATTTTGTTCTGATTTTGTCACCTCACTCAGATCAAAGCATTTTTTAAACTGTAGAATTAATGGTCCATAGTTATTTTTCTGCCACTTGGTATCTGGGTGGAGATTGTCCAGTGCCTTCACCATGTTAAGATCTTCATTATTTTCTTACATCTCAGGGGTGGTAATTTCCATTCTTCTGCTTTCTTCTTCAGTATCCTTCCTGCCTACACTGATACATTCCCTCCCTGAACTGTGAAGCTGGATACGTGGTTGAATGTTGAGAAGGAAAATCAGCTTTTGTCAGATAGCCATCTGGTAAGTAGCTTTTCTTTAAAAATGCCTCCACTACCCTGTGTCTTCCAGGAACCCATGTACACTGACTTGCAATGGTCTTTTCCAGTTCTGAGCCAAAGTGGGTGTTTGTCCTCGTATCCACAGGATGAGCAAGGACAAACACATTTGGTTATGGCCCATTCAGGGAGCCTTCTCTGAGTTATTACTGTTATCAGCTGTGAGACCTCAGCTCTTGGGAGAAAAAACAAGATAATTCCCTTTCTATGGTCCTCTCCCAAGGGGAGACTCTGGTCTGTGAAGGTTAAGAGACAGATGCCACCCCAAGAGAGAGCAAGGACAGGTGCTCTCCTGCAGCGTGGATCCTCTCTCAAATCCCTGGCAGAGGCCGGGCAGGGCAGGGCAGAGCCAGGAAGGTATTTTAGCAGATGGCACTATCATGCTTTCCTCCAAAAGCAGAAATTCTCTTTGTTTGCTATTTGCTTCCATTTTCCTGTTATGACAGTGAAGGGCTTTTTTTTTTTTTTCTGTTTTTTTTTTTCCAGATGCCTTCAGAGCCCCCTTGCAGAAACTCTCTTTGTGGATGTGTGCATCTCACTGGGACCATTCACTGCAAGCTGAAACCTTCATTCTCTTGCCTAGGTGTATGCAACCTTGGCTAAATTACTTACCCATCAATGCCTTGACTTTCTTACTAGAAAAATTAGTACAAAGCCAGTTATGCACTGATGTCTATTCAGCTAATGCTTATGAAGAGCCACAGGACCCAGACCTGTATAGCCTTACAAGCTGACTGTCGTCAATTTATGGCTCTTTTGTCTGGGTTTGCCTACTTGGCTGTTTAATTACGTGAAGTGCCTGTTGTCTGCTGACATTCATACTAGCGGCTGCTGGAATTCATGGATGATGCTATGTTTACATTAGCCATCAAGATAATATTCAAACACATTAGCATGACCATAGTGTAAAATATATGGTAGGTGGAGTTGCTATTGTGGTACTTTGGTACATCTACATGAGCTAAATTAGCCAGAAGAATATTTGCTAGAATAAAGTGTTTCTCTTCATGTTTTCAATACTTTCCTGTAACACCCCTCCTCCCATTTTTTTTTTACATTGATGGAATTTAAATTAATGACCATAGCAATTTTATTTTTGATGCAAATTGCAATTAATAGAGAGGACAGTAGAGAAGCGTCCTGATATTTTATGAGTATAGATTACATATAGATTACATATAGATTACATATAAGGCTACATAATAAAATGAATACATCATGCATAAAGGTCATTATAGCTATAATAATGCTGTCCCAAAGTACCCATTTCATTCTGGACTACTGACACTCTTTGCCAAGCCTAAATAAAAAGCAATGAAGTTACATCTCAAACCTCTGTTATCGTGACATAAAAATGAACCCAAAAGTCTGGGAACCATTTTTGTGAGCAATGTTCAGAAAACTGTTAGACATCACTTTGTCTCCTGAAAGATGAAAATTTAAACATGGAAAGAGGCAGAAATTTTGAAGGAGAGAATCTGGTAATTATCATACAAATGTCACTGATTTTTTTAACAAACCTTAAGCAGTCATAGGTGGAGCCCCTAATTGGAATCAGTGTCTTGTATTACCTAAAGTAACAAAAATAGACTGGACTAGGAGATATATTTCATGTTTCTGCTCTCTTTAATCTACACATGGTGCTTATGAAATTGTATCAGCTGAGTGGACATCTTATCTGATGAAAAGCTGAATAAAGTGTCATCTCAGGCTTACTCAAATGAGCGTATTTCCCTTTTTTTCTGTGTATGAAACAGAATAAAATTTCTCTGTTTTGGCTTTGGGTCTTTGAATACTCTTTTAAAATGAAAGGTAGGTAACTGAAATGAAAATTGAAAAAAATCATTTTGAAACCTTTTAACTCCACTTGAAAAATGAAAGGTTTTTTTTTTTCCTGAAATTTTGGGCTAGGTCTTGTGTTTGAAACAGTCACTCAAATCCACCATGAGTGTGCCAGTAGCATTGGTTGCCTTCCAGTACTGCTATTTTGGTATCAGATCTTAAAAGAAACTCTTCCTGCTCCACCTGGGACCTAAATTGCCCCATCTCACTTCTACTTGAGATCTCCTGTTCCCTCTCATCTTTCATGTCCTCCCTTGTTTCCATGTGCTGCACCTATCCAGACCTCTCAGTCTGACAGAAGGTGGTAGCCTTTATTGACCATCCTCATGGTAGCACTTGGTGACTTTCTGGCAAGGGCAAAAGGTACCCCTCCACTCTGGACATTCCTATATCACCACACTAGTGCAGTTAGAAACACTGTTCCTATTAGCCTGTAATAGGACTTAGGCCCTTAAATCACTTAATCCTACTCTGCTGAACATTGCAAAACTCAAGTGATTTTCACTTTTGAAAGTCACATAGGTGCTTATGGGCTTATCTTATGGAAGATGAATGGGATGCAAATCCCAACAGCCTCTCTCATCCTCAAGAGTGGGGCTTGGTTCAGCCCTTGCAATGCTAAACAAAGTGATGCCCAAATGTCTTAAACTGTCAGAAAAATCCCACCTTACATTCTCATCTCCATAGCCACAAATGCTCATTTCCCATTTTAATCTCTGTCCTGAGGATGAGCAGGCATAAGGCATATAATTTCAATTAATCTGAGATCTGCCAGTATAAGAAGCTATAAAAGAGCTTATTATTATTTATTTCTCCAGGCATTTTAGTCATATGCCATTAGAGATATATAGCTAAATGTACCTCCTATGTCAATGGTAGTACTGTGTGAAATAGCAAACATTAAAAACCCATAGGAGAGGTTATTTTGTTAACATCTGATGGAGGTCTAAGTAAAATGCTCTGCTAGTGTTTCATCTGCATGCTGGAGGGCAGTTTATGGGCGCACAGCTAGGCTGTCTTCCATAACGTGGAGCACGGGTGTGTTTCTAAGACCATACACAACTCTGTCCATCAATGTATTTGGCACCTATGGAACCTGTTGTCACACCATGGCCAGCCTGACTGCTGGAACAGGTGAAAAAAGTTTTTTTTGTTATTGTTGTTTTGTTTTTTAAACTTTCAAATACTATAGCAGGTTAGACTGGAGCTTTTTAGGTCATGGGAGCAAAGGTCCTTCCTCTAATTTTGTAGAAAGTTAGGTAAGTGAAAAGAAGCAGATGCCTGCAGCTTTCCCCTTGCAACTCTATGTCCAAGAACTGATGGTATTTTACAGGCTCATGCTCCTTTCTCTGCTTTAGGCTTGCTCTCCATTTTGTGAGCTGTAGGTACCCTGCCCAAGCACCTGGTTGGCACTGACTGAAGCCTCCCTCATATCACTATCTGTCCATTACCTGTGTACCTACAAAATCCACATGCCGTATCATCCTCATGCTTGGGCTTACGTGTGCTTTGAACACAGGCTTGCTCAGGTGAACTGGTCTAGAGATTTAAGGTAGGAAGGGTCTCATCCTTGCTTGGATTGAAAGTGTATGTAAAGCCAAGGTTACAAGTGATGTATATTGCTAATTGTTTGGTTCCCTGACTTGTATGCTTTGTGTGTTCAGGACTTTATGTTCACTTCGTAAGCTGGTGCTAAAGCATTATGAGTGCTCAATAGGGGACTGAAAAATGAGGAGAAGATTTCCATGGTGTGCTATGGAGGGCAGATTATATCTAGTACTAGCAGTACCCAGGAAATGACTGGGGGGCAGGAGAGCAGTTGATGGAGACATGCTTCTCTCCTGGTGTGTGCCTGTGGTCACAGTTTGGGATAGGACACTGGGCAAGGCTTTTGGTCCAACCTAGCAGTGCTCTTGTGCTCTTACTCGTGCTTAACCCATCATACTGGCCAACTCATAACACAGGTCTGATACAGTCATTTGGGAGCATCGCCTGAAACCTGACCTCTTAAGAAAACCTGGCCAAGGTGGGTTTGCAAGTGTGTGCAGTGGTGGGAACACACTGTGAGGGTAAGAGGTGGTAACTCCTTAGTCCACCACTGCCAGGAGGATCATCAGCAGGTCCTCCTTATACCTTGTGAAGCCCATTGCTGCAGTTGCTGTGACAGCATAAGGATAACGTGGTTTGTCAGCACTACAGAACCTCAATGCTTAAAAAATACTGGGAGCTCCAGGCTTCCAACCTGAAAGCAGCTGGCTAGGGCAAGGCAGCACCGCTGCACAGACTGCTGCAGAGCCAAGTCATGGAGGAGACGCATCTGAAAGGGCTTCTGGACACTAAGCAGGGTACTCAGAGTCCTGGAGGGGCACCCAAATATTTGATGCTGGAAGAGGGAGGGAGCCCCTGGGTGTGGGGAGGTTGGGGGGGACACACAGACATCTTGTGGTGAGCGCGGGCATCAGCAGCACCTTGATATCATACAAGAGTGACAGTCAATTTCTGTGCTTCGTTCCTGGAGACTCACTGCATGGATATTACATTAGCTGCTGCTGCTCCTCATCGTTTTTATTATTATTATTATTATTATTATTTTCTTGCTCTCTCCCTCCTCTTTTTAATGATTAAATGACTGCATTTGGTAAAGACACAATAGGAAAAAAATTAATAGAGGCTCCTTCCTCCCCTCCTGAGCAGGGCAACGGCACAGAGGCATCTGTATGTGTGTTTAATGGGTTCAATTTCCTTTCCCTGCCATAGTTTGGTGGCTGGCAAGGGAATACAGCAAGATGGTGGTTACTGCTGCTTTATTGAACGGGACCCCGCAAATGCTCACCTGGGGATATGGTGAGCAGTGCCCAGGCCTCCCGCGCCTCAGCATCTGTGCATGTGGCCAAGGGCAAGTGCTTCTTTGGGAAGGATCACCCCCCTTTCCTCTCCTCTTCCCCTCCTCCCCCCTCCAAAGTATGCGAACTGGCACAAAGGATGCTGGCAAACTGGATGTGCTGGAAAAGCAGCACTCCTGGAACGCTCCTTGGAGCACCATAAACGTGTGTCGAAGAAAATTAATTGAATGCTGTTTATCAAAGGAAATAACAATAACGATAATAATGCACATCCCTAGCAACTGGAGAGGAAAGAGATCTATGTGGTTCTTTTGTCTCTTCCCTGCCAAGGAATCATCATTCTCTTCTCCAGTTAATCCCACAGTCGTCAGGCAGATATTTTGAAGAAGGGAGGTGTTTATCCAAGGGAAGGCAGGTGCTAGCATCAGAATTAGAGGCCAAACCCTTCTGCATGCTTCAGCAGAGATGCTGAAGGTCTCACAGTGGTGGCTGTCATTAGAGGTCATGGTCCTGATTCCTGGTGGCACTGAGGACTGGAGCAAGAAGGACACAGTGCTCACTGTCACATGTGGGCAGCACAGCTGATATGCTGCAGGGCTGAAGCAGCTCTGCCGGCATGGACTGAGGTCTCATCAGGCTCTCTGCTTGGGGTGCTTTTGAGGCCAACATGACCAATTTTCATAAATGAACTGCACATCCCACATGCACAACATTTTTCGCTCATTGCTTGAGCTGCTGTCCTTAAATTTGTTCTCTGTCCCCAGCATTTAGCCAGGCCTTGGCATCCAGCTGCATACAGTTATCCTTTCCTTCTCTTGCATGATGCCTCCTTCATTCAAGACCTCAGACCAGCCCTAGATGAGACACCCTCCCCACATTCAGTACCTGATGAGCAGTCCTTCCTTTGGGGAAGGAGGCTTGGAAGAAACTGATGGCCAGTGTCACCACAGGAGACCATGGGACCTGCCTGGAAGAGTTGTGTTGACTGGGGACGGGATCTGATCTCCAGGATGGTCTTCAAGCTTCAGCAAGGAGCAGTAGGTCTCAGGCTGAAACAAGTGCCAGTGACTGGAGTGGACTAAATCCAGCTCTTACCTTGAAACCCTACAGCTGCTCTGCCTCTCTGCACCTTTGTTCCCCATTTATAAAGAGCTGATAAGGATACGCCTCTGCTCTCCCACACTGAGGTTTCATTCATTAATACTTGCAAAAGGTTTTGAGATCCTCAGATGGCCAGTGCAAGAGAAGTAATTATTTATTAACAGCCTCTGTGAAGGTGTGGGTAGCCATATTACATCTCTCCTGGGTATTTAGGTACTGAGCATTTATTGTGGGTCTGAGAAAGTAATTGCTGATCTGGACTGCTGGAGGTGGTAAGATTTTCTTTTTCTTTTTTTTTCTCTGTACCTGAATGAAATGCCTATAAACGCAGATAATGTTTCTTACAAAGGAGATAAAAAGTGGGCACCTGGGGACTTCACCAGCAGTCCTTGAGACCTCAGCTGAGGCAGGGATATGTCTCTGTAAGACTCCCAGTGGGAAAAGGATGGGCTGGCAGAGCAGGGGCATGGCGCTGTGCTCCCCCCAGTGCCCCTCACATGTCGAGGATGGTTTGCTCCCATCCAACAAGGTGATGGCTGGGCATGGGGAGCATCCCCTCCCCAAATTCCCCTGCTGCTCAGATCTGCTCCAACGTCCAGCATCTCCTGCTTTCCCTCCCACCCCACCGTGCCCCAGGGTGGGTCCCCAAAACCACCCTGTCCCCCTCGCCCCATGTTCTCACCGGGAGAGGCAGCACAACGCTGGGCCCTTGCCATTAAACATCTTCTGTCTCCTTTCTTTTGTTAAAGCCAAATGGAACAATGTAATTAGCTTGTTACAATTAAAGTGACTCGACCGGATAAATTGTAATCACCCAGACTGAAGTTAGGCATCCCTGCAGGTCCCGGCCAGAGCAGCTGAGCTGCCTTATTTGCATAATTAAAATATACAAAATTATAATGGATTTTGTACTCAATTTCCAGCGGCTGTAAATTCGAGAAACTATGAAATTAGAATAACTGAGATGGAGCCCACCTTGAGGTAATGAGGATGACAAGTTTTGACAGTAGGGGTGTTTATAACACTAGTTTCTTGCTGCAAAATAAATAAGTACAAAAAAGATTAGACAGTGATATTAGTTAATAGTTCCACAGCAGTGGAGAGAGGAGATAGACTGGTGATTACCTCTGCAAATTTATGCTGCCTTTTTGACAAACTCTCTCCTAAATTTAGGGGACACCTTTTGTCTGATTATGAGAAATTGAGAATGAATTAAACACATAAAAAGGATTGTCACAGATAGACAAACTAAAGCAAAAGAAATGAAATTAGTCTTGCCATTTTAGCTGACCGCAGGAGGAGGAGGGAAAGGGAAGGGGAGAAGGCTGGGAGAGAGGTTTTAATGATCTGGGAAGGAGGAAATAAAGAGACTGAGGTGTCCTGAATTGAGGATGATTTCACAAAAAATGGAAAGTCCTCCAGGATGCAGGTAAAAATGAGAGAAAAAAAATAATTGGGGGTCAGATAATATCCTGGCCAGGTCAACTCCTGGTTGTGCCTGGGAACAAGATGTTGTTTTTCCACGACTAATATTCTTTCCTTTCCATTGCCTGGCACTTCTTCCACCTCTCTTTGAGCATACAAACCTCAGAAATCACATCTGGTTTATGAACATACACACAAACATAAACTTGTTCACAACTATTTTGCAATGCCAGGCTAAAAAGAAGAGTTTCTGTTTGTGTTGACTTTTACCCTTGTCCATAAGAATTCATTAACAATTGCACATGGTTACTAATTATCTTCTGCAACACTCCTCTATCTGGATTCATGAGCACAAGGAAAGCTGTACCCGGTGAGACTGAAGCAGAGAGCAGCGGATACCCCTGGAAAGGTATGAACAGGGAAAACAGAGGGTTGGAGTCAGGGCTGCCTGTGGTGGGCAGGATTTGCCCACCTCCAACTCCTGTGAACTGGCCCTTGGATGCACCAATTTTACTCTTTTCCCCTTTTTGCTCTGATGGGAACCGTGGTGGCCAGCTCAGGTGGAAAACTCCATCAGCCAGCTGGGTTTTCCTAGGGTTAAAAAATTGAGATTTCCTTGCTGTAGGAGGAGGGTACAGAGGAGAGGGAGGAAGGGGTGGCAGAGGTGTACCTGGAAAGCAAAGGGAGCAGAGGTGCAGGGAGCGGGGGGCTGCAGGGACCCCAGGGGTACTCACCACCACCTGCCCATAGCAGCAGGAGCCCTTTCACACACTGCCTAGGCATATTTTTGCAGCAACTGCATGTTCCCTTCTGTTCACCTGTAGCCTCAGGTCAAAACAGGCCAGTGCTCCATATTTATCCTTTGAAATGTCACCCAGATGAATCCTATGCTCCACCACAAGGTACTGCTGGTTTTTAGGCTATGGCTTCCTCTCCTCTCTCCCTTCTTTTTCTAGCCTCCAGTGTATTTTCAGTTCAGGTACAGCTGTCATTTATGTTTTATAGTTTGTTTTACAACATCTTTTTATGCCATTATCTGTTAAAGAATGTATTTTTAATGCATTTAATAGCGTGCTTTATAAATAAGTTATTAAAGAATGTACCTGCAGCTAGTGATCACTTAATAAATATTAATAAAGCAATTCCAGATGAGGCCATCATTAGGAGTGTTGGAGCACACCCACGCTAGCTACCTAGAAAGAGTTTCTGTGCTGGATCCAGAAAAGTTTGGGAGGGTTGTGATGGGAAAGGTATTGGTAAGTAGCGGTGGGAAGGAAACAGTTCTGCAAAGCCCTTTTGGCCTTGAACTCCAGACTGAGTAATTTATTTATTTATTTTTCTCCATGAAATACCAGTGGCAGGTGGGGAAAGGGGGTAAAAAAGGGGATAGTGACTCTGAAGATGTGCCCAGGTTGTTGTCCATAGCAAAGGAGCAGCCCAAGGGTGGCTTTGCAGGAAGTCAATGGTTAGCTTACCTCATTGGCTTCTCCTCTCATGACTAAAATATTAACTTAGCCTTGAGAAATGTGGAAGTTTGGTCTGAAAATTTTGACTGAATCTATATTTTTTGATGTTTTCATTTGGGATCTGGTGCAGCCAATAGACCTGCAGCCTTGGGGTAGGTACACTTGCTCTCTAACAAATGCATTTTTGTTCTAGCTAGGGAGTCTTAAAAGCACCCATGGGTGTCAAATCTGGGGAGAAGCATGGGCTTTTTCAGTGGAAAGAGCCACCCAAACCCAGACAATTTATAAGCCTCCCTCCAAAAAACTCAGTTTGCTCACACCGTGGATTCTGGGTGGCAGATGAATTATCCACAACACCACTGGACATTGTGCAGGGGGTTGAGCAAAATTTTCCTTAATGTTGGAGACTGGAGCAGACAAGTAAGCAGTCACTTCTAGTCAGGTAGACACTAGCAGAGGACACCAGCCCTCCTGGGTTACCTGTGTGGATATGGGGAGAAAGATGGTCCTTTAGAGCACTCTTCATAACCCCTGTCCACGGTCACCTTCTGAAGCAGCAAAACATTCTCAGTGCTGGGTTTTCAGCAGGGTGGAGATGCTCTCTAAGGGGAAAAAGTTCCTCATAGAGGAAGAGGCAGAAAAAGCAGCTTCTTCTTTCCACCTCCCCTTTTCTGCTCTCATTACAGGTCAGGTGCTCTCCCACAACACAGAAAGCAAAGGAAAGGTTTGAAAGGTCCCTCCTCTCTCTGCAGCTCTCGTAATTGTCTTTGACACTGTTTATCATCTGTGATAATACAGCTGTGCCCTGTTAGCTCCAGTTGCCCTAATTAGTGTTATCAGTCTGGCACCAGGGAGAGGGAGGTGAGAGGTAGGGAGGAGAGGTGAAGCCATTACAGAGCTGATAGGGCAGTGAGAATGGAGCATGGTGATGGACTAGCCATCATTTGACCTGAATGCAAACATACATCCTGTTGGATTGACCTTTCCCTGAGAGTAATGGATCTCCTCGTGTATCATTTTTGCTACATTGCTGGCCATTCCAAGGAGATAGTTTCTGGTAATTAAGATAGATTCCTCGTATAATCCACCCACAGAAACAATCAATAGGTGCCTCTAGAGGGATATTTCCAGATTATTGCTATGTCAGCACAACTTTTGGAAGTTTTGTAGATCTTATCATGAGAGGCATAATCAGCAGAGTGACATGGGGGTGATTTCTGGGGAGGCAGAGTATTTGCAGGAGCCACACATCTGTTTGTGTGTATAAACAGGTGACTGCCCTCTCTTGCTTAGGATGAGAAATACGTGAGACTTACAAACCCTAATACCACTGCAATGAAATATCATAGCAGAAACTTTTCAGTCCTGCATGACTGCAAGCCTATTGTGGCAGCAAAACACATCTGTGATTCTGATTTTGAGAATTACTGCAGCTATACCAGACTCCTGCTCCCACTCTGCCCAGTGCAGCAGGCACTTACTCTCTCATGCTTCATCTTTTTTGTTGTGGTGTTTGAGTTGCTGGAAATTATGGAGCAAAGGTCCACAGCACTGTATACAGATAGCAGGTTGTACTTGCAAAGGTGGAACCGGGTGAAAATGTTTTGTCTTCATTTGCAAATTGAGCACGTTTGATGGAGATGTCCACCTGGGAGCCTGCATGCAAGAGATACAAGGGCCTCTTGCTTCTCTTCATTCAGTCACTTCTCTGGCTGCTAGCCAGTCCCAGTGTCATGATGTCTCCGAAAACCAGGTTTGGATCTGGGAATGGAAAAGCCTGCACGGTACAGCTGCACAAAGCAAGAAGCTTCCCAATTTGTGCAGCCCTCTTTAGTGGCAGATACACTGTCAGTGAAAAGAGGAAATTCCAGATTTTCAGTGGGGGTCAATTCCCTGTCCATGTGTATTTGAACTAGCTAAGTGAGAACACTTCCTCTAAGTTTAAGTCTAGTGTAATAATTTCAGAGAAGAGCTGAGAGCCACAGAGTCTTTATTTCAACCTTGCATTCTTCCACCAATTCCTGACATTAAGATCATTCCTTTCCATCTCTTAGACTCATTTTATAGGATTTTTAGCTATATAATGTGTTCATATTCCACCACAGAATTTGAAAGAGAAATACAAGCCCTAAGGAAATATTCCGAGATCTCAAAGTACCAAGGAAGACAACATGCAACGTATGTTATGGCCTCCCAGCCTGTTTCTGGTTTGCTATAGGCAGCTAGAGAAAAAGCTGTGCTCTTGAATGACCAGGGCTGTTCCAGTGCTTGTTTGGGGAGTTCAGTAACTCACCTAATAAATGGGATGGACGACAGCGTTGGTGTGTTAGAGCTTCAGAGTGAGGGTTGGCTTTGCAGTCTCTTGAAGTGGGTGGTAAAACCTGGGCCAATGTTGAGAGGATCTGAAATGTGTTCCCTTAGTCATATTGATCTATGAAAAGCAGCCAAACATGAGTTGGGATATGTGCTTTAAAAAATGTCAATTATTTCAAGCTGTGAATATAAATAAAGTTAATAACTTGACTCTTCCCATTTCCCTTTTTAGCTTTTACTCTGGATTGGTGACCTGATTTTCCAGAAAGGGATATTTGGTAGGTCAGTGGTGGAGAGGGATGCAGATGAGTCCCTGTAAGGTTGAGGCACCATTACCATTTCTGCAACCCCAGTCTGGGTCTTCTTGCACAGACCTCTGAGGAATCACATACCAGATGCCTTCTAGTCAGAGAGAAAACCTCCAGAGAGTGACATTTGTTTTCTTACTGAACATTTCACATTTACCTGATACATATTTTCCATCAGAGTCATCTTCTAGTCTGTGTCTGCTCTGGAAATTATGTCTCTGGATGTCGTGGTAAAAGGCAAATGCAGAAAAACCCTCTTGCAAGGGAAAATCTCTTACGGAGCTCCCCAAACTTTGAATTGCAAATTGCATTTCTAACATTGAGAGACAGTTACTCCCTTTTGTCTCCAGATTTTGTTAAGGTTTCCATGAACATGTGGAACATTTTTGTTCCAATGTCCTTCCTAATCTTTTAAATCAGCTTTACATATCTTCTATGCCCCCTCTGATCTTCATGGCTTTTCAAATTGTTGTGTTTTTTTTTCATTATAGCTTTCCATTTCATGTTAGCACATAAAGAAAAATGCATTTTATTGGAATAGCTATGTTACAGCAAAGATTATTCTTCTCCCTGTGGATGAAACCAGATAGTATTGTGCCATGTGGCCTATGTTATAACAATCTCACTTTGGCTGTATGACCAAAACCTAATCATAGGATTTTAGAGGAAATTATTACTATTTAAATGCAGTTTCACCCCTGATACATTTTAGAGCCATAAAAGAACATTAACTGGTTCTTTTTTTATTTGTTTCATAATACTAAGGTTTTATATAAATTGATCAAGCTTTTAAAAATCAATTATATTTGTACTTCCCCACACTACTGCATGTAAAATTTGTAAACAAAAATAAAAAGAGATCTGTCTACAACTAAGCCAATGTAATAGCCTTATTAAAAGGTATGGGCTGCTTTTCTGGAGGACTAGGAAAAACATCTGATTGAGGATTTCTGTTAGCACAGATCAGCACTGCCACTTTGGGTGTACAGAGGCAAACTCCAGAAGAGCAGAGGGACAAGGTTTTAAATATGAGTATCTCTAGCTGGGTTTGGTTTTCCGTTTAGGTGAAGATAAGTGATACAAAACCACACAGCTGTTTGGGGAAAGTACACTACCAAGGTTTTACTGAGAAATGCAAGAGCTGAGAAGAGTTTCTAAGTTTTTTAATGATTGTTTTTCCTTATTAATACAGTAAAAGCACTTTTTTTTGACCTTTTTTTTTTTTTGAGAAACTGCTGCCAACTCACTTGACCACGGGATTAGTAGGTCTCCGCTGTTCAGTGTATGTTATGGAGTCAATGAAGTGCCGCCACAGGCTATTGCCAGCAGGTACAAGCCCATCAGATCAACAGTTGGCTGGAAATAAGGGAGAGCTTTGGAAAAAATCCCCAACCTCTTCCATGACTCACTCCTTTAATCTGATCTTGAAAATAACTCCTAGTAAATAAAAGAATACGAGTATCTTCTGGTCTTAAGGAACAATGCTTCTGTGTGTGTGTGTGATTGTGGATTAACATCTTTCTGAGCTCCAGTGAAAGGGGCCATTATAAAAATGAGGTTGACTAAGATGATTAAACATTATTTACAGAAAGGACATGGGTCTGATTAAATCACCAGGAGGGGGGTCTCTTTTATGGTGACAGGAAAAAATACACATCATTCATCAGAAGTGCTTGCTTCATTTCAGTAATTAGGGGCTAAAGTAACTTGGACGGTCTGTCAGCTTCAATACAGTGGAGCTAACTAGTAGATCATGTAAATAAAAGCTGATGATTAGATCAAAAATTAAAGGGCCATCATTTTTCTTGTTATGTTGCAATTTACTGATGAGGTCTTTATAATACTGTCACCAAGCAGACACCCCCAACAGTACTTACTGGGCTACATTTTTAAAAAGTATTTTAATAGCTTCCCTCTAGAACCTGGATAACTGGTCAAATTTTGAGAAGTTCTGGCTAGACATCTCCGCAAGGAGACCTGATTTTAGCAGGGCTCAGCATCTGAAGTTCCTATTAACTGCTCTTTTCAAAATCAGATACTAAAAAAATTTGCTATAAACTTTTTTTACCTAGTCTTGGGTCCAAGTTCATTTTATTAGTGAGGCCAAGAGAGAAACAGATTTTAGTGCCTTTCCAATAAACTCCCTGGTGTGATAGAGATATAAAATGCAGCCATCCAGTCCCCTACATATCTTGCCCAAGGTTTGGGCTTCACTTGGATCATACTGAAATGATGACTAGGGTATGTGGGACTGGAAGCCCTTGGCAAATACCTTACTAAAGGTAAGCATTGCTGGAGTAAAGGAGCTGAAGAAACAGGAGGAACCTTTGAATTGCTAGCATTATTAAATATGTACATCTTCCACTCCACAGGTAATTTCTTCCCAGGGGACGTCTGAGTTTTTTGGGGATGCCTCAGGTCTGTATCATTGCTGGTCTATGGAGAGAAAGCACTCATTTCTCCTGCCCAGCCAGCAGGACCATGGTCTCTCATGGTTGAGGAACTTACTCCATCTCCAGGCATATGGACAGCGTATTGCCCAGTGAAGATGATACTCTGTAACAGCACATTTTTGAAACCCACTGGATCTCTCCCACTGACAGCCATGATTTTGCCACCTCTGTTAGTTTTCTGCTCTGGGCAACTACAAGCTTTGCATTGCTTGAAGCTAGCACCAGTACCGTCAGCCCAAGACTGATGCCCAAGAACTATGATCTAGGCAAAACCAAGTTCTTGCAGCTTATGCAGCCCAAGGTGTGCAGGATGCAGCTGAATGATCTTCCAGGTCTTTCTGGCCCTTGGAAAAGATTGCAATCCAATCTGACAGCTGGGCTCTCTCTCTTTCTCTCTTTGGGAGGTCTGTGGGAACACTGCTTTCTGACTGTTTCCAAAGTGACAAAATCATTCCCAAAGCTGTTCCAGCAGTTTTATGGTTACACTCTTCAGGTCAAAACAGTTGCCTGGTTGCACTTCATTTTGGACATGTTTTTAATGTCTGTTTAATCAATACCTGAAATATCATTTTTGTCTGGATTCTGCTTCTTGGATGAGCAAGGCTATTGGCCACGGAGAAAAGAAAGGCAAGTGTGTACCTCTCTATCAGCAGGGAGTTCATACCAGTTAGATTTTTCTTCTTTTTTTTTTCCCTTTCCATTGCATATGGCATTGACTCAAAAATGCCTTTTTTGCCAGATGCAAATCACCATTTTTCTTCCTGGTTCACATGAAGGGCCTGCTCCTGCCCTCCCGCTGCTTTGGGAGCGGAGGGTCACAGATGCCATGAGACCAGGGCAGCTCTCCACTGCGAGGAGGGCATGGCACACACTGCTGCAGGGCAGTGCAGACCTGCGGGCGCTCCTCCTGCAGCTGTCCTCATGCAACCCCCAGAGAGGAGGCAGCGGTGAGATCCATCCGGCCTTCCTCCCTCAAGCTGTTGTTGACAGGGAGCCAGAGATACGAGCAGAGGAAGGATTTTGTGTGGTTTTGCCCGCAGTAGGCAGATCCAAAGCCCAGGCCAGGTTAGTGAGATGCTGAAAGCCAGAGAGAGTTTAACGATGAAAGCCAAGAACCTGGGTATAACTATCTCATATTTGCTCATTAATTATATACTAATTATACTAATTCCTCCTCCTTCATTCACTTCTAATAATTAGGACTCTGACACTTGTGCTTTATTCTATCTGACCCATTGCTAGAAACCCATGTGAGGATGACCAGCATCAAAGCATAGGAAGAAGTCAAGGAAAGTTCTCCCTGTTTTCCTATTAATGTCAGGTCATCTCCAAATGTTCAGTGTTCCCCCCCACCATCTGGCAATTTGTTTTCTGGTGCTCCTGCAGGTTTTTTTATTTTTTCATTTATTTATTTTTTTATAAAAATGAATTTGTGGGTGAAAAGCAAGGGAAAAGTTCAGATTCATCTGTGTGACACACTGGTTTTGCCCACTCCTCTCTTTGAGCCAGACTCAATCAGTTCTTCCAGAGGTCTGGAGGTAAGTGCTGTGGTTGTGTTTGCTGCAAACTAATTGAAATGAGCATTTGAAGCCTGGCTTTTGTTTTTATTTCAGGTGAGGAGGTGCATTCCATGGTGTCATGAACTGGGCTGGGCACTTCCCTAAACTAAGCAGCCCAGCTGCAGAGCTGTGCAGGCCCTTCATCGCTTCAGTAAGTCAATGTCCATGCAAAGCAGCTGAGGTTTCTGCTTCCAGCCCTGGCTCTGGCTCCCATGGGCTTGCTGTAGCTATCTGGTTCACCCTGAAATTGCCACTTAATCTCTGTGCCATACTTTCCCCACTGGTAAACTGAGAACAGTGCCAATGATTTGTTAATGTTTGTAAAGCAAGGGAGGAAAGTGCTGAGTGTAATTTTAATAAATGGCAGTGTGAGAGTCTGCTCTGCTCCACTGCTTCCTCTCACAGACAATATAAGCCACACAAGCTATGTTCTCTCCTTCTAACACTCCTTTCACTCCAGTGGAGTTAATTTGACTTAATGTGTTTACCGTCCTGACAGTTACATCTTAAGCAGTGCATCTTAAATTGCAAATGGTAGTCTTTTAGTGACATCTCCCCCAGCCTGCAGGTGGCTGCAGCTCCTTCTGCAAACCTCCTTTGCTCCTTAAGCAAGAGCAAGCCCAGAGCAGAGCTGTTCCCACCCTCTGATCTTTTGCATCTGTTGTGGTTTAGCCCGGCTGGCAGTCAAACACCACACAGCCGTTCGCTCACCCTCCCCCCTCCCTCTCCGGGATGGGGGAGAGAAACGGGAAAGTGAAGCCTGTGAGTTGAGATAAAGACAGTTTATTAAGACAGGGAAAAGAATAACAACAATAATAATAATAATAATAGTATTAATAGTAATAATGTGTACGAAATAAGTGATGCACAATGCAATTGCTCACCACCCGTTGACCGATGCCCAGCCTATCCCCGAGCAGCCGGCCCCCCCTCCACCCCGGCTAGCCACCCCTATATATTGTTCAGCATGACGTCAGATGGTATGGAATACCCCTTTGGCCAGTTTGGGTCAGCTGTCCTGGGTCTGTCCCCTCCCAGCTCCTGCTGCATCCCTAGCCTGCTCGCTAGCAGGACAGAGAGAGGCTGAAAAGTCCTTGGCTTGGTGTAAGCACTGCTCTACAACAATTAAAACATCAGCATGTTATCAGCGCTCTTCTCATTCTAATCCAAAACATAGCACCCTGCCAGCTACTAGGAGGAAAATTAACTCTGTCCTAACTGAAACCAGGACAGATATCCACCCCTTATTCCATACCATTTATGTCATGCTCAGGTTACACTCTTTCCAATACCTTCTAATTAATCACCATTTTCATCTATGATATATAGCAACCATGGTAGCGATGACATACAGTGTTATATGATAATTAACATACTATAATTCAACTCATGGGCTATTCTCACCCAGTATTAGGTCCCCTTGAGGTACACACCGGACCTCCCCATTCTCTTGCATTACCCACCAAGTGCATCCAGGTCCCTGAGCAAAAGCAATCCCACGAATGGGCTTGCCTTTTCCTGAGGCAGGAGTAGCCCAGACTGTCTTACCCAGCATGTTTCTTACGTGCACTACAGGAACTTTATCCCCTTCTACAGTGCGTAACAGGTTTGATTGGGCAGGTCCAGCTCGGTTGGCAGATCCTCTAGTATTGACTAACCAGGTGGCCTTTGCCAAATGTGTTTCCCAATTTTTGAATGTCCCAGCACCCATTGCTTTCAGTGTAGTCTTTAACAGTCCATTGTATCGTTCAACTTTCCCGGAGGCTGGTGCATGATAGGGGATGTGATACACCCACTCAATACCATGTTCTTTGGCCCAAGTGCCTATAAGGTTGTTTCGGAAATGAGTCCCATTGTCTGACTCAATTCTTTCTGGGGTGCCGTGTCGCCATAGGACTTGCTTTTCAAGGCCCAGGATAGTGTTCCGGGCGGTGGCATGGGGCACAGGATATGTTTCCAGCCATCCGGTGGTTGCTTCCACCATGGTAAGTACGTGGCGCTTGCCGTTGCGGGTTTGGGGGAGTGTGATGTAATCAATCTGCCAGGCCTCTCCATATTTGTATTTCAGCCATCGTCCTCCATACCAGAGAGGCTTTGACCGTTTGGCTTGTTTAAGTGCAGCACATGTTTCACAATCATGAATAACCTGTGCTATAGTGTCCATGGTCAGGTCCACCCCTCGGTCACGAGCCCATCTGTATGTTGCATCTCTACCTTGATGCCCTGAGGTGTCATGGGCCCATCGGGCTATAAATAATTCACCTTTATGTTGCCAGTCCAGGTCCACCTGAGCCACTTCAATCTTAGCAGCCTGATCCACCTGCTGGTTGTTTTGATGTTCTTCAGTAGCCCGATTCTTGGGCACATGAGCATCTACATGGCGTACCTTTACAACCAGGTTCTCTACCCGGGCAGCAATATCTTGCCACAATGCAGCAGCCCAGATGGGTTTGCCCCTGCGTTCCCAGTTGTTCTGCTTCCATTGCTGTAACCACCCCCACAGGGCATTTGCTACCCTCCATGAATCAGTATAGAGATAGAGAACTGGCCACTTTTCTCGTTCAGCAATATCTAAGGCCAGCTGAACGGCTTTCACTTCTGCAAACTGACTCGATTCACCTTCTCCCTCAGCAGCTTCTGCAACTCGTCGTGTAGGACTCCATACAGCAGCTTTCCATCTCCAATGCTTTCCCACAATACGACAGGACCCATCAGTGAACAGGGCATATTGCTTCTCATTTTCTGGTAGCTTGTTGTACAGTGGGGCTTCTTCAGCACGGACCGCCTCCTCCTCTGATGATATCCCAAAGTACTTGCCTTCTGGCCAGTCCATAATCACTTCCAAGATTCCTGGGCGACTGGGGTTTCCTATTCGAGCCCGCTGAGTAATCAGTGCAACCCACTTGCTCCATGTAGCATCAGTTGCATGATGTGTAGAGGGGACCCTTCCTTTGAACATCCAACCCAGTACCGGCAGTCGGGGTGCCAGGAGGAGCTGCGCTTCAGTACTGACCACTTCCGAAGCAGATCGAACTCCTTCATATGCTGCCAATATCTCCTTTTTGGTTGGAGTATAGCGGGCCTCAGATCCTCTGTATCCCCGACTCCAAAACTCCAGGGGTCGACCTCGAGTTTCCCCAGGTTCTTTCTGCCAGAGGCTCCAGGTGGGACCATTCTCCCCAGCTGCGGTGTAGAGCACATTCTTTACATCTGGTCCTGTTCGGACTGGCCCAAGGGCTACTGCATGAACTATTTCCTGCTTAATTTGTTCAAAGGCTTGTCGTTGCTCAGGGCCCCATTCAAAAGCATTCTTCTTACGGGTTACTTGGTAGAGCGGGTTTACAATCAGACTGTAATTTGGAATATGCATTCTCCAAAACCCCACGACACCTAGGAAAGTTTGTGTTTCCTTCTTGCTAGTTGGTGGAGACATAGCTGTTATTTTGTTGATCACATCCATTGGGATTTGATGACGTCCATCTTGCCATTTCATTCCTAAAAACTGGATCTCTCGTGCAGGTTCTTTGACTTTATTTTGTTTTATGGCAAAACCAGCCTTCAGAAGGATTTGGACTATTTTCTTCCCTTTCTCGAAAACTTCCTCTGCAGTGTCACCCCACACAATGATGTCATCGATGTACTGCAGGTGTTCAGGAGCTTCCCCCCGCTCCAGCGCAGACTGGATCAGTCCATGGCAAATGGTAGGGCTGTGTTTCCACCCCCGGGGCAGCCGATTCCAAGTATATTGGACTCCCCTCCAAGTGAAAGCAAACTGTGGCCTGCACTCTGCTGCTAGAGGGATGGAGAAAAATGCATTAGCGATATCTATTGTGGCATACCACTTGGCTGCCTTTGATTCCAGTTCGTACTGGAGTTCTAGCATGTCCGGCACTGCAGCACTCAGTGGTGGCGTGACTTCGTTCAGGCCACGATAGTCCACTGTTAGTCTCCACTCACCATTAGACTTTCGCACTGGCCATATGGGACTATTAAAAGGTGAATGGGTCTTGCTGATCACTCCTTGGCTCTCCAGTTGACGAATTAGCTCGTGGATGGGAATCAGGGAGTCTCGGTTGGTGCGATATTGCCACCGGTGTACAGTTGTGGTAGCGATTGGCACTTGCTGTTCTTCAACCCTCAGCAACCCCACAACAGAAGGGTCCTCTGAGAGACCGGGCAAGGTAGACAACTGTTTAATGTCCTCTGTCTCTAAGGCAGCTATGCCAAAAGCCCAGCGGAACCCTTTTGGGTCCTTGAAATATCCTCTTCTAAGATAGTCTATGCCAAGGATGCACGGAGCATCCGGGCCAGTCACAATACGGTGCTTTTGCCACTCATTTCCGGTTAGACTCACTTCAGCCTCCAATACAGTTAACTGCTGGGATCCCCCTGTCACGCCATAAATACAGATGGGCTCTGGCCCTTTACAGCTTGATGGCATTAGAGTACACTGTGCACCGGTGTCTACTAGAGCCTTATACTTCTGTGCGTCAGACGTGCCAGGCCATCGAATCCACACAGTCCAATAAACTCGGTTGTCCCTTTCCTCCCCCTGGCTGGAGGCAGGGCCCCTCTAGTCCTGGTCAGAATCTTCATTTCTGTGTTTAAAAGACTGCCTGCTAGAAGTTGGAGCAGCAAACTTTTCAGAGAACCCCTTTCTCCCAATTGTTTTCTTTTGCAACTCACATACCCGTGCCTCTAGGGTCTCAGTAGATTTTCCATCCCATTTTCTCATGTCCTCTCCATGGTCACGTAGGTAAAACCACAGGGTGGTGCGGGGTGTGTACCCACCATATTGTCTTCTTTGCACGGATGCACGTTTACCCCTAATAGCCGAGACGCTGGTTTGTACAGGTGGGGAAGAAAATACACTCTCTTTAAGTTGCTGGACCTCTTCAAAAAGTTTCTCCAAAGTATTCTCTTTTAGTTGGTGGCCACTGGTTTGTTCAGGTGGGGGGGAAGATAAATCCTTTTTAAGTTGGTGGAACTCTTCAGAGAGTTTCTCCACAGCCGAGACGCAGGCCTGTAGGGAAGAGGAGAGATTTCCTTCGTACTCCCGGAGTTGTTTAGCCATGTCACCCACTGTGGGATCTTCACCGTCTTTCCAGGTTATTATTGCCAATGAGCTGGCCCATGTTGACGGTGCATTCCGTACAAACTTCCGCCATATGGGTCGAGTACACTGGACTTCATCTGGATCTGTGGATGTTTGTGCATCGTCTAAGTCCTTATAAATTACTTCCCGTACGGCTAATTCCCTCAGGTACTGAATTCCCTTCTCCATGGTGGTCCACTTGACTGGTACACATACAAGTTCTTCCTTGTAGGGATACCTTCCCTTCACAGCTAACAGGAGACGCCTCCAGAGGCTGTGAGATCGTGCTCCATGTCCAATTGCTTTGTCAATGCTTGCATCTCTAGCAAGGGATCCCAACCGCTTGGCTTCCCTGCCCTCTAATTCCACACCATTGGCTCCAGTGTCCCAGCACCGGAGCAGCCAGGTGACAAGCTGTTCACCTATACAGCGACCAAAATCTTTTCGCACATCTCGTAGCTCACGCTGGTATAGGGTTCGGGTAGTTACTGTTGACTTACTGACATCCTCATCCTCATCTTCATCCTCCTGCACACTTGATGGCCCAGCCTCGTCTTCTCCAGACCCAGACTTAGCAGAAGACTTTCTGCGTTCTAAACGACCTGCGTCTCTATACCATTTTTTCACCTTTTCTACAGGGGCAACTTGCACTGCTACAGCTCGCCTCTCCGACCCAGCCACAGGGTCTGCCACAGGGGTTGGAATACCCTCTGCAGGGGCAACTTGCACTGCTACAGTTCGTTTCTCCGACCCAGCCACAGGGTCTGCCACAGGGGTTGGAGTACCCTCTGCAGGGGCAACTTGCACTGCTACAGTTCGTTTCTCTGACCCAGCCACAGGGTCTGCCACAGGGGTTGGAGTACCCTCTGCAGGGGCAACTTGCACTGCTACAGTTCGTTTCTCTGACCCAGCCACAGGAGCCGGAATGGCTGTGGGAGCTGGAGCCGGGACGGCTGCGGAAGCTGGAACGGCTGCGGGAGCTGGAGCCGGGACAGCTGCGGGAGCTGGAGCCGGAACGGCTGCGGGAGCTGGAGCCGGGACGACTGCGGGAGCTGGAACGGCTGCGGGAGCTGGAGCCGGGACAGCTGCGGGAGCTGGAGCCGGAACGGCTGCGGGAGCTGGAGCTGGAGTGGCTGCAGGAGCCGGGACTGGAACGGCCGCAGGGTCTGTCACTAGGTTGATAGTAGCATCAATTGCAGCTCGATAGGCACAAGCCAGACCCCAGCACGCCACAGTGATTTGTGTCACTTTGGAACTGCCAGAGTCATGACACCTTTTTTTCAAGCATTCTACCAGTTTTTTAGGATTTTGCAGTTGTTCAGGGGTCAATGTCCAAAACACTGGAGGTGCCCACTGCCCTAGAAACCTGCCCATATCCTCCCACACTCCCTGCCACTCGCAAATATCCCGCCTCAAGACAGATCTCCGGATGAGATTCCTAAGTAGTTGTTTAACCTTAAACAAAACCTGAAGCGCATTCAGGAGACATAACAACAAGAACATGCTGGTCTGAGTATCCCAAGGATATTCAACATCTTGGAGAGCTACCGTAACTAGCTCGGGGGATAAGAGGGTGGTGAAGGAGGAAAAGAGTGAACAGGTAGGAAAAAATATCTTCCCCTGTCCCCTCCAGAGACTGACTCCCTGACGAAAAAAGGCAATAGGTGTCATTGCTAATAGTTTCTGAGATATGGTTTCCGAAGTATAGAGTCGTCGACAGTGCTGAGTACAAATACCAGGTTAGAGTCATGACCAGATACCTCATCATTTCATAAGCCATCGTTACACCACACAGTACCATAACAATCTTAAACCAGGGCCCGGAAAGGATAAACAGCACGACAGGGAGCACATACAGAAAGTAACTTGCTATAAAACTCAATTTGGGAAACAGGCACAGCAGACTTGAGATTAAGGCAATCAACATTGTGACTAGCAACTATTAAGCAGGTCGAATACTTATACCAATTTTAGTTTAACACACTCTGGTCAAATCTGTCGATATCACAACCCTTCGAGCCCCACGTTGGGCGCCAAATGGACTGTTGTGGTTTAGCCCGGCTGGCAGTCAAACACCACACAGCCGTTCGCTCACCCTCCCCCCTCCCTCTCCGGGATGGGGGAGAGAAACGGGAAAGTGAAGCCTGTGAGTTGAGATAAAGACAGTTTATTAAGACAGGGAAAAGAATAACAATAATAATAATAATAATAGTATTAATAGTAATAATGTGTACGAAATAAGTGATGCACAATGCAATTGCTCACCACCCGTTGACCGATGCCCAGCCTATCCCCGAGCAGCCGGCCCCCCCCTCCACCCCGGCTAGCCACCCCTATATATTGTTCAGCATGCCGTCAGATGGTATGGAATACCCCTTTGGCCAGTTTGGGTCAGCTGTCCTGGGTCTGTCCCCTCCCAGCTTCTGCTGCATCCCTAGCCTGCTCGCTAGCAGGACAGAGAGAGGCTGAAAAGTCCTTGGCTTGGTGTAAGCACTGCTCTACAACAATTAAAACATCAGCATGTTATCAGCGCTCTTCTCATTCTAATCCAAAACATAGCACCCTGCCAGCTACTAGGAGGAAAATTAACTCTGTCCTAACTGAAACCAGGACAGCATCCCAATGAAGGAGACGTGCATCTCACCAGAGTGGTCTTTTCCTACACTAGTGGCTTGGTTTCAGGGTTTTGAGGGTTTTCACCCTCAAACCTGCAACGGCAAGCGCCACGTACTTACAATGGTGGAAGCAACCACCGGATGGCTGGAAACATATCCTGTGCCCCATGCCACCGCCCGGAACACTATCCTGGGCCTTGAAAAGCAAGTCCTATGGCGACATGGCACCCCAGAAAGAATTGAGTCAGACAATGGGACTCATTTCCGAAACAACCTTATAGACACTTGGGCCAAAGAACATGGTATTGAGTGGGTGTATCACATCCCCTATCATGCACCAGCCTCCGGGAAAGTTGAACGATACAATGGACTGTTAAAGACTACACTGAAAGCAATGGGTGCTGGGACATTCAAAAATTGGGAAACACATTTGGCAAAGGCCACCTGGTTAGTCAATACTAGAGGATCTGCCAACCGAGCTGGACCTGCCCAATCAAACCTGTTACGCACTGTAGAAGGGGATAAAGTTCCTGTAGTGCACGTAAGAAACATGCTGGGTAAGACAGTCTGGGCTACTCCTGCCTCAGGCAAAAGCAAACCCATTCATGGGATCGCTTTTGCTCAGGGACCTGGATGCACTTGGTGGGTAATGCAAAAGAATGGGGAGGTCCGGTGTGTACCTCAAGGGGATTTAATACTGGGTGAGAATAGCCCATGAGTTGAATTGTAGTATGTTAATTATATAATACTGTATGTCATCACTACCATGATTGCTATATACCACAGATGAAAATGGTGATTAATTAGAAGGTATTGGAAAGAGTGTAACCTGAGCATGACATAAATGGTATGGAATAAGGGGTGGATATCTGTCCTGGTTTCAGTTAGGACAGAGTTAATTTTCCTCCTAGTAGCTGGCAGGGTGCTATGTTTTGGATTAGGATGAGAAGAGCGCTGACAACATGCTGATGTTTTAATTGTTGCAGAGCAGTGCTTACACCAAGCCAAGGACTTTTCAGCTTCTCGCTCTGTCCTGCTAGCGAGCAGGCTAGGGATGCAGCAGGAGCTGGGAGTGGACAGACCCAGGACTGCTGACCCAAACTGGCCAAAGGGGTATTCCATACCATCTGACGTCATGCTGAACAATATATAGGGGTGGCTAGCTGGGGTGGGGGGGGCCGGCTGCTCGGGGATAGGCTGGGCATCGGTCAACGGGTGGTGAGCAATTGCATTGTGCATCACTTGTTTTGTACACATTATTATTAGTAGTACTATTAATATTATTATTGTTGTTGTTATTATTTTCCTGTCTTAATAAACTGTCTTTATCTCAACTCACAGACTTCACTTTCCCGTTTCTCTCCCCCATCTCGGAGAGGGAGGGGGGAGGGTGAGCAAACGGCTGTGTGGTGTTTGGCTGCCAGCCGGGCTAAACCACAACAGTCCATTTGGCGCCCAAGGTGGGGCTTGAAGGGTTGAGATATCGACAGATTTGACCAGAGTGTGTTAAACTAAAATTGGTATAAGTATTCGACCTGCTTAATAGTTGCTAGTCACAATGTTGATTGCCTTAATCTCAAGTCTGCTGTGCCTGTTTCCCAAATTGAGTTTTATAGCACGTTACTTTCTGTATGTGCTCCCTGTCGTGCTGTTTATCCTTTTTGGGCCCTGGTTTAAGATTGTTATGGTACAGTGTGGTGTAACGATGGCTTATGAAATGATGAGATTTCTGGTCATGACTCTAACCTGGTATTTGTACTCAGCACTGTCGTCGACTCTATACTTCGGAAACCATATCTCAGAAACTATTAGCAATTACACCTATTGCCTTTTTTCGTCAGGGAGCCAATCTGTGGAGGGGACAGGGGAAGATATTTTTTCCTACCTGTTCACTCTCCCTTCCTCCTTCACCACCCTCTTATCCCCCGAGCTAGTTACGGTAGCTCTCCAAGATGTTGAATATCCTTGGGATACTCAGACCAGCATGTTCCTGTTGTTATGTCTCCTGAATGCGCTTCAGGTTTTGTTTAAGGTTAAACAACTACTTAGGAATCTCATCCAGAGATCTGTCCTAAGGCGGGATATTTGCGAGCGGCAGGGAGTGTGGGAGGATATGGACAGGTTTCTAGAGCAGTGGGCACCTCCAGTGTTTTGGACATTGACCCCTGAACAACTGCAAAATCCTAAAAAACTGGTAGAATGCTTGAAAAAAAGGTGTCATGACTCTGGCAGTTCCAAAGAGACACAAATCACTGTAGCGTGCTGGGGTCTGGCCTATGCCTATCGAGCTGCAATTGATGCTACTATCAACCTAGTGACAGACCCTGCGGCCACTCCTACCCCAACAGCCACTCCAACCCCTACGATGGACCCTGTGGCCCCTCCAGCTCCCGCAGCCTCTCCAGCTCAGCGGCCATCCCAGCTCCTGTGACGGGCCCAGCGGTTGTTTCAACCCCTGTGGCTGGCCCAGCGTGTATTCCAACCCCTGTGGCAGGCCCTGTGGCTGGGTCAGAGAAACCAGCTGTAGCAGTGCAGGTTGCCCCTGTAGACAAGGTGAAAAGATTGTATAGAGATTCAGGTCGTTTAGAACGCAGAGAATTTTCTGCTAAGACTAAGTATAGAGAAGACGAGGCTGGGCCATCAAATGTGCAGGAGGATGAAGATGAGGATGAGGATGTCGAAAAATCAACAGTAACTACCCGAACCCTATACCAGCGTGAGCTACGAAATGTGCGAAAAGATTTTGGTCGCTGTATAGGTGAACAGCTTGTCACCTGGCTGCTCCGGTGCTGGGACACTGGAGCCAATGGTGTGGAATTAGAGGGCAGGGAAGCCAGGCGGTTGGGATCCCTTGCTAGAGATGCAGGCATCGACAAAGCAATTGGAGATGGAGCACGATCTCACAGCCTCTGGAGGCGTCTCCTGTCAGCTGTGAAGGAAAGGTATCCCTTCAAGGAAGAACTTGTATGTCTACCAGGCAAGTGGACCACCATGGAGAAGGGAATTCAGTACCTGAGGGAATTAGCCGTACGGGAAGTAATTTATAAGGACCTAGATGATGCACAAATATCCACGGATCCAGATGAAGTCCAGTGTACTCGACCCATGTCGCGGAAGTTTATACGGACTGCACCATCATCATGGGCCAGCTCATTGGCAATAATAACCTGGAAAAATGGTGAAGATCCCACAGTGGGTGACATGGCTAAACAACTCCGGGAGTACGAAGGAAATCTCTCCTCTTCCCTACAGGCCTGCGTCTCGGCTGTGGAGAAACTCTCTGAAGAGTTCCACCAACTTAAAGAGAATTTATCTTCCCCTCCACCTGAACGAACCAGTGGCCACCAACTAAAAGAGAATACTTTGGAGAAACTTTTTGAAGAGGTCCACCAACTTAAAGAGAGTTTATTTTCTTCCCCACCTGTACAAACCAGTGTCTCGGCTATTAGGGGTAAACGTTCATCCGTGCAAAGAAGACAATATGGTGGGTACACACCCCGCACCACCCTGTGGTTTTACCTACGTGACCATGGAGAGGACATGAGAAAATGGGATGGAAAATCTACTGAGACCCTAGAGGCACGGGTATGTGAGTTGCAAAAGAAAACAATCAGGAGAAAGGGGTTCTCTGAAAAGTTTGCTGCTCCAACTTCCAGCAGGCAGTCCTTTAAACACAGAAACGAAGATTCTGACCAGGACTAGAGGGGCCCTGCCTCCAGCCAGGGGGAGGAAAGGGACAATCGAGTTTATTGGACTGTGTGGATTCGATGGCCTGGCACGTCTGACGCGCAGAAGTATAAGGCTCTAGTAGACACCGGTGCACAGTGTACTCTAATGCCATCAAGCTGTAAAGGGCCAGAGCCCATCTGTATTTATGGCGTGACAGGGGGATCCCAGCAGTTAACTGTATTGGAGGCTGAAGTGAGTCTAACCGGAAATGAGTGGCAAAAGCACCGTATTGTGACTGGCCCGGATGCTCCGTGCATCCTTGGCATAGACTATCTTAGAAGAGGATATTTCAAGGACCCAAAAGGGTTCCGCTGGGCTTTTGGCATAGCTGCCTTAGAGACAGAGGACATTAAACAGTTGTCTACCTTGCCCGGTCTCTCAGAGGACCCTTCTGTTGTGGGGTTGCTGAGGGTTGAAGAACAGCAAGTGCCAATCGCTACCACAACTGTGCACCGGTGGCAATATCGCACCAACCGAGACTCCCTGATTCCCATCCATAAGCTAATTCGTCAACTGGAGAGCCAAGGAGTGATCAGCAAGACCCATTCACCTTTTAATAGTCCCATATGGCCAGTGCGAAAGTCTAATGGTGAGTGGAGACTAACAGTGGACTATCGTGGCCTGAACGAAGTCACGCCACCACTGAGTGCTGCAGTGCCGGGCATGCTAGAACTCCAGTATGAACTGGAATCAAAGGCAGCCAAGTGGTATGCCACAATTGATATTGCTAATGCATTTTTCTCCATCCCTCTAGCAGCAGAGTGCAGGCCACAGTTTGCTTTCACTTGGAGGGGAGTCCAATATACTTGGAATCGGCTGCCCCAGGGGTGGAAACACAGCCCTACCATTTGCCATGGACTGATCCAGTCTGCGCTGGAGCAGGGGGAAGCTCCTGAACACCTGCAGTACATCGATGACATCATTGTGTGGGGTGACACTGCAGAGGAAGTTTTCGAGAAAGGGAAGAAAATAGTCCAAATCCTTCTGAAGGCTGGTTTTGCCATAAAACAAAATAAAGTCAAAGAACCTGCACGAGAGATCCAGTTTTTAGGAATGAAATGGCAAGATGGACGTCGTCAAATCCCAATGGATGTGATCAACAAAATAACAGCTATGTCTCCACCAACTAGCAAAAAGGAAACACAAACTTTCCTAGGTGTCGTGGGGTTTTGGAGAATGCATATTCCAAATTACAGTCTGATTGTAAACCCGCTCTACCAAGTAACCCGTAAGAAGAATGCTTTTGAATGGGGCCCTGAGCAACGACAAGCCTTTGAACAAATTAAGCAGGAAATAGTTCATGCAGTAGCCCTTGGGCCAGTCCGAACAGGACCAGATGTAAAGAATGTGCTCTACACCGCAGCCGGGGAGAATGGTCCCACCTGGAGCCTCTGGCAGAAAGAACCTGGGGAAACTCGAGGTCAACCCCTGGGGTTTTGGAGTCGGGGATACAGAGGATCTGAGGCCCGCTATACTCCAACCGAAAAGGAGATATTGGCAGCATATGAAGGAGTTCGATCTGCTTCGGAAGTGGTCGGTACCGAAGCGCAGCTCTTCCTGGCACCCCGACTGCCGGTACTGGGTTGGATGTTCAAAGGAAGGGTCCCCTCTACACATCATGCAACTGATGCTACATGGAGCAAGTGGGTTGCACTGATTACTCAGCGGGCTCGAATAGGAAACCCCAGTCGCCCAGGAATCTTGGAAGTGATTATGGACTGGCCAGAAGGCAAGTACTTTGGGATATCATCAGAGGAGGAGGCGGTCCATGCTGAAGAAGCCCCACTGTACAACAAGCTACCAGAAAATGAGAAGCAATATGCCCTGTTCACTGATGGGTCCTGTCGTATTGTGGGAAAGCATTGGAGATGGAAAGCTGCTGTATGGAGTCCTACACGACGAGTTGCAGAAGCTGCTGAGGGAGAAGGTGAATCGAGTCAGTTTGCAGAAGTGAAAGCCATTCAGCTGGCCTTAGATATTGCTGAACGAGAAAAGTGGCCAGTTCTCTATCTCTATACTGATTCATGGACGGTAGCAAATGCCCTGTGGGGGTGGTTACAGCAATGGAAGCAGAACAACTGGGAACGCAGGGGCAAACCCATCTGGGCTGCTGCATTGTGGCAAGATATTGCTGCCCGGGTAGAGAACCTGGTTGTAAAGGTACGCCATGTAGATGCTCATGTGCCCAAGAATCAGGCTACTGAAGAACATCAAAACAACCAGCAGGTGGATCAGGCTGCTAAGATTGAAGTGGCTCAGGTGGACCTGGACTGGCAACATAAAGGTGAATTATTTATAGCCCGATGGGCCATCAAGGCCATCAAGGTAGAGATGCAACATACAGATGGGCTTGTGATCGAGGGGTGGACCTGACCATGGACACTATAGCACAGGTTATTCATGATTGTGAAACATGTGCTGCAATTAAGCAAGCCAAACGGTCAAAGCCTCTTTGGTATGGAGGACGATGGCTGAAATACAAATATGGAGAGGCCTGGCAGATTGATTACATCACACTCCCTCAAACCCGCAACGGCAAGCACCACGTACTTACAATGGTGGAAGCAACCACCGGATGGCTGGAAACATATCCTGTGCCCCATGCCACCGCCCGGAACACTATCCTGGGCCTTGAAAAGCAAGTCCTATGGCGACATGGCACCCCAGAAAGAATTGAGTCAGACAATTGGACTCATTTCCGAAACAACCTTATAGACACTTGGGCCAAAGAACATGGTATTGAGTGGGTGTATCACATCCCCTATCATGCACCAGCCTCCGGGAAAGTTGAACGATACAATGGACTGTTAAAGACTACACTGAAAGCAATGGGTGCTGGGACATTCAAAAATTGGGATACACATTTGGCAAAGGCCACCTGGTTAGTCAATACTAGAGGATCTGCCAACCGAGCTGGACCTGCCCAATCAAACCTGTTACGCACTGTAGAAGGGGATAAAGTTCCTGTAGTGCACGTAAGAAACATGCTGGGTAAGACAGTCTGGGCTACTCCTGCCTCAGGAAAAGGCAAACCCATTCGTGGGATTGCTTTTGCTCAGGGACCTGGATGCACTTGGTGGGTAATGCAAGAGAATGGGGAGATCCGGTGTGTACCTCAAGGGGACCTAATACTGGGTGAGAATAGCCCATGAGTTGAATTGTAGTATGTTAATTATCATATAACACTGTATGTCATCACTACCATGATTGCTATATATCATAGATAATAGAAAATGGTGATTAATTAGAAGGTATTGGAAAGAGTGTAACCTGAGCATGACATAAATGGTATGGAATAAGGGGTGGATATCTGTCCTGGTTTCAGTTAGGACAGAATTAATTTTTCTCCTAGTAGCTGGCAGGGTGCTATGTTTTGGATTAGGATGAGAAGAGCGCTGATAACATGCTAATGTTTTAATCGTTGTAGAGCAGTGCTTACACCAAGCCAAGGACTTTTCAGCTTCTCGCTCTGTCCTGCAGGCGGGCAGGCTAGGGGTGCAGCAGGAGCTGGGAGGGGACAGACCCAGGACAGCTGACCCAAACTGGCCAAAGGGGTATTCCATACCATCTGACGTCATGCTGAACAATATATAGGGGTGTCTAGCTGGGGTGGGGGGGGGCCGGCTGCTCGGGGATAGGCTGGGCATCGGTCAACGGGTGGTGAGCAATTGCATTGTGCATCACTTATTTCATACATATTATTATTATTAATACTATTATTATTATTATTATTGTTATTATTTTCCTGTCTTAATAAACTGTCTTTATCTCAACTCACAGGCTTCACTTTCCCGTTTCTCTCCCCCATCCCAGAGAGGGAGGGGGGAGGGTGAGCGAACGGCTGTGTGGTGTTTAGCTGCCAGCCGGGCTAAACCACAACACCTTGCAGGCTCTGATCTCGGTTCGGCTGCTGTTATTGCCTGGGCAGCGGCATTCTGTACTTCCTTTTCTGCCTGCCACGATCTTAAAGTCTCATTCACCAGCCACCACGTAGTCATCACCTCAGCAGCATTAGTATCCCCTCTGGATGCTGCTTCCCATATTTTTTCCCCCGCTTGGTCCCAGGTTTTTACATCAAATACTGTGGGAACCATTGAGGGGAGCCCTTGTTTTCACAAAAATTTCAATAATAGCTTTATCTTAAACGGATCATATTTTACTCCCCTGTCTATTAGGAGTTGCGTTAGTAGTTTCACTATAGCCTCTTCCTCTGCCGAAAGGCTAGCTCCCATGATTAATGGGTTGAAGCTGCAGTCCAGCTGCAAGCTTGATTCGTTCAGCTGGGTTCCCTTCGGACTCTCGTGCAGCGCTGCTCCTCCCTGATCACGTCGGGGTCACCATTTGAAGGGATGCAAGACATGGACTCCTGATGGCTCTTGAACAGGAGACCTTTATTGCCCTTTTTCACTACTACATATACTTTCCCCGTAGCCCCACGCGCTGTCCACGTGCCCGAATCTGTCATGCAATTGGTTAGAGACCCTCAGACACAGGCCTTGAGCCAGCCAGCAATTGGCCACTGCCCAAAGCTCATCTTTAACACTGTAGCCAATTTACTTTATCTCAACCTTGCTCAAGTTTTTGGTTCTACAGCTTGTTTCCTCATTATCTCTAGTTCAGGGACGTGTGAAACAGCGCAAAGCCACCTGCGAATTCCTTTCCCACTTTCGCCTAACACATCATGGCCTGAGTTTGTCGTGATGAGCTTATAGGATGTTAAAACCCACTCTCTCCTTCTGCTTGCTGGTGTTACCAATCTGCTTCCCGCCAAGGGGCAATATTTCAATGAAAAGCAATACAGAAAATATTTTCATCACAATTTTATCATTATGCTGGTGTTCCAGGGAGCTCTGTCTCTCATTCACCAGCTATGAGCAGCAAATAACTCCTCTGAGCCAATGTACGTGAATGTGCCTCATTCCCTTATCTCTGCTTCTTGGTGGTGTTTAGATAAATGTAACTCAAGGCTACCATTTGCAATACAGATTCTCACTGTGCTTATCCAAGCTAGCAAGAAAATGTATGCAGAGCTCTGTGCCTGCTATGGGATGGCGTAGATATGCAGGGATTGAGGAGATGGATTGAGGGGATGGTTGGGAAGTAGAGAAAGTTGGGCTTGAAAAGGGCTGGAGTGTTGGGGTGGAGCTGCTCACTGCCTCGTTTGGGTGGTTTCTGTTGGTTGAGGCATGCACTTTGGCCAGCTCTATTCAGTGTGGGTCAGATTAGGCACATTAGGAAGATGGTGAAAGGCTCACCAGATGTGAGCTAGAAGCAGAGGGTGCTGTAGAGCCCAAAACACACTTCACAGCAGGGCAAGCCCAGGCTCAAGCTGGATCACACATCCAGCATCCTGGGGGACACCTTGCAAATGTTGTGGGTGTCTTGTGGGTTGCACAGAACTCATCAGCCTTCAGGACCCTGTGGACACTAAATGCTCTTTAAAGAGTAGATGTTAGATGTAGTAGTAGCCACTATCAGGCAGAAATCACCACAAAGGAACTGATTTACTTTGGCAAAGCAGCAGCCCCTAAGACAATGAGAAAGCAGATCCCCATCCTTACCTTCTGGTACCCATCAGAAAAGAAGGATGCAGGTATAGCCTGGGTTATGCCAGGCTCCTGTATCATGGTGAGCAGCACTGTACACATTCCTCGATGGACAGGAGTGCTCCTGGCATTGCACCAACTCTGTTCTCCCCATTCCTAGGGTGGATCATGATGTACTGCATGCTCACACATAAACTCCCATGAATAGTACTGAGCATAGAAAACGTGCTGTGCCACAGGCAGAAGTGGGGGAGCAGGAATCCCTATTTCCAAGGCAGCCAGAGTGATTGATTGAAAAGATCATACAACATACTGACACTATGAAAACTTTGGGGTGTTAAATTCAAATCTAAATAATCCTGCATGTTTCTTCCTTGACTAAGCACCTGAGTACTAATTACATACCTGGTTAATTCAGTAATGTACGTACATTTCTGGGCTCCCTCTGCTTGTGTTGCTCTCTCTCCACTTTGGGAGATTAATGAGGTGAAGAAATAGAAGATTGTTATGAACCTGCAGCTCACTGTGCCTCCTAAGAAGATGATGGGAAATGTACCAGACATCATGTTATTTTGTTAACACTGCTGTGTACAGTATATAATTATAATTTAACTGTTATATTTCTTGCCTATTAAAATAGATAAGCAATGATCCAGGACTGCAATGAACAGCACAGATTCACAGAACCATTTTTACCATTGTACTGTAATAAGCTAAAATAGATTTTTGTATGTAAGATTTTCAATAAGATCATTCATAGCAGGATCACTCCTGAAAAGTACCTTTTCTTTTAGGTTTATCACCTTCAGTTTTCTTGCTTGCGCTCTGCTTTTGGGATTGCTGTTGCCTTTATATTGCTGAATTTCAAAAGCATAAAGCCTTGAGCCTGATTCTTCATTTATCCATTTGCTTATCTGAGAGTTTGTGGAAATGTGGAGTATACAAGATGCTGAACTGGACCCTGTTAGATTCAGTTGTGAAGTACTTGCTTAATGTATGTCCATCCTTAGTCTTACGTGACTTGCTGAACTAGACCCTAAATCTGCAAGTCAAAGCCTACACACTGTTGCCACTGACATCAAGGAGAGATAGAAACTGGATCAAAATGTCTCAGGGTGTCACTTTTAGGGTAATGAATCCCAGCCAAGCTGACCCATTCTGGCTTTCAAAAAGAGCATATGATGATGCTTCAGCATTGGCAAGGTTACTTTGCTTTCTCTGTTTAACCTCCTCTCAATCCCTTTTTTCTCATCTTCCTCTTTTTTTTCTTTTTTTCATTTTTTTTCTTTTTTTTAAGAAGGCTCATACGAGCACAACACCAATGCTGTGCAATTAGCTTTCTCATTTATTAAAGTTTTATGCATCTTAGTTTAGTGCTTACACACTTATTATATTAAAGAAGAAAGTAAGTCTAATGAGCCCAATTAATAATCCAAGTAAGCCCATTAACTCCAAAACAGCTGAGAAGACACAGCAGTATGGACATGAAAGCTGTTTAAAGAACCTCAAGGCAGCGATGTAGGCTTTCACAGAGACAAAAGAATCATATGCCTAGTCAACAAGCTCTGCATAAACATTAGACTGGGACTTGGCTGTTGAAATGCAGGTACTCGCTGCCATTTGTGGTGCTCAGATGTACTCAAAGCACCTTCGTGAGTAAAGGTGAAAAACTGTCAAAACTGGAGTTTGCTCCCTTGTTCCCCTCTAACAGATGCTCAGAGGAATCTTGCCGTCTGCAAATTTTTCTCACATTTCAGACATCCACTCAGAAACTGCCAGATTTCTTCTGCATCCAAGCCAAAATGGGAACTGAGAAATAAACCTTGCATAAATACTATAGGAGGATGCCCTCGAGCCCATCCCAAACCCAAAATCTAAATGGATTTGATATTCACTTCAAATTTTGAGGCAAAGCAAGAAGTAAGGACTGAGCTATACTGATCATATGGTCCAGAAAACATGAACTGAAGATGTCAATTTTTAACACCCAAGCTAAAAGCTGATGGTTCCTCAGAAACAGGTTGCATCAATTTTCACAAAATAACACCTAAATAGCCTCAAGATGTATATCAGACTTACACAATGTTTTTCAAAAGTAACTGTCCATTATATATCTTATTGGAAGTTCAAATAGCCTGTCTTTTCTATGTCACAATGAAGATATGTTTACACATACAAATGCATATGCAAACATGCATATATTTACATGGATATAAGTACAAATTCATCTTCTCTATAGGCACATATTTATTTTTCTTCCTTTCTGCACTCAAATTTAGGGAAGCCCCTTCTTTTCTGTTCACCAGTGCACCAGAAAAGATCCTGAAGGTAGTCCTGCAGTATTTCCCTCGTGTAAGCCAACCCCTTGCTGGGAGCAGAGCGCGCTATCATCTCCCTTTGATTAACAGGGTGGGTACGCTTGACATTCACTTACCAGAATAAGGAAGATAACTTTGTAGACCACATTAATGGGGGTCTACCTCTCTTGCTCATTGATGACATTGAGCCTAACCATGTGGTGTTTTAGGAGCAAAGTAATTCCACCGGCTACCTTTGATTACATCATAAATTGACACCTTGCCAAGATATAAAAACATGGTTTTAGTCTGTGGAGGCTAAGGCACTTCAGCTGATGCCCTTTCTCATTTTCTGGGTCTTGTGCCACAACAGAGCTATAGATCACATCTGTAATCCTGTGGAGTTCATTATCTCTTAATGCTATTTGCTTTTTTAGATCATTAGAACGAAACTTGACCTGACCTATGAACTATGAAATTGATTGTTGCCTTTAAATGGTCAACAGCCCATTTTCTAATCGATATACTGAATAATTTTATACATATTTAAATTATATATAACTTTAATGCTTGTTATATTTATCTGCCACTTTCCTTCTATAGTTTATTTTGCATGCATCTGAAACATGGATGGTGCTTTTATTACTTCGTTGTACCATTTAGAAAAAAAGGAGGAAGAAGGAGGAAGACACAAATAAAACCTGGCCTGAAACAAAGGCTGAGCTACAGAATATGAGTGCAATTCAGCTCTGAAGACTTTAAAACATATCACAGTTTGGGCTGTGGTTGCAGATTAATACTTTCCCTAATGGTTGGAAAAAAAAAATATATATATATTCAGGTTTGCTGTAATTATTCAAGTTTGAATAGAGTTTGTGGCTAGTGAAGGGCTTCTTCTCCCTGCCCATTGCCTTGAAGAACAACAACAAAAAAAATAGGAAATGAAGGAGATGTTGAGGTATGCTTCTGATGGCACTGGATTCAGCATAGGGTTTCTGTGATTAGTAGGGCTTTGCTGGTCCTGGGGAAGTACTGTTTAATGGCTCGGGTCTACTGGGACTTTGCACAAGTTTATAAAAAGAGAGGAAATATGGTATCTGGCCATCTTACAGATCACTTAACTTTTAAGTAGACATAATAATCTTGCTTATGCTCTGAAGATTTTAGGAAGTTCTCCTCCGGGCATCCTTTGGCATCCTGCCTTTTCTGTATCTTCTAAAGTAACTTGCTATCTTCATGCACAAACTCATGTGGAGCCCCCCCCCCCCCACAACAGCCTCATTGCTCTGCCTTTACAACCACTTAGTGAAACAGTCTTAGGTGGGTAGCAAATTCAAAACAAAACAAAAAAATTAAAAAAGAAAAGGGGTCTTTCACCCCAAACTGCCTCTTGCTTTAATCCAGCCTATCCAGTTCAGTGCATCACAAGAGAAAATTCACCCCAGTGTCCCAGAGGTCCCAGTCTGGGAAAGAAGCAAACTCAGGTACTCACAGTTTAAAGTTTCTTCTGGTATCCATGTGGGAGAGAGAGATGCATTGGTAAAATCCATATATTCTATTTATTCTGTGGGAGATGAGATCTCACAGCACCAACATGATGTTCAGAGAGAAATGCCGTCACAGCATCAGGATGGGTGTTGTGCTTGGTGTGATTACTCAAGGGTTTAAAAATCGTGGTTTCATGACTGGAAACAGGTCTCTTCATCACTTTCACCTTCTCCAGTCATGAAAAGGGAACACTAAACATCCCTGTTAAAGGCCTCTTAGGATTAAGTAGTTAACTTTTGTAAGTCATTTAAAGAGGAAAAGCAGCACATGCTACTGCAAATGACAATTAATGATGCACAAAATGGTTCTTCAGTGGAAGGGTCATTTCCTGCCATTTGACAAGCCAATCCCTCTTGTAATGTGCATTTTTTTGAACTGTTCAGGCAGATTTTTTAAGACCTTGGACAAAAAAAGAAACAACCTCCTGTATTCCCCAAATCACCGCCTTGCTTTGGCAGTCACAGTGTGGCTTTCACCCAGATGAGTTGTTGGAAGAAAGAGGGAGAGAAATGCATTACTCGACACCCTGGCCCGCACTTGCTGGGCTTACAGATGGAGCAAGGTGTGGCCTTTCCTCTGCATCCAGCTGCACGCAGCCGTGTCTCTGACCCAAGGCCCCTCCAAATCATCTCCTGGTCTTTCCCTCCTCCTCTTCAGAGGTCTGTCCTGAATAAAAGGGAATCTAAAATAAAGGGATAAAATTAGAAATGAGCAAAAAAAGAGAGAAGCAAACTAACATTCAACCCCCCAGAATAGCTTCCCTCAATTATTCCTAGTCAGGCAGGACTTAATCTCCTATATTTTTTCATGTTTGAGAGTAAAGAGGCATTTGGCACTTATCTAAAATGATAATGGTGAGAAGTAAAAGCCCTCACAGGTACAGGGACCTCATCTGCATGCCTGTCCACCTTGCTTCTGCTACGAGCACCACCTGCCTGCTGGGCGATGAGCAGGGACCACTTGGGGAGGGCAGGCTGGGGGGCAGCAGCCTCTGCTGTGATCCCCTACATGCCACCGCTGCATCCAGGAAATGGCACCTTTTAATACACAGCCATTTGTACTTATATCCCAGTTTTATCAAAGCAATGGGGCATGCGATATGCTAGTAAATAATGAATTTGTTTCCCAGAGACACCAAGTGGAAGAGACGACAGGCCCTGCCATTTATACTTTTATGAAACGCCAGATGAAGTGAAGGCGTCAGCATGGGGGCAAGACACTGGGAACAAAGTGAATTAGAGAATATCTTTCCTTCAGTAAGACAAATTTGCGTTGGGTAACCATGCTTTGCTGGGGAAGCCAATTGGAAAAGAGTGATAAAGGCCCAGCTACTGAAATTCATCAAAGTCATCTGTTTCAGGTAAGCTCATTTTTCACCAGCCAAGGGGATATTTACCTGGAGTACACCTGTAAGGTACATCTGACAGATTAAATGGTACAGTGCTTTATTATTTTTCACACCCTGATGATTCAATATGATAGAAAAGAGGGAGAGAAAGAGGGAGAGCTGCAAAAAAAAATGCAGTCTCTTCTCTTTGCCTTGTATTTGTTGCAAACCATGACTGCAGTGCTTAGGTAAACCGGAGGAAGTGAGCAATAGTTTGCAGTGAATTACACTCTGGTGTGAATATTTAGCTCAAAAGACCCTTCATTCCTTTTCCTTTCCTTTTTGCAAGTGTTGTCCCAGACCTCTGCAGTGAGGCAGTGCTACATTATTTATGTCACTAAATAAAATGTCCCCCCAGCCCGTCACCCCGCATGGCAGCAAGGGCTGACGCTTCCCAATGGCTCCCCGGGGAGCTGTCTGCTCCTGCTGGGAGAGCGCTGATGCCTTCTGCTGAGCAACAAGCTGAAAAAAAGGACCTTCTGCAAATCCACTCCTCTTCACAGCCAGCCAAGGCTTGGTAGGGGAAGTCTGCAGTTTATGCCCACTGTTTCCATTCAAAAAGAAAATGACATTTCCTTCAGCTCCTGGAAGAGTCCAGCCAAACCCATCCTTGTTTGGAGAATGCAATCCAAATTTGATGTGCAATTTCTGGTAAATCTGATTTCCCCAAGAGTCAAATATTTTTGTTTTCTGGAAAAGGAGTTTATGTCTATCACAGCATGTTTGTCTCAGAGGTCAAGGTATAGCAGATAACGCCTCTACCATATTGCTGTCAGATGGTGAAGCTGAGCTGAAATAAATGTTTTAAACAAATTTGTGGTTCTTACAGAAATGATTGCTGTCACAGGCAGTATGGAGAACTTCCTGGAGTCTGCTATTACCTCTAGCAACAAGTCAGGGGGATTGAGTGTCTGAGCACCTGCAGGGGATCTGGGGTCAATGGTGTGTCAGAACTAGAATAAGTTCTGGTGGCTCTTTTTTTCTTTTTCTTTTTTTTTCTTTTTTTGTTTGTTTGTTTTTATTTGTTTGTTTTTGTTTCATTGGCTTTTTTGTTAGGGGGGTGGCAGGTTTGTTTGTTTTTTGGTTTTGGTTTGGTTTGTGCATGTGGTTTTTGTTTGTTTTTGTTTTCTTTAAATTTCTTTATTCTTCTGGCACAGCTGCAAGCACTAACATTTGGCCCAGGACCAGATTTCTGCCTTGGGGCCACAGCCAAAGGTCACATTAGCCAGCCATTTGGCAGGCAGGGTCATATGCTAGAAAAGGATAACATACGGACATGTCAGCTTATGTCCTGGCAGACATTGTGGTGCCATGGACTAACAGAATGCTGCCAGGTTTGTCAAAACAGCCAGCATGGTTCCAAAATATTTACTGTTTTTGAAAAAGCTAAAAGCTACCTGGCTGAATCCATTCAAATAGTGATGCCCCATTTTAGTCCAAAGCAGCACCAAAAGTCATTGCTTCTAAACATGGGATTTTGTTGCCAGAGAGAGATGGTTCTGGTGGGCAGCAGGTACCAACAGGACAGAAAGACAATGACATAAAGTTGATAAGGACTCTCTTCTTGGTTGCAGCACTGAAAACATCTACTGAAGATGATTCAGTTGTGCCAGCATTTGCCCAAAAACATGCAAGTAACAAGAACCACAGGTTTAAGCACATAAATATCCAAACCTGAAAGACTTTCTCTAGGGGCTGAGCAGCTTCAGCTTCTAGATGGATTAAAGAGCATTTGGGACTGTCTAGGGAATATCTTTCTACATCAGATTCGTGCAGTTATGTTTTGTCCTTATAAAGGAGGTGGTTTCTCCTAAGCCCTAAGGTATGCCCATTTCTGTCCCTTTTAGAAAAAATAAATAAATCCTTCAATAAATTAGCATCCCTTTAAAATGATAATATGGACTATAAAAATTATTGTGATTCATATCAGGACACAAAATGATTTAACTAATCAGCCATTAATTAAACAGGTTTTTACCTGCAGGGGCTGCAGGAGTTTAATAATTTAAGCTGACTAAATGTTAGTACTACCCAGGCATAATTAGAGCTGTGGGGAAAGTTTCACAAATACAGCAAAGCTAGCTATATTTCATGCTATTTACTGAGTGCAGGCAGCAACCCGCCAGCAGAGCAGACTTTTCACATCTCAATGAGCAGCTTGCCAGGAAAGAATGACCAGGAGGGGACTAGATTAAGGATGTCGGTCAACCTAAATTATAGTAGAGGCCCCGGTCCTGCAACAGCTTAAACATACCTGTGGTACCTATGATCACCCTCTCTGCAGAAGCTGTTGCAAGACTGAGCCCTTTATTATGAGTTTACATGATCAGCACATCCTTGCACAGACTGTAGGAGATCAGGACTCACTAGAACAGTTTTCGTTAACAAAACTGTATTGCTTGTTTTGCAAGAATGAAGATGAGCTTCAGGAGTCTGGAGTCTTCACTCTGGGACCTTCATGGATGCATTTTGTTCCTCCTCTAAGTCCCATTTTACTTGCCTATAAACTTATAAAAGTGCACTTCGCCTGGTTTAAGATGCATGCTTGCTGCACTCATGCACTGAAAATGCTCTATAAGTGCAAAGTATTATTTTATTAACTTAGGGGCTACAACTATGTCTTTGAGCATTGTGAGCCTGTAGTGCTTCAGTTCACAGGTTCACAAACAGGCTTGCGATTTCTGAATTCAGTTCCTCTCTTGTTGGTAATGGCAAGGCAGTGATGCCCGTGTATTTAATATTCCATGTTTAGAAGAGAAATGCTTTGGTCAAAGCAACATTGAGGAGGAAGAATTCTTTGTTCTATGAAAGGTTAATGCACCTGGGTAGCAGCCGAGAGCGTTTGCATGCAGAGAGATCATTAATCCATGCAGTAATAATTTGCGAAATAAAAATCAATCTTGGAAAGGAGGCAAAGCCTCTAGTTCCAAAGTAATGGACTGTCTTTTGCACTGCATCTCGTTAAGCAAGACCTAAATACATAATGGGCTCAATTTCCATGCAAGGCTTCTTTGCAACTCAGAAAAACTAATAGCAATCCTAAACAAAATGTATCCATATCCTGCCTCCTTTCAGGCTGGCAATTGCAGCTCAATTAACACGGCAGTCCTGGGTATGGCAGGATGTTTTTGAATGGCAAAAGCTGCAATATTTGTCCTGGCTAAGAGGAGCTCCCAGGCCAGACCTGCAGGCATGCTTGGTGAAAGCACCCTCAGCTCCTGGTGAAAGCACCTGATGGATACAGTTATCCCCCATCGGACTGGAGCTCTACAGGGGCCTGGCAGCAGCCCTGATCCCTTCAGGAGGAGAAAAGAGGTGTTGTGTGCAGGGGATAGCCGTGGACATATGGGGGATTAAATGGATCACAGCAGTGCACCCCTGAAAGTCCTGTCCATAGTGAGTTAGGTCTCGTTTAGGGTTGTAGTAGCAATGGGAATTGGTCATCAATTCACCCCACAACAGCTTAAGACACAGGTCCTTGCTTCTGTGGTGATTTGGACATCTAAATACATATTTCAGCTCTTGCATTTCAGGTAGACAAGTTGGGGCAACTTATGTGATTGGAGTGCAAACCTGGCCCAGCTCTGTTCCATGTGGAAGATCATTTCTCCTGTGTATCCAGAAACTGCTTCTCCCTCCCTACCATATAGGGAGCTGCAAAATGTCCCACAGAGATATTCCCAGAGCCCCAGAGCCCTTCTGCTCCTGCGTCCTTAGGAGAGAAATAACCTGGGGCCAAACAGAAGAGCCAAAGTGCAGTTGATGCCTCTGCCTCAGGAAAGGCTGGGGGAAAAGGCTGCAGAAATTCAGAGTACATCCATACAGATAAATAAAACAAGGCTAGACACAACTGGAAAGGAAATGTGGGTTTAACTCCATAGCAGAGAAATCTTATGTGTTTCTTTGAAAAAAGCCCCACAAGCTCTGCTATAGAGGACTGCTGGGGTCACATTCACTCATCAGTTTGACACACAGTGAAATATCTTTTTGCTTTCATCATGTTCACATGAGTTACAGCGATCTCAAAGCTGCTTTGCTGTAGGCAGCTGCTTTCTACCAGGGTCCCAAAAAGGAAAACCAAGTGTTATCGCTTGCTCATCTGGTTGAAATCTGTCCCTTTCCCTGCTTCCCAGGGGCTTTAATTGACTTTTCTGCTTGGAGTCTCCTGGACACTGTGGCAATCTGGGAGGCTGGGGGGAGCTGGGGGTGGTTTCGGTGAGAGGGAAGGCACGCAGGTTCCTTGCCAGGCTGCAGCCGAGCCCTGAGCACAGAGGTGTCGCTGTGTAATACTGACAAAGTACAAAATCCAGTCCCAATAATCCTCTTAAGTCTGAAAATAAAATAACCGGTGTGATTGATAACCCAAAGACAATCAAAATGATTAGGATTTAGAGAAGGTACCATACGTACAGAATATTTCCAGAAAGAAATACATGACTTAAAGGACTACAGTTTTGTTTTGTTTTGTTTTGTTTTGTTTTGTTTTGTTTTTCCTTTGATATACAAAAAGAGGAGGTGGAAAAAAAAAACAATTAAAACCTGAAAATGCAGGTAAATTTATGGCAATTTTGCCATCAATTTGAATTGGTTTTCAATCATGCTTTTAAGAAACACAACAGAAATAGCAATTAACAATGCCATAATCATTAGAGGTAAACAAAGATAAGAAATAAATTAGAGTAACAGTGGAAATCAATATCATTCAAAGACAGAAAATCAGGTGGGTGTGATTTAGGGATAACAGATTCAGCAAAATTAATGCAAATTACTGAGAGTTGGGGTTTTCCAGCTTGCTTCAGGTGGCAACACGATGCAGACCCAAGCCTGCCCTTGATGGACATGGGTGGCTCGAGTCCCTCAGCTCTGCATTTGTGCCTGCAAAGCATGACCCACTCATGGTGTTGTTTGTACAGCAGTCCAAGAGAGTGGCTATCTGATTCCCACTTTAATTAACGGGAAATGAACATCCCAGACTCCTCTCTCAGGTGGAGAAGTGCTTTTTCAGATGTGCGTTGTGCTACAAAAGAGAAAAAGGTATAGAGGTAGATACAAAATGATGAGTATAGGTGTAAAAATCTAAAACGTTTCTGGTAGCACTGGTGGAACTTATTTGTTTCTTTTGTGCTTTGAAAATAGCACATTTTCTCATGCAACATTGCTGGGAGATGTGCCATAACTGAGCAATGTGTGTTTTTCAGCCATACCAAGAGGAACTTTTCTGTCAAGAGTAGACAAAGCACTAGAGTTATGTTAACAACAATTTCATAACCCAAAGATTCCCAAAAATTCTTAACTAAAAAATCCTCATGTTTTTGCTTTCACAGCTTTCAGGCCATCCCTTAGGATTCCCTCTACAGCCCAAGTTGGCTTTGACCCATATACCCGCTGTAAGAAAGCAAATAAAAATGTGTTAAACCAGAAAAAAAAAAGGGGTGGGGGGGCAGCTCAAGCAGTAAAGCCACCTTAAGATACTTTTCAAAGAAGTGACACAAGATCTATTTTGAAACTTTTGAAATCCTTTTAGACCCCTTGCAGCTTATTTCTGTCACATCTTTCGCCAGCTGAAGCCGCTGGTGATGTTTTGCCCTGCTTGCCTTGATGTTTTGCCCTTGATGCTTGCCTGATGTTTGCCTTGATGCTTGCCTGATGTTTTGCCCTTCCCTTGCCTTCATCCCTGCGATTCAGCCACAAGGGGAGAGGAAAAAAACACATCAGAAATGCTAGATTTGCAGAACAAGATGCATTATCTTACATGTTAAGACTTTTTTAGCTGATTTTCTAAACCAGTTTGAAGGACAAAGAAATCTTCTGATAAGAAAATAGTCTTGTCCTTGAGTCTGGGGGCAGCTATCTGTTTGTGAACCCTGTGTCTTCAGTGTACTGTGCTCTAAGGGCATCCCAGGCCATGCCAGGTAAACAAAAAGGGTATTTTTCCCCTCTTATTGCATAAAAATAAACTTGAGATGGGCAGCAGGTGAAGGGTGAGGGCTGGTCCTGCTGTTACGCTCCTGGCTCCATGTCTCAGCATTGGGTCACCTACCAGATCTGGAAATTTTTCCCCCAAAAGAAGGACATGCTGGAGGTTTGTTCAGTTGGGTTTCATCTCTTGCATGGGACATGACCTGTGTCTTGGCAGCAATTACTGATCCCAAGAGCCTCCTGTGTTTGAAGAGGCTGTGCAGCCCCCTGGGCAGCACTCCCAGGGCTGTCTGTGCCCAAGGGAGCACGAGATGCCCAACATGGCAGCCAGAGGCAAATCTCTATATAATATATTTTGTTTGTTTGTTTGTTTGTTAGCATTAGTATTGCACTCATAATTCTTCACACTAATTCCTGGCACAAATCTTCTATCTCAATCTTCCCATTTTTTCCCTGTCCAAATCTTGACATCCATTAAATTCTCCGTGTGCCCAAAGCTTACCAATACAGCATGCTGCTTTATCCAGTGGTGTCAGTCCATCAATAAAGCTCAGCTGCCAAGTTTGTCTGCTTTCCTGTGTTTTTGGTTTACTGTAAGTTATGTGGATGCTGGAGCTGGCAGCACCGATGTGCAAGCATTGAGACCCAGGGTCCAGTGGCAGCAGGGCTGGGGCAGGATTGATGCTTTCCCATCATTTCTAGCCACCCACAAAGCCACCACCAGCAAAAAAAAGTGGTCTATGCTAGAGCACAGCCCAGCTGGGAAGGGATGCAAATGTGAATGGCATTTTTCTTCTTGGCTGTGGCTTCCCACTCATCTTCTCTCTCCTTTCTCACTCCAGAATGAATGTATAATTAAAACACAATCTATCTCCGTGACATTTCCAAAGTGTGCAGGCAGTGCACTGGCTTCTCTTTTAGCCTTGGCGAGAGCCCAAATTTCTTGGAAAAATAAGCTCTCTACTTTCCCCTCAGAGAAACTCAAGATTAAAGGTTGTCGAGTGGGGACAAATTAAGCATCAAATTTGTTGTCAGCAAATTAATGCACTGAAGAGACTTCTTTGAGTGACTCTTTTCAGGTTGAACGGTAAGTGGGGATGGTTAATTCTAGCCAATGACGTGACATTCAACAGCCCTGTGTAATACAGGTAAATACAATTTTTTAATAACAGTGACATTGCACCTTCCTTTATCAAAAAATAAGAGGGGAAAAGGAGAATAAGAAGTAAGAAACCTATTCCGATGAAAAGCCTCTTATCTGTGTTAATAAGGGGGGGAAAAAAAGGGGAAAATAAAAAAAGTGTTCCCAGTTTATTTTGTTTGTCATCTCAACACAGACAGGAAGAAAAATATCAATATTTAACACTACCTCTAGCAATTGTGTGTGTTGTTTTTCTATTTATACACCCTTAAGGTGCATATAGGGTTATAGCAATGCCTCAGGTCACATTCATAATAACAGGAACCTCACTTTTATTAATTTTTTTCCCGTCTCCCTTTAAAACAAGTCTATTAGTACTGCACAAGCTACCTTAAGCAGCATCTGACATATACAAACTGTTGCCTGTAGGTTGCCTGTTTGTTTGATTTTCTGCAGTGTGAAGGTTGAGTTGAGTCATTTTGCACCCAATTACTTTGCAGTAAATTTGTCGGATGATTCTTGTTGTGCCGTATTGATCCAACGTGTCACCTTGAACTTGTTTATTGACACATCAAATTCCGAAGGCAGCCCTGTTCAATTTACCACTTCCCAATTATGGCATTTATATGATGTCACTGAAGCTTCTTGTCACGTTCAGATGAGGCCATTTTCCCCCCTCCACCACCAATCACCTGAGCAGCGGTTGCCATTTTTCTCTGACCTTTCCCGAGACAGTTGGTGGTTCATAAAATACATCATTAGCACATGTCATTTTATCTTGCCTCAGTTTTTTAAGTGAAAGGTACTTTGTTCAACAAAAGATTTTTCAATTTCTTCCTCGACGGTAGTGCTGCTAAATGTTTTTTTTTTTTTTTTTTTCTCGTGTGCTGGAAAAGGGGATTCAACCCCAATGGCTGGCTTCATTGAGAGCTTCACAACACAGCACTGGGAAAGCTTCTTCCTGGGTCTGACAGAATATCTGCTTGCCCAGATGCTCACGGGAGCTGCAAACATGAGAACTGCTCAGAATCCAGCCCAGTACAGTGACACATAGCATAAATGTGGGAAACGGGCTATTAATGCGATGTTCACCGCTGTAGGTGGCCCATTGTTCCCTCAGCAGACAGATATGAGCACGCAGGAGCTGTGAAAAACACTTCTAAATCTAATTTCAGTAAATATAATTTATTTTTCTTGCTTGATACTCACTGTTTTACTTCCCCATTTCCCCGACAGAGGATGTGATCATTTCCACATCACCTGAACTTAGAGAACAGCAAACAGCATCTTTAAATTCCTAAACATCCTGGCTCATCCCCCCTTGCTGTCAAAGCCCAAGTGCACACAGTGCTGCTGATGCTTCGGGTTCCTCATGCACAAACACACCCAGATGGAGAAATCAGAGCTGTGACAGGAGAGGCGAGGCGAGGCGAGGCGAGGCGAGGCGAGGCGGGGCGAGGCGAGGCGAGGCGAGGCGAGGCGAGGCGAGGCGAGGCAAGGCAAGGCAAGGCAAGGAAAGGAAAGGAAAGGAAAGGAAAGGAAAGGAAAGGAAAGGAAAGGAAAGGAAAGGAAAGGAAAGGAAAGGAAAGGAAAGGAAAGGAAAGGAAAATCGCTTTGCTGTAGCAGAACAAAAACCTCATTTTGACAACTCCACAATTAAAAATTACCTCAGGGCAGTAATTTTTTATTTTATTTTTGCAAATATTAGATAGCCCATTTCCATCTTATTGACCATATTGTCACTCTAAACTGGCAGCGCATTTATTATTCTCAGAGCTTTCTAAAGATACAGAAATTAATACTACAGAGAATACAAATGGCTACGCATTTCAGGAACACTTTCCAGGATATAAATTTGTAGTCATGGAAGAATTTACAGATACATCATTGTTTTGTTTTCAAGTCAAAGAAATATACTCTTACATTTCACGTGTAAAATTGTATGCACTGCTCTACTGCAAATATATTAATTAATAATAGAGAGTTATAGCAAAAATAAAGGGCCAAATTTTGCAATCCTTTGAGCTTTATCAGGCAGAATTCTCACAGGTGATCAAAAACTGCCTAAAAATACAGAAATACATTTATGTTTGCAAGTTGTTCAATTTAATTTTGTTGTTTACGTGCTACCTTATATCATGAGTTCACAGTGCCCCTTTGAACACAGTAGGCAGAAATGGTGGGAAGTCTGAGCCATAAAGCAAATACTGGTGACAGGGAAACTTAGTTTGGCAATGTCATTCTTTAATCTTTTATATCAAGAATACCCCCTCTAACAGATGTGTTGCCTATCAAAGAAAGCTCATGTGAACACCAAAGAGCTGTCTCAGTCTGGCACTCGATGTCCAAGTGGAGACCAGTGATGAGTGGTGTTCCTCAGGGATCAGTATCGTGATCTACTCTATTGAACATCTTTGTTGGAGACATGGACAGTGGGATTGAGTGCACCCTCAGCAAGTCTGCCAATAACACCAACCTGTGTGGTGTGGTCAACACACTGGAGGAAAGGGATGCCATCCGGAGGGACCTGGACAGGCTTGAGAGGTGGGCTTGCGTGAACCTCATGAGGTTCAACAAGGCCAAGTGCAAGGTCCTGCATCTGGGCCACAAATACAGGCTGGGCAGAGAATGGATTGAGAGCAGTCCTGAGGAGAAGGACCTAGGGTTGTTGGTGGATAAGAAGCTCAACATGAGCCAGCAACATGCGCTTGCAGCCCGGAAAGCCAACCGTATGTTGGGCTGCACCAAAAGCAGCGTGGGCAGCAGGGCGAGGGAGGTGATTCTCCTCCTCTGCTCTGCCCTCGTGAGATCCCACCTGGAGCCCTGCATTCAGCTCTGCGGCCCCCAGCACAAGAAGGACATGGACCTATTAGAATGAGTCCAGAGGAGGCCACAAAGATGATCAAGGGGCTGGAGCACATCTCCTATGGGGGCAGGCTGAAGGAGTTGGGGTTATTCAGCCTGGAGAAGAGAAGGCTTCAGGGAGACCTCACAGCAGCCTTCCAGTACCTAAAAGGGGCCACAGGAAAGCTCAGGAGGGACCTTTTGTCAGGGAGTGGAGTGATAGGACAAGGAGTAATGGTTTTAAACTAAAAGAGGGTAGGTTTAGATTAGATATAAGGAAGAAATCCTTTACTCAGAGGGTGGTGAGGCACTGGAACAGGTTGCCCAGAGAAGCTGTGGATGCCCCATCCCTAGAAGTGTTCAAGGCCAGGCTGGATGGGGCTTTGAGCAACCTGATATGGTGGGAGATGTCCTTGCCCATGGCGGGGGGGGGGGTGGTGGTGGTGGTGAAATTAGAGGATCTTTAAGGAACCTTCCAACCCAAACCATTCTGTGATTCTATGATCCTATACTTTGGAGATGTTGCATGGTCACCTCAGATGTGTGAGTGATATGACACTTTCAGAAATGGTAAAAGAGATTATCAAGAATTTAAAAGACAAAATGAGAACTGTAGGCCCCCAACGAGTCTTCTCCAACATCCAGCAATGCTGAGCTTGCAGTGGGAGATTTGACCCAACCAGGGTGCCAGGGATTGGGCCCCATGTACTTACTTTTCATTATTCTTAAAATCAGTAAGTAGATACTGACTACTCTTAAAGTGAATATCAAGATTAATTGACCCAAGTGGTAACTATTGATCCAGGAATGGCCAATCGATCGTCAAGGAATGGTAAATCTTGAATTTTATAGGAACACAAAGACATGGGCAGAGGTAATCTCAGATCTGCAGTGGTGGATGCTTGTGCAGGGAGCTCCCAGGGCTGGATGGGCTGCCAGCACAGAGGATCCTAAGGTAAGGACTGCCTTCACAGAGCAAAAATACCCACATCTTCTCTTTTTCCCCCAAGGGAGTCCTCCCCAAATCTAAGACTTTTTCTCCCTTTGAGTACAACAAGCCTTGTGAGGTTTGTCACATGTGCCAGGCAAAAAGTCCAGGACTGTGTCCATCCAGGGGCTACACAGAGCCTCAGCTCCAGCAAGGTTACAGCCCAGAGAGTGGAGAGACACAGGCAAATCTATCCTCTTCCTGCCCAATACAAAACCTAAAAGGCTCCAAATAGAGATAATTTCCTTAAAACATTTGTTCCTCTTTTCCCCAGCTGTGTATGTGTACCTCTTTAGCCACATTCCCATTCCCATTATGGTGGTGCTACCCTTCCCAAGCCGCTGCATCCGTGATGTTTCTTCAAAGGGGGAACCACCAGGGTGCTGCCAAGCAACTTCCAGACCATTGGGATGTGAAAAATTTGTGTTTTAATTGCATCCTTTGTTCTTATTTCTAATAAATGATGATATTATGAGGCATGGGGGGCATATTCTTCTTTCTAGGGATTGTTACTGTGCCGTGATAAGAAAAATTCTACATGATGGATATGTGTTCAACAAAAATGTCCTTCAGTGTGAGGAAATATCCTGTCTGCTTTCAAAACCTCAGATGGAGAGGAAGACAGCTGAGAGCTCTTCACTTAAGCATGGCTTCCTACTCTGCATTCACTCTTCAGTCTTATTTTCAGTAGACTCTCATGAATGACTCTTGGAGACAAGGAAGAAAAGGGAATTTTTCAAGGAAGTGTGCAGGAGGCAGGGGTACAAAAACAATTATTTATTAATAGGTTTTGTCCACACACCTCCTGTGCATCATTTGGAGCATTTACCCTGTAGGCAGAGAAGAGCAATCAGGTGAGAAATTTGGGTTTGCATCTTGCCAGACAAGCTTGACAACTTCACGCTGAACTTCATTTCTCCATCTCTGTCCTTGTAAAACAAGAGTGTGTTTAATTTAAACAAAATGCCTCACATGAGACTTTTTCCCCTCTAAATGTGGAGTTTATACTCCCCAGAATGTATACAAACATATACAAATATTACTAATTTACAAATGTACAGATATTACTAAAGTGGTGTTGCTTTTGCACTGAAATAAAGCTATCCATTGAGTATGAATAGCAGATCAGTGATAATTCCTTAGAAAAAAAAAAAGGATAATTGAAAAATTACAGGTAAGTAAAGGCAAATGACATTTTGAATAGATCCTTAAGCATCACTTGCATCTGTAGTGACTTGACTATTTGTCATTAATGCACAGATTTGCTAGTGCTAGTTGAATCACAAGTGTTGGTGGATTTTGTTTCAGCATGAGCTGTAATCTTCAGGATGCCACTAAGGAAGACGTTTTTTAACTTCTCTTGCATTAAAAGCAGGAGGCAGCAGCATCCTCACTACATACAGAGCAAATAACTGGTTAAGAGACTTGTCAGGAGTCAGTTGGCAGGGCTGGGAAAAGTTCCCTCATTGTGCATCTTTACTCAATCCAATTCTGATTATCTGATCTCTTTGGCATGCTGACTCAAGTAAGGAAGCACATGAGGATGCTGAAATTTCTGGCACTCCTTTGTTATTATACAGGAAAAGATGCTGAAGAAAATTATCCACTGCTGTTTAAGTTTCACACTCAAATGCTGTTCAGTGTGGCTTTGATTTCTGTGGGCTGCTGGAGTAAAGCTGCTTGATATCTCCAGTGGGAACTGCCTTGAGTAAATATTGAGCAAGAATTCAAGACACAAATTTATGAGTACAGTATTGAGAATATCATAGATCAGAGATGACCAGGAAAATAAGATTCTTAATCACCTGACAAGAAAAAGAGCTAATGAAACCAAGCTGGGTACAAATTTCCCCTAATGGACTTTCCCAATTCCCATTCTTGCTATACCATTTCAGCACTTGGTGACAAGTTAATATTGCGTGTTCCTCAGAATAAAAAGAGGCTTTGTTTTCTGGTTGTCCATCAGATTGCAACCAATCTTTCAAACATGGATACCAGACAAAAACCTACTGACAGGAGCAGGATGATGAAGATGATGGACTGTGTGATTGAGCCAAGGGTCTGACTTCTTTTCATTTAGGAGAGCAAAACAAGCTGGGGCACTGAGATTTGTACTCACCCTTCATCTCTTCCCAAAACTGCATTTGTCATTAGCATACATGAGCTCTTCACATATAATTTATGCTATGTATAAAATAGGTATTAACAACAGATAAAGCAAGAAGAATTTGGTTAACAGTACCAGCCACCTGACTTACCTGACAAGATTTCACTCTATCGCCCTCAGGTAAATGTAGATGTTGGACATTAAAAGCTGGCAGCAGGCACTGTGAGGAAGACAATTAACAGCAGCAAGGAAGCACTGCAGCCTGCCAGACTTTTATTGAGGTAAGTCATAAAATGCCTTTGTTCGCATTTTCCAAGATTCATTGTCAGATTTTTAATTGATGACCGAGCTAAGAGAGAAAATGTCTCTCTGAAGCACTGTGCAAGGCTCCCCATGCCATTGATAACGACCTACTTGCATTTACAAGAAATAAGTTCCAGCATCCTTTTATTGATACAAAACTGCCCGCCATTGAGGAAGTCCAAACAGCTCTGCAGAAGCTAAAGATAAATAAAGCTATTAAAACTTACTCCATTTCTCCTGAGCTGCTAAAGTCTGTGGCCTCTTAATTGCTACAAAGCTATAGACACTGTCCAAACTCATTTGAAAGAATAATCATATACTTCAATAACCAGCACATTGGAATAGTAATAATAAAATACCACAGAAAAGGAAAGATGACTAAGCAAAAAGGCATTGCTTAGTGTAATTCTATTTTTAATACCAGCAACTTTTGCCTGGGCGATGCTCTGAAGATTTGCTGTCAGATTCCCAGGATAAAATCATCAGTCAATCTTCTTGATGGTGCATTAACAGCTTGGTGTTTTTGTAGGGTGAAATCCTAGGGAGTTTGTTTTGTCTCAGCTGTGACTACAGTAGAAGATTCGGCTGAAGAGGGACTCATTAGATTTGTTTAATTGTGACTGGCTTTTCTTTTGCTCCTTCATTCTCTTGCAAAACTGTGAGACTGATCCTCCATGTGTTTGCAAGAGAAGACCACAGCTGGTGTTTCTGTGGACACCACTGCCACAAGTGCAGGCTGAATGCCTTTGCCAGGGCCAAAGTGCAACAAGTAATGGGCATCCCCCAGGTTCAGAACCCCTAAAACAACAAGAAGGTTTTCCCAGCCCCTTTGGCTCTCCTGCTAATTTACTGGCTAATTTGACCTTTCTGCTACAGACTAACCACATTTCCCTTCAGAGTCTCTTCCAAACACCTTGCAGCTCCACAGATTCAGACCCTATGATGGCAGAGGAAACATCTAAATTAACTGCTCCACCAAAATTCACATCACCTTTTCAAAATCCACTAAATGTATGGACAAATAAACTCTACTTTAGACCACTGGCTCCAGTGGAGACCCTGCAGATTGACACCAGCTGAAGAGCTGGCCCATAAGCACTACTGCAGGGCTGGCATGCTGCAGTGACGGCAGAGAAAAGATCGTTTAAAGTTACTTTATGCTGTTGCTTCTTCCAACCTGTTCCACAAAAACTCTCATGAATTTGCAGATCTCCCCATAAGTCACCATAAAAGCATGTCATTTTTTCTCTGATCTTTAATTCCTTGAGTAGCTACTTACTTAACTGTAGTTTACAGATAATTCCAGGTAGAGTAGGTGTCATTAAAACCTCATTTGTCACTCTGTAGTGACTGCAGTAACACAGTGTCTCCTACTGTAACTAGGAAAAGTCTCCACAATAATTGCACATCCCCAGGCAGTGAACACCGAGAGCTTAATGGTGCGAACTGTAACCACGGGCATGCCACAGCAGAAGGAGGAAAACCCAATGTGCATAGTATGGAGTGTGTTAGCACAGCAGCACATCCTCCAGCACATAGCACCAAAGGGCAGCGATCCCTTTCTCAGACTGCTCATCCCTGGGCTGCACATCTAGTCCTGAGATTTAAATCTGTAGCCTCTAGCTGTTGTGGTTTAACCTGGCTGGCAGCTAAACACCACACAGCCGTTCATTCACCCTCCCCCCTCCCTCTCTGGGATGGGGGAGAGAAACGGGAAAGTGAAGTCTGTAAGTTGAGATAAAGACAGTTTATTAAGACAGGAAAACAATAACAACAATAATAATAATAACAATAATAATAATAATAGTATTAATAATAATGTGTACGAAACAAGTGATGCACAATGCAATTGCTTACCACCCGCTGACCAATGCCCAGCCTATCCCCGAGCAGCCGGCCCCCCCTCCACCCCGGCTAGCCACCCCTATATATTGTTCAGCATGACGTCAGATGGTATGGAATACCCCTTTGGCCAGTTTGGGTCAGCTGTCCTGGGTCTGTCCCCTCCCAGCTCCTGCTGCATCCCTAGCCTGCTCGCTAGCAGGACAGAGTGAGAAGCTGAAAAGTCCTTGGCTTGGTGTAAGCACTGCTCTGCAACAATTAAAACATCAGCATGTTATCAGCGCTCTTCTCATCCTAATCCAAAACATAGCACCCTGCCAGCTACTAGGAGGAAAATTAATTCTGTCCTAACTGAAACCAGGACAGATATCCACCCCTTATTCCATACCATTTATGTCATGCTCAGGTTACACTCTTTCCAATACCTTCTAATTAATCACCATTTTCTATTATCTATGATATATAGCAATCATGGTAGTGATGACATACAGTATTATATGATAATTAACATACTACAATTCAACTCATGGGCTATTCTCACCCAGTATTAGGTCCCCTTGAGGTACACACCGGACCTCCCCATTCTTTTGCATTACCCACCAAGTGCATCCAGGTCCCTGAGCAAAAGCAATCCCACGAATGGGCTTGCCTTTTCCTGAGGCAGGAGTAGCCCAGACTGTCTTACCCAGCATGTTTCTTACGTGCACTACAGGAACTTTATCCCCTTCTACAGTGTGTAACAGGTTTGATTGGGCAGGTCCAGCTCGGTTGGCAGATCCCCTAGTATTGACTAACCAGGTGGCCTTTGCCAAATGTGTATCCCAATTTTTGAATGTCCCAGCACCCATTGCTTTCAGTGTAGTCTTTAACAGTCCATTGTATCGTTCAACTTTCCCGGAGGCTGGTGCATGATAGGGGATGTGATACACCCACTCAATACCATGTTCTTTGGCCCAAGTGTCTATAAGGTTGTTTCGGAAATGAGTCCCATTGTCTGACTCAATTCTTTCTGGGGTGCCATGTCGCCATAGGACTTGCTTTTCAAGGCCCAGGATAGTGTTCCGGGCGGTGGCATGGGGCACAGGATATGTTTCCAGCCATCCGGTGGTCGCTTCCACCATTGTAAGTACGTGGCGCTTGCCGTTGCGGGTTTGAGGGAGTGTGATGTAATCAATCTGCCAGGCCTCTCCATATTTGTATTTCAGCCATCGTCCTCCATACCAGAGAGGCTTTGACCGTTTGGCTTGTTTAAGTGCAGCACATGTTTCACAATCATGAATAACCTGTGCTATAGTGTCCATGGTCAGGTCCACCCCTCGGTCACGAGCCCATCTGTATGTTGCATCTCTACCTTGATGGCCTTGATGGCCCATCGGGCTATAAATAATTCACCTTTATGTTGCCAGTCCAGGTCCACCTGAGCCACTTCAATCTTAGCAGCCTGATCCACCTGCTGGTTGTTTTGATGTTCTTCAGTAGCCCGATTCTTGGGCACATGAGCATCTACATGGCGTACCTTTACAACCAGGTTCTCTACCCGGGCAGCAATATCTTGCCACAATGCAGCAGCCCAGATGGGTTTGCCCCGGCGTTCCCAGTTGTTCTGCTTCCATTGCTGTAGCCACCCCCACAGGGCATTTGCTACCATCCATGAATCAGTATAGAGATAGAGAACTGGCCACTTTTCTCGTTCAGCAATATCTAAGGCCAGCTGAATGGCTTTCACTTCTGCAAACTGACTCGATTCACCTTCTCCCTCAGCAGCTTCTGCAACTCGTCGTGTAGGACTCCATACAGCAGCTTTCCATCTCCGATGCTTTCCCACAATACGACAGGACCCATCAGTGAACAGGGCATATTTCTTCTCATTCTCTGGTAGCTTGTTGTACAGTGGGGCTTCTTCAGCACGGACCGCCTCCTCCTCTGATGATATCCCAAAGTACTTGCCTTCTGGCCAGTCCATAATCACTTCCAAGATTCCTGGGCGACTGGGGTTTCCTATTCGAGCCCGCTGAGTAATCAGTGCAACCCACTTGCTCCATGTAGCATCAGTTGCATGATGTGTAGAGGGGACCCTTCCTTTGAACATCCAACCCAGTACCGGCAGTCGGGGTGCCAGGAGGAGCTGCGCTTCAGTACCGACCACTTCCGAAGCAGATCGAACTCCTTCATATGCTGCCAATATCTCCTTTTCGGTTGGAGTATAGCGGGCCTCAGATCCTCTGTATCCCCGACTCCAAAACCCCAGGGGTCGACCTCGAGTTTCCCCAGGTTCTTTCTGCCAGAGGCTCCAGGTGGGACCATTCTCCCCAGCTGCGGTGTAGAGCACATTCTTTACATCTGGTCCTGTTCGGACTGGCCCAAGGGCTACTGCATGAACTATTTCCTGCTTAATTTGTTCAAAGGCTTGTCGTTGCTCAGGGCCCCATTCAAAAGCATTCTTCTTACGGGTTACTTGGTAGAGCGGGTTTACAATCAGACTGTAATTTGGAATATGCATTCTCCAAAACCCCATGACACCTAGGAAAGTTTGTGTTTCCTTTTTGCTAGTTGGTGGAGACATAGCTGTTATTTTGTTGATCACATCCATTGGGATTTGATGACGTCCATCTTGCCATTTCATTCCTAAAAACTGGATCTCTCGTGCAGGTTCTTTGACTTTATTTTGTTTTATGGCAAAACCAGCCTTCAGAAGGATTTGGACTATTTTCTTCCCTTTCTCGAAAACTTCCTCTGCAGTGTCACCCCACACAATGATGTCATCGATGTACTGCAGGTGTTCAGGAGCTTCCCCCCGCTCCAGCGCAGACTGGATCAGTCCATGGCAAATGGTAGGGCTGTGTTTCCACCCCCGGGGCAGCCGATTCCAAGTATATTGGACTCCCCTCCAAGTGAAAGCAAACTGTGGCCTGCACTCTGCTGCTAGAGGGATGGAGAAAAATGCATTAGCGATATCTATTGTGGCATACCACTTGGCTGCCTTTGATTCCAGTTCATACTGGAGTTCTAGCATGTCCGGCACTGCAGCACTCAGTGGTGGCGTGACTTCGTTCAGGCCACGATAGTCCACTGTTAGTCTCCACTCACCATTAGACTTTCGCACTGGCCATATGGGACTATTAAAAGGTGAATGGGTCTTGCTGATCACTCCTTGGCTCTCCAGTTGACGAAGTAGCTCGTGGATGGGAATCAGGGAGTCTCGGTTGGTGCGATATTGCCGCCGGTGCACAGTTGTGGTAGCGATTGGCACTTGCTGTTCTTCAACCCTCAGCAACCCCACAACAGAAGGGTCCTCTGAGAGACCGGGCAAGGTAGACAACTGTTTAATGTCCTCTGTCTCTAAGGCGCTATGCCAAAAGCCCAGCGGAACCCTTTTGGGTCCTTGAAATATCCTCTTCTAAGATAGTCTATGCCAAGGATGCACGGAGCATCCGGGCCAGTCACAATACGGTGCTTTTGCCACTCATTTCCGGTTAGACTCACTTCAGCCTCCAATACAGTTAACTGCTGGGATCCCCCTGTCACGCCATAAATACAGATGGGCTCTGGCCCTTTACAGCTTGATGGCATTAGAGTACACTGTGCACCGGTGTCTACTAGAGCCTTATACTTCTGTGCGTCAGACGTGCCAGGCCATCGAATCCACACAGTCCAATAAACTCGGTTGTCCCTTTCCTCCCCCTGGCTGGAGGCAGGGCCCCTCTAGTCCTGGTCAGAATCTTCGTTTCTGTGTTTAAAGGACTGCCTGCTGGAAGTTGGAGCAGCAAACTTTTCAGAGAACCCCTTTCTCCCTATTGTTTTCTTTTGCAACTCACATACCCGTGCCTCTAGGGTCTCAGTAGATTTTCCATCCCATTTTCTCATGTCCTCTCCATGGTCACGTAGGTAAAACCACAGGGTGGTGCGGGGTGTGTACCCACCATATTGTCTTCTTTGCACGGATGAACGTTTACCCCTAATAGCTGAGACACTGGTTTGTACAGGTGGGGAAGAAAATACACTCTCTTTAAGTTGGTGGACCTCTTCAAAAAGTTTCTCCAAAGTATTCTCTTTTAGTTGGTGGCCACTGGTTCGTTCAGGTGGAGGGGAAGATAAATTCTCTTTAAGTTGGTGGAACTCTTCAGAGAGTTTCTCCACAGCCGAGACGCAGGCCTGTAGGGAAGAGGAGAGATTTCCTTCGTACTCCCGGAGTTGTTTAGCCACTTCATCCACTGTGGGGTCTTCACCATCTTTCCAGGTTATTATTGTCAATGAGCTGGCCCATGGTGATGTCCCCTCCCAGCTCCTGCTGCATCCCTAGCCTGCTCGCTAGCAGGACAGAGCGAGAAGCTGAAAAGTCCTTGGCTTGGTGTAAGCACTGCTCTGCAACAATTAAAACATCAGCATGTTATCAGCGCTCTTCTCATCCTAATCCAAAACATAGCACCCTGCCAGCTACTAGGAGGAAAATTAACTCTGTCCTAACTGAAACCAGGACACAAGGTCACCAGAGCAGTGCAGTTTGATAGACGTGGGGGATGACAAGGAAGAGGGCCGCGGACCGCCGCCGCAGAGCCCCTCCCCGCTGACCCCCTCGGCTCCCGCCTTGCCTACCCCCGATAATGCCTCCCTGCGGGCCCGAGCTTTCGACCCGCGGGAACGATGGGAGCTGGTGCGCCGGGAAGCGCTAAAGGACGGGGACCCGGTAGGAATGGCTTTCCCGGTACAGGTGCGACCTAACGGTCCAAATGAATATAATGCCTTCCACTGGGACCTAATTAAAGAATTAAGAAAGACTGTGACTATGCTAACGCAGGGTCCAGCGCCACCTGCACCCCCGCTGTCACCTCCGAGCACCTGCCCACCCGCCTCGCCGCCGACTGCTGCGTTTCTCAGGGTTGAGCGCCCGCACGCACGCACCGGGCGCTGCCATGTTCCGCCTGCTGCTGCGCCCGGGCCCGCTGCCCCGCGGGCCCCCGCTCGCCGCCGCCCGCCGTTGCCGCCGCTGCTGCCCCCCCGCCATCCCCCCCACGCCCCATTCCCCACCCCCGGGCCGGCCTCCCCTCAGCCCGCCGGCCCCTCTGCTGGCGCTGCGGGCCGCCGCCGGCAGCTCGGCCAAGGATGTGGGTGGATCCCCTGAAAAGGCAGCCACACATCTCAGCAGTGAAAACAAGAAACTCAATAAATCCCAGCAGCTGAAAAAAAGTTTTCAAAGAATATGGTGCTGTACGGGTTTCATTCCATGTTGGAATTTCATTAGTATCTCTAGGAATCTTCTACCTGGCTGTGTCAAGTGGTGTGCATATGACTGCAGTTCTCTTCAAACTTGGTTTCAGTGAATCATCGCTGCAATCTAAAAGGGCTGCTGGTACAAACACATTTCTGTTGTCATATGCTATTCACAAATTGTTTGCTCCAGTACGAATAATTTGTGTGCCAGCGATAGGGATGGCAATGTTTAACAACAGGAAAGCGTTACATTGTTCCTTATCCAGCTAAATTAGACGGCTAAGTACCTAAACATGCTTTCTCACAAACCACCGTGTCCCCTGCTCACCACCTTTGGGTTTTTCCAACTAAAACCAGAGTTGCTGTTGTAACATCACAATTTGCGTGAATAACCTGTGGAGCTCAAAAGATTACACTGTTTCTCTCTCTTGAGGTAGAATATTTGCATTGTGCCAAATGCTAGTAGATATTTTCGTATATTTTCTATGCTCTGTGTTACCTTAATATATGCAGATTTTCAGACTTGTGTCCTCTTGTGTTAGAGATAAAAACCATAAATGATGGAGAAATTACATTGTGAATGTGTCTTAGGCTGTTAAATATTTGTTTTTCAGATTTTTTTTTAAATGTATGTATTTAAGTAAATTTGTTGGCATATTTTTGACAATTTATGTTCATAAATGTTTTGAAGTAACTGTTTCAGGGAAAGTATCTGTGCTGCACTCTCAATAAAAATGTGTTAAATAAAAAAAAGAAAAAAAAAAGAAAAGACAAAAGAGAAGGAGAAAAAGAAAAAAAAGACAAAAAAAGGAAAAAAAGAGAAAAAAATAGAAAAGAAAAACCTAGTACCTTTGAATATTGTATGGGACTCGCAATATGCTGTAAGTGTTGCTCAGCGCATTGAGAGGGCACATTTGAGACATATCCCAAAGGAAAACTTGTTTCTAAAATTTAAAGAGCTGTTATTTTTGGTAGAGCAGCGAGTGCACCTGTATTGTATTATTCACATGCAGAGCCACACCATGTTACCTGGTATTTTTGCAGAGGGTAACGCACGTGCTGACCAGCTAACTAATATGACCCTGACTGCCCTGGTGCCTAAGGTGCTGGAGCAAGCACGGTTATCCCATGCCTTTTTCCATCAGTCCGCCAAAGTCTTGGCAAAAGAATTCACTATATCGATCACTGATGCCAAATTGATTGTCCAAACATGTCCTGACTGTCAACATGTTTCGACCCCATCTTTAATGGTAAACCATAGAGGTCTATGTTCCTTACAGTTATGGCAGACCGACATAAAGCATATTCCAGAATTTGGTCGCTTGAAAAATGTTCACGTATCGGTAGACACTTTCTCTCATGCTATTTGGGCGACAGTTGCGGTGGGTGAACCTAGTCGCCACGTCCAGGCTCACTTCCGTGTCGCTTTCGCAGCGCTAGGCATCCCAAAGGAAATAAAAACCGACAGTGGCCCCGCTTATACTAGTCACTCCCTTCAAACCTTTTTTCAGACTTGGGGTATCCAATACATCACAGGCATTCCTCATTCCCCCATGGGCCAAGCCATTGTTGAGCGCACACATCGCACCTTGAAAACACTGCCAAATAAACAAAAAGGGGGAGACACCCAGGAAACACCACAGAACAGGTTGGGAAAGGCACTTCACGTAATGAATCACCTATCATTACCCTTTCCTCACAAAGAGGTACCGCCCATAATAAAACATTACAAAAGTATGAATTCCACGCTGTCACAGATGCCACAGTCAGAGCAGGCCTTAGTAATAGTAAAAAATTTAAATACAGGTCTTTGGGAGGGACCCCAGCCTCTAATAACTTGGGGTCGAGGGTATGCTTGTGTCTCCACAGGTCACGGACCAAGACGGGTACCAGCAAGGGGGGTAAGGCCATGGTTGGCCTCCTCCTCACAATCGCCGCTGTCATCGGTTATTGCCAGCCCTGGGTCTCCATCCAACCACGCTGCAACATCTGGGTCACCCTCGCCAACATGACAGGACAAGAAGCGATGTGCCTGTCCCTGGCTAGTGCTAACGACCCATTCACGACATGTCTGGTGGGGAACCCGGCGGATAACAAAGACTGGACTGTCTACTTGCCGCAAGTGCCCCTAGAGCCACAGGAATTAGATATCCTGGGAAGTGTAACAGCAACAGCATGTGTAAGGTTAAATTGCTCAGGCAAAAAAAACAGATCATGAAACAACGCCACACTTGCTCCTTATTGCAATGCATCTCTTTGGTGTAATTATACAAATTATAATAGCATCCTTCCTTGCGCCAGGAGCCGCTCTGCTCGGCTGTGGGATCGACTGTGGAATGGACACCCCTAGGTGCACCCCGAGCATTTTCCTCGGAGGGGTCTTCACTCTCAGCCGCTCACCACGGGAGTAGACAAGGACCTCCTGAAGCCGCGGACAAATTATTTTAAGTGATATTTTCTTGTGGTATGAATGAGAAGTACAAGAGGCCTCTTTGCATGATTGTGTGATTGTGCTGTGTGAGTGAGAAGCAGCATCGCTGCGAAGCAACATCCCTAGTGCTTAGTGGCTTGTTGACTGATGGAGATTCTAGTAGGCACGCTACTTTACAATCGTAATTCTGCTTGTGATTTTCACTGTTGCTTATTGTACCTTGCTTATTGCAATGTCTGCGTTGATTGATAGAAAAATCTATAGAAAGCATTTGGTTGATTGAAAATAAAAAAGGGGGAATTGTGGGAAAGGAATTCGCAGGTGGCTTTGCGCTGTTTCACACGTCCCTGAACTAGAGATAATGAGGAAACAAGCTGTAGAACCAAAAACTTGAGCAAGGTCGAGATAAAGTAAATTGGCTACAGTGTTAAAGATGAGCTTTGGGCAGTGGCCAATTGCTGGCTGGCTCGAGGCGCGTCTGAGGGTCTCTAACCAATTGTATGACAGATTCGGGCGCGTGGACAGCGTGTGGGGCTACAGGGAAAGTATATGTAGTAGTGAAAAATGGCAAATAAAGGTCTCCTGTTCAAGAGCCATCAGGAGTCCATGTCTTGCATCCCTTCAGGCAAATAGCCCTCGTGCTTAATTTTGAAAGCTGAGGAATATTTGGCTGGAATAGTATAGGAAATGTACATGCGTGAAATGTAGAATTTGTGGGAGCAGGCTGTTATGTAGAAGACCTCCAAGACTGTCAGGGCAATAAGGTAAAACCCACTAAAAAGAATAGCTTAAATATTTCCCTCACAAAATTAGCATTTTCCTAGAAGCATGCACAGAACACTTCAGGGGGTTGTTCTCACTCCACAGTTGGGATTTCAGTTATCTAGATGGGAAAAAGTTCCTGTTAAAGCCAAATCTCAAAGCAAACTTTAATCCATGCAGAGTTTCTCTAGTGCAGGAGTTGTTACAGGGTTATGACTTCTACGTGCATCAGGTGATCTGCGCACACACACACACGTGCCTGTAAAAATATGCATTCTCCCTAATGACCTAATAAAATCCTTTAAAGCAGCTAGATTAAATAAAGTCTAAAGGAAAGAATATTTTATGTACATATGGCTAAACTTCCGCAATCTATAACTATGTTTACAATCAGAGAAAAACTAATTTCCTTCAACAGTCTCATGTTAGAAATAATATTTCAGCTGAAATAAGGTTTAATTTTTTTCTTCCTTACGCAGGCATGAGACAGTGAGAGGGGTCACAGGGTGTAATTCCAGGGCAAAACCCCTGCCTCATGCTTATGCTCTCAAATCTTGTCTCCTCTGCTGGTAAAACAAACAGGATTAGCACTCGATAAGACCAGCGGAGATAGTAATTACACTGGCTATGAGCAAACTGCAGAACCACTGAATAAATCCCTGAACAATTATTAAAATGGCTCAATGCATTACACAAATTGGAAAAGACTGGGACATTTTGGGAGGGGCGAAGGGAGGTAAGACACATTATTTAAGTGTTCTTGTAAGCCTTCTAAGATATTAATGTTGCAAAGCTTCTTATGAATATTTAAGAACATAAAATGGAGATACACTTCAGCCCAGCATTACCGCAGAAGCCTGTAATACAGTTGAGTCCACTTAAGAAGGCAATATCTGACATCCGTGACAGATTTAAACATGATAAGGCAAGGGTTGTGTTTATAGCTGAGAAGTCCATGCAAACTAGTTAAATATTGCTGCAGTTAAATCTGTTATAGTTATTTGTCTGCTTTGGTGCATGCATTTATATAATTTTCTTAAAGATGCAACTTTGCCTTGAGGGTCTGTTACTTTTGGAAGCATTATATATATGTATATAATTATTATTGAATGATGTGATGCTTTCTGGACGAAGAACAAGTACTTTAGTGTTAAGAAGGAAATGAGCTTTATTTCTTGCTCTCTAAGCAGGTGCCTGGGAGATATTCCTTTAAGCTGTTACCTGACATGAATCAGTTTTTATAGGACTGGTTTCAACCAAATCTTTCATGGGAAACTGCTTTCTGTGGATAAAAGGGATGGGTGTGGAAATGTTTTCTTCAGAGATGCTACGAAGTTCATAAGACAAAAGAGAAATGCTTTTCACCTTGGAATTCATTTTCCCTCCTCAGTTCTTAATGAAAATATTTTAATTACTCGTTTTTATTTTTTGGCTAAGATTCTTCCATTTTTGTCAGCATCTTCCCTGAGAGAATAAGTTTTTAAGCAACTGTGATATTCACTGTGTCCATTCAAAATGTCTAAATCACTATGCCTATTTAAAATAACTACCAGGTTATTCTTGTTCTTACAGACAGATTAAAACATTTGTGATTGCAGAGATTTTGGCTGTCCAAGGAAAATTGGATGGCTTGACTATATTTTTATCACCAAAAAATCCCAAAACAAAACTAAAAGATCAAAATCAGAAGTGGCCTCTGAAAAAGAGCAAAAGGACCAATAAAGCTGTCGTATTTTACAGGAAACTTGACTCTAAGAGAGCTTTATAAACAGCAGATGGCTCCCATATAGAAGAGGCTGAGCAATCTGAGCAAACAATAATCAACATGAAAAAGAAACGCTGGGCTTGACACACAGGGAAATTTAAGACACTCTGAAATTAAAAGATATATTGGAACATACTGTGAAGAAAGAAAGAAATGTCTCTGTTTTGGTTGTTTGGATCTCGGTAGCTTATCAGATTAACAAAAGTATTTAAGTGGTGAAAATCTTGGTGATGGACCTTATTTGATACCGGTACATGTTATGGGATCTCAGGGTACTGCTTTTATTTTTTTTTATTTTTTTATCACCCCATGTAAAGAAGAGAAATGATTACTAAGGAGACATGACTTAGCACAGCCCTGGTGCCCTCTCCAGGATACAGATGTGCTGTCATCAGAGAGCTCTCTCATGCACAGCTATTCCATTCACAAGCACTTCTTTCTCTTTGGCTGTCAATTTCTCCCCATAGAAGGATGTGGAAAAGAGAAACAGTTTTCTTTAGTATAAGTACCTAGTGAAAATGTGATATAAAAGTGGGTAGTTTGAACAGGTTCAGATTTTACCCTTATTAAAGGATAGAAAGTGCAGAAAACTTGATCTTGTTTTTTTCTCAGTAGTTCTCTCCTGTACAGACCCAGTCAGCTACTGAACAGAAATATACTGATACATTTTATTTATTGATTTTTTCCCAGTGTTTTTCTAAGAATCCAAACAAATTCCAGGTGCCAGCAGGGAGATGACATGCACAATTATTGTACAGACAAAGCGAGAAAAGACCAAGATAGTTTCACAGGGCTTGGGTTCCCACATATTAACTGCAAGATTTCCAGCACATGGATTTTTATGGCACTTATCAAAATGACACAGAGACAAATAAAAAATAATTAAGGAAGGCAGAGATGGTAGGGAGGGGGAGAGGCAGAGAGGAGAAGGGAATGGGGACAGAGGTTGGTTTCTCCCCTTTTCAGGCTAACATCCTGCAGAGATGTGTAATGAAGCAGCTCCAGGAAAGTGTCCCAAGTAGACTCCAATTTTTCCAGAGTTTGCAGTGGATTGTATGTGATCCTTTCCTTCACACTTAGATGCATGGGGCTAATAGAGCAGCCTCTGTGCTGTTGGATGGAGGATATATTTCCCCAACATAGCAAAAAAAAGTAGCATTTTGTAACCAGTAAAGCACCAAGGAAGCCTTCTTCTCTGGAATGCCAACTGGTTGCATTCACTGAAGATGTGATGTGCCCTTCAGGTGACTACTGTAAAGCTGGAGTCCGTCCTGTGATTTGGTCTCTTCTAGCTTTATTATCACACCTAAAGCTAGAAATGACAGTGACTGAAATAAATGTGTGAGAATTGTTCCCTCTCTTTAAGCTCTGGCTCAGTTCAGTTGGAGCAGCGTTAATTTTGTAGGACTGAAAAAACTGAGATGGAAGGTCTCAGAGCTAAGTGTTTTCCATAGCCCCTCGCACTGTATTGCTCCATTTTACTGTGTCTAAGATATATATATATATTCTGTTTTAGCTCCTATTATGACTTAAGTTTCCATCCCTCGGGAGAAATAGGAATCTGTGTTTTGTAGCTGCTATCTAGGAGAAATAATACATTTTTCCTCAAAATTTAGGGTGTATTCCAACAAGAAACTACAGGAATATTTTGATTGAATTACGATTCTAGTGTCCATTCTGTTCTTTTATTAAAACATTCTGTAGTGGAGAAAAAAAACATATTTGACATTTCTCTGTAAAGTTGCCAGAGATTATCAGGCATTTTAACCCTCTGATTCCAGTGTTTTAAGTACCTTATGTCAGTACCACAGTAATAATGCATGAAAATACTACTTTATTTCTTGAGCCAGTTACAGACATAGGTCTTTGGTATGATACAGAGAAGACCAAATGAAGCCACCATATATATCTATATGTATTATGAACAGACATTTATTTTTGTTTCTACAGGAGAGGTGCCCCTTGGCTGGGTCCTTGGATTCAGTTGGAGGCAGCTGAGTAAATGCAGGTGAGGAGGTGCAAAGTGGGAAATGAAGTTAAACATGCTCTCCCCCAGTCAAGCACCATATAGGGTGAATATATATATATAATATATGCCACTTGCCGAGGCGACCGGCTCCGGGGCAGACGCGTGCTGCAGCGGAGCGCGGGATCGGGACAGGCAGGGCTATTTTTCGGGCATCGAGCCTACGTGAGGGAGCCGCCAGGCACCGGCAGCCCTCGTGAGGGAGGCTGACGAGGCGTAGGCGGAGCCAGCAGCGTCAGCGACAGCTCCTCCCCCCGGCCGTTCAAAGGCAGCCCTTAGGGAGCGCGACGAACAGGGCCGGCAAACAGGGAGTGACGCGGCAGTTAGCGAGGCAGTTAGCGCAGGCAGGGCGGGCAGGAAGGGCGGAGCGCTCACACCCGCCCATAGGGACACCTCCTCTAAGGGCGCTCTCCCGTCAGCTGGGCTACAATGGTCTCCACCAGGCACGGTGCTTTCTCTAGGAAGTCAGTACACACCCAGACCGACTGCCCGTCCAAACATGCGGCAGTTCAGGTCTCCGGATGCGGGGAGTGTCTGAGCCTCTTGCTGCCATCGGCGGGAGGCAGGGGGACTGCTTGCGTGAGGTGCGAGCAGGTGGACGACCTGGTCCGCATGGTGGCGGAACTCAAGGAGGAGGTGCAGAGGTTGAGGGATATCAGGGAGTGCGAGCGGGAGATAGACTGGTGGAGCAACTCCCTGCAGGACCGGAGGGAGAGGGACCAGGGTGAGATGCCCCAAAGGGGGGTGGACCCCCTGCCCTGTTGTCATTGGGCAGAGGGAGGGGACCTGCGAGTTGAGGAGGAATGGAGACAGGTCCCTTCTCGACCTCGCAGGAGATGCCCTCCCCTTCCGGCGCTGCCTTCCCAGGTGCCCTTGAACAATAGGTTTGAGGCCCTGGAGCTTGAGAGACCGGTGGGTGAGGATGAGGTAGGAAGCCTACCCAGGAGGATGCCTGAGGTGAGGAAGTTGGCTCCACGCCTCAGGACTGCCTCCACCAAGAAAGAGAGAAGGGTGATTGTTGTGGGCGACTCCCTCCTCAGGGGAACGGAGGGCCCTATTTGTCGGCCTGACCCCACACATAGGGAAGTCTGCTGCCTCCCTGGGGCCAGGTTCAGAGACGTTACCAGGAAGCTTCCAAACCTGGTTCGCCCCTCTGACTATTACCCGCTTTTGATAGTCCAGGCTGGCAGTGATGATCTTGAAAAGAGAAGCCTGAAGGCTATCAAACAGGACTATAGGGGGCTGGGATGATTGGTGGAGGGAGCGGGAGTGCAGGTGGTGTTTTCGTCTATCCCTACGGGGGAAGGGAGAGGCACGGAGAGGACATGGAAAGCTCACGTGGTTAATAGGTGGCTCAGAGGCTGGTGCCAGCACAGAAATTTTGGTTTTTTTCACCATGGGGAGCTTTACTCGGCACCTGGCCTGATGGCCCCAGACGGGTCCCTATCTCCAAGGGGAAAACGGATCCTAGGCCAGGAGCTGGCGGGGCTCATAGAGAGAGCTTTAAACTAGGCAAGAAGGGGGACGGGGCTCAAAGAAGGCTTGTTGGAGCCGTGCCGGGGGAAACAATGGCTAGGCTGGGGAAGAAGGCGATGGCCCAGCTGAAGTGCATCTACACTAATGCACGCAGCATGGGTAACAAACAGGAGGAGCTGGAAGCCATCGTGCAGCAGGAGGACTATGACTTGGTTGCCATCACGGAGATGTGGTGGGACCGCTCCCACGACTGGAGTGCTGCAATGCCTGGCTATCGGCTCTTCAGGAGGGACAGGCAGCACAGAAGGGGTGGTGGCGTGGCTATCTACATTAGAGAATCTTTTGATGTTGTGGAACTCCAGGCTGGGAATGATGAGGTTGAATCCCTGTGGGTTAGGATCCGCGGGAAGGCCGGCAAGGCTAGCGTCCTGGTCGGGGTCTGTTATAGACCGCCGAACCAGGATGAGGAGACGGATGAGGAGTTTTATAGGCAACTGACAGAAGTTGCAAAATCGTCGGCGCTTGTCCTCGTGGGGGACTTCAACTTCCCGGATATATCCTGGAAACACAACACGGCACAGAGAAAGCAGTCTAGGAGGTTTCTGGAGAGTGTGGGAGATAGCTTCCTGATGCAGCTGGTCAGCGAACCTACCAGGGGTGGTGCCCCGCTAGACCTTCTCTTCACAAACAGAAGGACTGGTGGGAGATGTGGTGGTCGGAAACCATCTTGGACAGAGTGACCACGAAATGGTAGAGTTCTCTATTGTTGGCGAGGCCAGGAAGGGGACCAGTAAAACTGCTGTATTGGACTTCCGGAGGGCTGACTTTGAGCTGCTCAGGACGCTGGTTGGCCGAGTCCCTTGGGAGGCGGTTCTGAAGGGCAGAGGAGTCCAGGAAGGCTGGGCGCTCCTCAAGAAGGAAATCTTAACGGCACAGGAGCGGTCCGTCCCCACGTGCCCAAAGACGAGCCGGCGTGGAAGAAGACCGGCCTGGCTCAACAGAGAGTTGCGGCTTGTGCTTAGCAGGACAAAGAGGGTTTATAATCTTTGGAAAAAGGGCAGGCCACTGAGGAGGACTACAAGGATGTAGCGAGGCTGTGCAGGGAGAAAATTAGAAAGGCCAAAGCTCATCTGGAGCTCAACCTGGCTACTGCCATTAAAGACAACAAAAAATCTTTTTACAAATATATCAACGCGAAACGGAGGACTAAGGAGAATCTCCATCCTTTACTGGATGCGAGGGGAAACCTGGTTACTAAGGATGAGGAAAAGGCTGAGGTGCTTAATGCCTTCTTTGCCTCAGTCTTTAGCGGCAATACCGGTTGTTCTCTGGACACCCAGTGCCCTGAGCTGGCGGAAGGGGATGGGGAGCAGGATGTGGCCTTCGCTATTCATGAGGAAATGGTTGGCGACCTGCTAAGGAGCTTGGATGTGCGCAAGTCGATGGGGCCCGATGGGATGCACCCGAGGGTACTGAAAGAACTGGCAGAGGAGCTGGCCGAGCCGCTTTCCATCATTTATCGGCAGTCCTGGCTATCGGGGGAGGTCCCAGTCGACTGGCGGCTAGCCAATGTGACACCCATCTATAAGAAGGGCCGGAGGGCAGACCCGGGGAACTATAGGCCTGTCAGTTTGACCTCAGTGCCAGGAAAGCTCATGGAGCAGATTATCTTGAGGGTCATCACGCGGCACTTGCAGGGCAAGCAGGTGATCAGGCCCAGTCAGCATGGGTTTACGAAAGGCAGGTCCTGCTTGACGAACCTGATCTCCTTCTATGACAAAGTGACGCGCTTGGTGGATGAGGGAAGGGCTGTGGATGTGGTTTACCTTGACCTCAGTAAGGCTTTTGACACCGTTCCCCACAACATTCTCCTCAAGAAACTGGCTGCGCGGGGCTTGGACTGGCGTACGCTTCGCTGGGTTAGAAACTGGCTGGATAGCCGGGCCCAGAGAGTTGTGGTGAATGGAGTCAAATCTGGTTGGAGGCTGGTCACAAGTGGTGTCCCCCAGGGCTCGGTACTGGGGCCGGTCCTCTTTAATATCTTTATCGATGATCTGGATGAGGGAGTCCAGTGCACCCTCAGTAAGTTTGCAGATGACACCAAGCTAAGTGCGTGTGTCAATCTGCTCGAGGGCAGGAAGGCTCTGCAGGAGGATCTGGATAGGCTGGAGCGATGGGCTGAGGTCAACTGTATGAAGTTCAACAAGGCCAAGTGCCGGGTCCTGCACCTGGGGCACAACAACCCCAAGCAGAGCTACAGGCTGGGAGATGAGTGGTTGGAAAGCTGCCTGGCAGAGAAGGACCTGGGAGTATTGGTTGATAGTCGGCTGAATATGAGCCAGCAGTGTGCTCAGGTGGCCAAGAAGGCCAACAGCATCCTGGCTTTTATAAGAAGCAGTGTGGCCAGCAGGTCTAGGGAAGTGATTGTGCCCCTGTACTCGGCTCTGGTGAGGCCGCACCTTGAGTACTGTGTTCAGTTTTGGGCCCCTCGCTACAGGAAGGACATGGACGTGCTCGAGCGAGTCCAGAGAAGGGCGACCAAGCTGGTGAGGGGTCTGGAGAACAAGTCTTACGAGGAGCGGCTGAGGGAGCTGGGCTTGTTCAGCCTGGAGAAGAGGAGGCTCAGGGGCGATCTTATCGCTCTCTACAGTTACCTTAAAGGAGGCTGTAGTGAGGTGGGGATTGGTCTGTTCTCCCACGTGCCTGGTGACAGGACGAGGGGGAATGGGCTAAAGTTGTGCCAGGGGAGTTTTAGGTTGGATGTTAGGAAGTACTTCTTTACCGAAAGGGTTATTAAGCATTGGAACGGGCTGCCCAGGGAGGTGGTGGAGTCACCATCCCTGGAGGTCTTTAAAAGACGTTTAGATGTAGAGCTTAGCGATATGGTTTAGTGGAGTGCTTAGTGTTAGGTCGGAGGTTGGACTCGATGATCTTGAGGTCTCTTCCAACCTAGAAATCTGTGTCTGTGTCTGAATCAGAGGTGAGATGCTGCCCAGACAAAGGCCCCTGTATGTGGGTATCCAAATATGACCTGGGTGTCTGCACCTCCAATGTAGTCAATAAAATTGCTGCAGTATGTATTTGGCTGAGCATTGGCAAGGTCTGTTTTTAGGTGAGCTGAATTGCTCTCTACATGGTCTCATCAGCTATAGAGGGAGCATGGACACCTAGCTGAGATGTAGACACACAGGTATAGACACCTAAACCTGGATGCCTTGATTTGAAGCTGACCCCAGCTTCATGTGCTTGCTATTTTAATTCTTTTATATATAGGGCTTCCTTGAAAAAGGGTGATCTACAACTTTTGCTGGTTTCATAATTTTCATTTTGTGAAAAGCAAGAGCTAAAGAACAAGACCCAAAAAATTAATTTAACAAAGTATTTGCTTATAGTGCACTTTATGTCATACTGTCACAGGTTGGTATTGTGAGGGGCTAGTCTAAAGAAAATCAATTGATCTTGTATTCAATGCCATCCTAGTCATTCCTTGACCTTTTAATCAGACACAGACAGGTGTTTTTTTTTTGTTTGTTTGTGATGACCAGATAACTCATTGGCTGGTCTGACAGTCTTTTAAAATGAGGTTAGTTAACCTTTCCCACTGTCACTGTGTATTGAAACCTGTTGACAGAGGAATTAGGGAACTGAAAATCTGCGTATTTACAAAGGATTAGCATGAAAACCTCCTTTGCAGACTGAAACATCTTCTTCTGCTTAGAATAAGAAAACTAAATATTATTGGAGCTAGGGGCCATCACATAGTTTCAGTGAGAGACAGGAATAACTTCTATGAAGTGCAGGCTCACAACAATTTAATCATGAAGCTCTTTACTATTTTTTGCTCACACTAAACCAAGACATTTAGTATCTAGGGCTTGGAGCTCAACTGATTTAGTCATTCCACATTTTTCCAGTTGCAAATTAGCTGTGATTTACTTTCCAGTTTGATTATCCTTGCACTGCCATCCTGGTGCCTTATCCAAACCACACTGAAGTAAATGGGAAACTTTCCATGGACTTTAATAGGTTTTGGATGAAGCCTTAGCTGTCTCTGTAGCTATTAGGAGAGGCCCAAGTTGTGCAATGATGTGCAGGTGTTTGTGCTGCTGGGAGGAAGACCTTATACTGTATTTAATGTTCCTTAATTAATTGAGCCCAGAGGTATAGAGTGGGCTTATATTCCCAGAAATTGCATTAAGGTAACACAGCACCTTCCATTTGCAGCAATCCAAATACGATATTAAAGTTTTATGTTTATTGAACAGGGTCCAGGAATCCGCATGCAGGAACACTTCACCTTCCACTGGAAAGCAGCCACGTGTGGAGAGAAACACGGCAATCATTTAACAAGGATAGGCAAGCTGTAGGAAGGAAAAGGTGTTAAATTCCAGTGAAAGCATCAGGTAAGGGAGCTGTCAGTAAGGGGCCAATGTAATGATCTTAACCAGAATTTTCTCAGTGGTTTGACCTTGCTGAAATAACATACTATGAGAGCTTTGTGCAGCAACCATGCTATAGGGTTGATCCAAGAGGATGTACTTGCAACAGCAGAGTGTCTTCACATTATGTTGGAAAACTTAGGCCATGTGCCCATGTTTCTAAAGTTAGATAGGCAAGATTAAGGTGGCTGCGTGGAAATGGAAAGAAAGAGGTACTTCCAGTGGGAAGGTGTTTTCTTTTTAAGATAGGTGGTTCGATTTGGCTGGGTAATTTCGCCTCTGGAGTTGCCTATTTCTCTTTGTTGACTGCAAGAGAGCCCAGCTATCTGGTCTGGCTTGAGGTGCTATTCAGGTGTGAAAGTGAGATAAACCCCACCTTCAGCTAATGAAGTCTCAGGGGAAGCCTACCTCAAGCTCCTTTGATACCAACAGCTCTGAGGAAAGATGCCAGAGTGAAGGAGGATATCTGAAATACTCTTGAAACTAAGACTGTGAGAAGAGGTTTGGCTTTAAAAACTGTAGAAAAAGAACAAATCTAAATGCTTTAAAAGGAAGAAGTGATCACTGCAGTTTCCAAACTATTTTATAGACTCAGAAGAAGAGGTGGCAGAAGAAGATTGGCCTTGATAGATTCAATACATCTGGAAGGAAAAGCACAGAGTGTATTTGTAGAAGGAGAGGGCAGTTGGCATGAGGAGGAGAGTGATGGGGGCAGGGGAACTCTGGGTGCAGAGTGATGGGTGGCTAGCAGATGGCTGGGAAAGCAGCTGGGAAACCACATGGACTGAACTGCTAGAGCTTAGCCCCATGCAGGAGGAGGTCATGGGTCTGGGGTAAGCAGGGAGATAGCAAATGAAGTGCAATTGAGGAGTTTGTGGCAGGGAGAAGGCATTTACCAATGTGGTGAGGTGCTCCACGACCCAATGGATATGAACAAACTAGGTGTTGCAGAGATGAGTAGCAACAAGGAAAGGCTTTTGAACATGGCAATCCCTGTTAGAGGAATCCAGCCCCCATGGAGTGTTTCCACAGATATCAATAGTTGCATTGGGGAGGAAGAGCCCAGAGCACCACATTACTGGGGTTGTGGAAATATATGCTAGAAGGCCTCTTAATTGGATTGTAAATGTGCATCCCTCTGCAGAACGACCCAGCCATCCCTGCTCAGTGATATTTATTGCAAAGTCAGTAAGTTATTAGGTGGCGGAGTTCAGATTTCCAAGTGCATGTTTGGTATAGCAAGTCAATATGTTTTTGTGTTTTTTCTTCTTAATTTAACTTTTTGATTGACTTATTATGTACATTGGCACTTTTAAGAGCTTCAAATAAAACACAGTGAGAGTTCAGAACAAATGTAAATGGCCTAAAAGAAAAGGAAAAAAATCCTATAATCTTTTTTAATGGCTATAAAACGTGGGAAGGATATATCATAAGCTCCCCGCATGGGGTCCTTGTCTGCGTTCAATCCAGTATTGTAATTTAGACATGACTTTTTATTTAATTTCTGACTGAGAAAGGGAAATTAGAAAACAACATTATCTCAGCTGCTCCGTTATAATGAACAATATTTCACAGTGCCAGTATAAGTTACCTTAAGAACTTATTTTATGAGACAAACATTGGCTGAATTCCATGAACTACTGGGTGTTCTGGTGTCTTTTGTCTGCTAAGAAAGCTAAACTTAAGTGAGGTTTTTAATTTTAAATAACCCCTTCCTTACAGTGATCTGCACGTTAAGTGTGTGTATGTGTAACCTGTGGATCTCTGCAGCAATGGAAGCGGTGGCAGTAGGCTTCAGGTTGGCATCAGGGTATTATTTCCTGCTGAAGTGCAAGCAGAGGCCGCTTTGTTTCATGGTAGTCATTGGTTTTGTGCTTTCTTCTCTCACATGTACCAGTGTGTGTCTCTAGCTGTGCAAGATGGTATTTGTATGACAGAACCCCTTAGAAACATCTTTCCCTTTCTCTTAGAGAGAAAAAACAAACAAACAAAAAAAAACACTACAAAAAAAAAGTCAAGACCCATATTGTGTCAAAAAAGATGGAGAGAAGTCCACTGACAGCGGGGCAAAGTGGAGATACGAATGCCTCAGACAATCTCAGAGGTGGCCAGAGTGAGTGCACTCTTAACAAACTCCTCCAGATATTTCCCAGGACACCAGGTCCAGGCTATGAAGCTGCCTCAGATGAGCAACCATCTCTTTTGTTTTGATTCTGTAAATCTTTTTGATTTGTAAAAAACATCCTTCTCTCTTTAGCTATCATTGTGAGAAAAATCTCAAATAATTTTCTTCAGACAGGATCTTCTGTGAAGCTATTTTATTTGTAATTGCAATGGCGGGCGTCCTGTCAATCAGGAGCACATTTTAGTAAACAAATCATAACCTTTTATTCCCTATTACCCGACACCTGATCACCTCCCCTGTTTCCTCATTGGCTGAGTACTACAGGTTCACAAGCTACTCGATGCTCCTCTATACCATATATGTACAATTTTTCTTTTTTTTTCAACCCTTTAATTTCTCCTTTCTTATGTTTTGAGAACTTGTGATCTTTGTTTTACTGTTCTCACACTGCTCATCCTGTTTTTCTCAAGCTTCCACCTTATTTTGGGAGCAGTGAGGCCTTCTACTGTCCACTTATCTACTTAGCATTTCTCCTTATTATGACTACACAGCTACCTTGGAATACAGAAAATTAGTTCTCTACTGCAAAAACACAACTTTGTTTCTCACATCATGTAAATGTTGGTCATGGATATAAAATATTGAATCTAATATTTTTTTCCTATAGGGAATTCCTAGATCAGGATTATGCAGCTGAGTGATTATTTAGTTGTAAATAACACATTAATGTTATTGTTCTGTTAATGTCCATATTTATGTTTTTTTGCCTGTTTGTTTGTTTGTCAAGGAGATTTATCTAGTCTGTAATTAACCCTTTTGCATGACAAAATGCAGGATTGTCTCGTCTCCCACACTAAATACATAATGTTCTGAAAAATATTTAAGCAGTAATGAGGTACGTAATGCATGGTAATCCATTAGTGCTGTGTTCTGGGGGAGCAGCACGGTGCTAAAATGGATGCCTTAAGTGCTAAAATCCTAGATTGAACAGAAGGCCTGCTGACCACTGCGGGATTTAGCTTTGAACTACACTACAGGTTGGGAAATCCATCTGAAGGTGCAGACATGCTTTATCAGCCTGCCACAAAAAGCTTCCTTAAAAAAACAAGAAACAAACCCAGCCATCTTTGGTTCATGCCCAAGCGTGAAGGGTGCAGCCAAATATTTCCTGATCAAGGCTTCTGAAGACCAAGAGTGGGAAGGCAGAGCCTGAACCAGAATTGCACTAAAGAAGGCTTTGAATTTATAAGCAGAACCACTCCCAGTAATGGCTAAAACCAGGCAAAATCATGGTCTATGAGAACCTTCTCATTTTGGGTAGGTCTACTATCTTGTTTTGCATTTTTCCCCCTTTTTCCTCTCAGTTATTAAGCCTTAATGTCCAATTGCAATTATGCCTATGATAGATGTCTGCATAATGACAGTCCCCTAAAAGAGCAAATAGAGCAATAGACAGGGACTCTCTTCCTACTTTGCTTTTTGCAGCAAGGTCTTGATTCACACCAAGGGCAGGGAAAGGTGAGGTTTGGTACCCGTCTCTCTGTGCAGAGAGCAGCTGCAGATAATGTGTGTGCTCACTTCCATGCAGAAAACAGCAATAGTCTCTCCAGTCATCTGTGTACAGCGAGTAACAGTAAGTGGCGCTGAAGAGATGTCCCGCTGGGGCACATGGCTGAGCAGGATGGTGACTTAGTGCCTTAGTAGAAACCGATGGGAGTCAGTAGAAACCAGCAATGTTTCTTTGAGGTCACGGCAAAGGAAGTTTTCTGCAATATCTGTGGATTTGCACCTGGATCAATAAACATTTTTTTTAATTGTTATTCATTTTACACCTCAATAAAGCTTAATTATAAGTAAGCAGTAAGAAAACCAGGAGACGTTCCAATATTGCACTTCTCCAAATCATTCCTGTGGGGCTCTGGTAGTTTTGTTACCGTGAAACAGAATAAAACAAATTAAGAAAACTATTCAAAATTCATTTAAAAACATCATCCAAGGAGCATCATAATAAAAGCACAATGAAAGAGACAAGCTCACTTGGCTAATTTCCTTCATGTGCTGTGCATGTTTATAGTGTGTCTCTTAGTATGTTTTAATTAGCATCACAGTCATCAACTAGTAACTAACAGCACATACAGTTCAGGTTGGGAGATGTGGGCCATCTATTAGGAGTAGAGAAGGGGCTGAAAATCTTATCTTGGCTTTGTGGACACTGTTTTAAGGTCTACACAGACCACTGTTTTGTGGCAAAGCAGAGCTGCAAAGTCCCAAGTCTTGTCAAGAGAGAATATACTTGAGCATGGGGCAGGCTTCTGAGACTCCCCATCCCCAGACCCAACTTCTACCCTTCTGCTTAATGCTGGACTCTGATGGGACAGATGGTCTTATGGATCACATTGCTTTCTGCCAGCCTGAAACCCACCTTCTTTTATTTCTCATGGATGTAACCCAACAATATGGTCTCCTCCTTCCCTTTCTGCAGATGTGCACCTGTTTTTTTTCTTTTTTTTCTTTTTTTTTCTTTTTTTTCCTTTTTTTCTGAAGGCCCATGTATGGCCCTCACAGCTACATAAGGTGAGAATAACACCGCAGCTTCCTGCTCCTTGTTTCTCTTGCCTTTTTTTGCTGTGAAACCTCTGCCTCCACCCGAGCCCCACTGGCAGTGTGGGAAACACTTCAGATACCTGAGGTTGAGACCACAGCTGAGCAAGGTGACCTGCTCTCACAAGGGCGATTGAGGTGGACATTGACTGTGGTTAATGGGATGGAGTCAAGTTGGAGTCCTGTATCTAGTGGAGTACCTCAAGGGTCGGTATTGGGACCAGTACTGTTTAATGTATTCATCGATGACTTGGATGAGGGAATGGAGTGCGCCATCAGCAAGTTTGCTGATGAAACTAAACTGGGAGGAGTGGCTGACATGCCGGAAGGCTGTGCTGCCATCCTGCGGGACCTCGACAGGTTAGAGAATTAGTCGGGGAGAAACTTAATGAAATATAACGAGAGCAAGTCCTGCATCTGGGCAAGAACAACCCCAGACACCAGTATAAGTTGGGGACTGCCCTGCTGGAAAGCAGTGAAGGGGAGAGGGACCTGGGGGTCCTGGTGGACAGACAGATGACCATGAGCCAGCACTGTGCCCTTGTGGCCAAGAAGGCCAATGGCATCCTGGGGTGTATCAGAAGGGGGGGTGGTTAGTAGGTCGAGAGAGGTTCTCCTCCCCCGCTACTCTGCCCTAGTGAGACCACATCTGGAATATTGCATCCAGTTCTGGGCCCCTCAGTTCAAGAAGGACAAGGAACTGCTTGAGAGAGTCCAGCGCAGAGCCATAAGGATGATTAAGGGAGTGGAGCATCTCCCTTACGAGGAAAGGCTGAGGGAGCTGGGTCTCTAGCTTGGAGAAGAGGAGACTGAGGGGTGACCTTATTAATGTTTATAAATATGTAAAGGGTGAGTGTCAGGAGGATGGAGCCAGGCTCTTCTCGGTGACACCCAATGATAGGACAAGGGGCAATGGGTGCAAGCTGGAACATAGGAGGTTCCGCTTAAATATGAGACAAAACTTTTTTACGGTGATGGTGACAGAACACTGGAACAGGCTGCCCAGGGGGGTTGTAAAGTCTCCTTCTCTGAAGACTTTCAAAACCCGCCTGGATGCGTTCCTGTGTGACGTGATCTAGGTGTTCCTGCTCCAACAGGAGGATCGGACTAGATGATCTTTCAAGGTCCCTTCCAATCCCTAACATTCTGTGATTCTGTGTGATTTCTAAATGGGTTCCAGAGCAGCTCTGACCTGTCTTTCCTAAGACTGGGACCTGGGGTGGACTATTTGACCAAGTTTGGCAAGCCGTGAGATAGCAGCCACCTACAAAAGGGATGGAAGAGATGAGATAATGACATGCTTAGTGACCTTGAAAGTCTTTAGGATCCTGCTGACTCTGCTTTCCTGCACTATCTCTGTCTGGAAAAGCAGGTCTCTTCACCTGGTCTCCTGTACAAGAGCATGCTTAAGTGTTTCTGCCTTGGTAGCCTCATTAAAAAGGATTTTCCACTCATAAACTGCTTCAGATATAGTCACTAGAGTAGTGGACACTGCTGTGACAATATGTACTCGCAACATCCTGTAGCTATCCTGTAGGTCTCATGGTTTGTACTCTGAAACGTTGACCTTTGCAGCAAGGAGCAGAGAAGCACATCCGTCTAAGCAGGTTAGTAGAGGAAGAAAAGGTTTGGGCTTGTTTTCATCTTAAAGTACTTTTTTTTTTTTTTTTTTCTGAAGGCTTTGCCCAACCCAATTCTGTTATTTTTAGAGTATCTTTTCTAATTCATTTTTTTTCTTAAAAAAAGCATTTCACTTTCCCTTAAGAATATGTTATGAACTGCTGCACTTTAGCAGTGTGATAGTTCATAACAGAATCAAGGAGAGCACAAATTATGTCAGAACTACATTACTAATGTGTAATCTGCAGCATTGGTTAATTTGTTTTGATATTAAAGTTTTAATAGGAAATATAATTTGATTGCATTTTAAAAATAAAAACTGATTTTCTGTGTTATAGAAAAAATATTATGAATAATAAGCAAAAAAGGGACTAATATAGCTAGGCATTTCTATTAACAAAATGAGTATGTTTCATACGCTCTTTGTGTACTAATTCAAGTCATCTGATGCCAGTTCAAGCTGACTTAACATAAACTACGTCCTTGTTCCTTTGCTCTGCATTTTGCAATATTGCTAACATTAACTTGAAGATGGGATCAAAGTTTTGCAATCTCAACTCCTGGTATACCAGTCGTAACTCAATTATTAGCAACACCTTGTAACTGCACTTCCAACACAGCAGCAGACTCTGGTCAGTATTTAGAGAAGTTTTCCAGTTGGACTCAGAATAATTAAAACACCCAACTGTGCCAGTGGTGGGTTCTCCACCTCTTAAATCAGTGTAGGTGGCTGATGCTGGTGGCAATGTCCTAATGGATGTGTTACTAGGATTATTCCAGGGGAGAGATCTTCTCAAGAACAGCACAATATTAGGTGTGATGAGTGCAGTGGGATGATATGACAATGTACAAGCAACCACTGTGGGTCAAATGAAAGGTCCATCTAGTCTGATTTCAGCAGTGGTGCCCATAGTGCTTCAGGAAGACGGTAAGAATGGAGTGAGCATATAGGATCTTTTGACTGGGTGCTTTCTAGCCTCCAGCCACTGCCCATCCTGCCTGTTTTTCCAGTTTAACAGCCTTCAGAGGATTTCCCTACCAGGCTGGAGCTGAGACTCTAGAGGGCAAACTGTTACTGTGGTGTTTTGGCACCTCTGATGAGCTGTTTTGGCCCTTATTGCTCTGTCCTTATGCTGTGTGACCTTGTTTACAGTGAATAAAAGCCTCAGGGCACTTTTAGTAAAGAATGTGAGTTTAAAGAAATGGAAGGGTAAAAGCAGCCCCATTGTGAACAGCTGAAGGAGCATGATCTATTCAGCTTATCAGAAAGATATAGAGGACAATTGATGAGAGTGCTTATTTCCTTCCTGGATATCTCAGTGGGTACCAAAGGACTCCTCCGTCTAGTGGGGAAAGACATAACAAGAGCCAAGGACTGGAGACTAAAGCTGTAAGATTTCAAATTGGAAACAAAACACACATTTTTCTCAGTGAGGATAATTAACTATGGATAATAATAATCGGGGAAAAAGTAGATTTCTGCCTTCTTGATGTTTTAAAGAAAAGAAAAAAAAAGCCTGGCTTCCTTCCTTGAAGAATGTTTTAGTCACGCACAAGATATTGACTAATATCTTCAGTCAAGCACAAGACATTCAGAAGTTTTACAGGTGAACACTCAGCTTCAGCTTTCTTCCTTCTCTGTTTCTTGGCTTTGAGCACCTTCCCAATTGACATGTAACTGTTCCCATCTTTCTGCTAATGTCTTTAATTGTCTACATAATGTTAACCTACATAATGTTAAGTGAGGTTTCTAAATTAGATAACCACCCATACTTCCTAAGAGAGAAATAGATTCACCTCTGGCAGGGGATCAGATTTTGCTTGATAAATGCCAATTTCTGTGGGAGAAGTTAGGAAAATTAACTACTTATTCAGGTCTCTCTGGTAAGATGAATCCCAGCCCTTGCCTTTACCTACTTATCACTTGCCCTCACCCTTCTTTGACACTAGTGAAAAAAGTCCTCTCTAGCTGGCTGCAAAATGTTGTCTTTGATTTCGCCACTTCTGGGGAGTCACCTTTGTCTGGAGCTTATTTCTTTCTCCATGACATTTTCTATTATTTTCTGTCTCAGTACAGATCTCCTCCCAGTCTTCAGTGCCCTTTATCTCTGGGTCCCTGTTGCCCTATGGGGAAAAAACTGTTCAGCACTTCACATCATCCTGGACATTGATGTTCACAGAGAAAAAGCACTGGATTTGGGGAATGGACAGCTGGAGGAATGGATGTTTTATTAAGCCTGATTCATGCTTTGATAGTTTGAATTTCTATACCTAACAGAGATGCTTTAAATTTTGTGGTGTGAGACTAATCCTGTAAAATCAAAAGCAATAAATATGAGCATATAAATTTAATGGCGAAGAAAGAATTATATCTTTGTTTGTCCTTGTGGTGCAGAAACAAGCATATCTTGTACAATAATCCTGCATGCATAAATTAAAAAAAAAGGTAAAACGAGAGGATTAAGGTTATGCAAAAAACTAAGACATAGTTAAAGGTTGGAAACACAGTTTAAAGAACATATGACCAATTTTTGCCATGGAGAGGAGATACAGCAGTGTCCCAGAAACATGGTGCTGGGATCTGTGTTAAAATATTCTTAAATGATCCAAAAAGCAAGGGCAGACTAAGGGTGTTTATAATATGAAATTACTCAAGTAGTCAAAGTAACACTGATTACTGAGATTAGTAGAATTGTCCTGATGTTGAATGATAAGGTGATAAATGGCCAGCTGTCAATAAATGGAGAAAATCTATGGGGAAAAAATCTATGGGGAAAAGCAGCTTTTGTCCCTATATAGAAATGGGCTTTAAAATTAATTGTTGCCACCTGGGAGTGGGAATTTGGAGCTATTCTCTGAAGAGTTGACTTGCTGCCCAGCCACTATCTTAAAGGTAAAGAGGGATGCTTGAAGTCTGAGAACAGACTAGAAAATATAATGCTGGCTCTATACAAATCTATGATGTATGTGCCTCTGGATGCAGTGGGGTTGCTGTGCACAACCTGATTGCTCTCTTTCTAAAAAGGATATTTTGGAAAGCAATAGTGAACAGATTAGAAGTAGTAATAAATTTTCCATATCACAGGCATTTAGCACCATCTGAGATGTCTTACCATGTCAGTCATCCCCATTGGGCTGGCAGATACTGGAGTGTAGTTAATTAAGATTTTCCATGCAAATGTCCTGAAGATGACAGGTAATGAAAAGCAAACAGTTATTAGAGGTGCATCGTGGTGGCATGGGGAACTGGGGTTGCTTCCCACAGAGACAATGCTCTTAGCCAGCCAGTGCCAGGCAGTTTACTGAATTTATTTCAACTCCTTTGGAAAAAACACTGACTCCCAGAGGGCAGGGTGGCTTCCTCGCATTTCTCCTGTGTTCTTTTAATCACGGCTCTTGTCCTCTTGGGAAATGCACCTCACACCATGGAACAAAGGGCAACCCACCGCATGTTTCTCAGTGTTTCCTGAGATGGTAACGCATTATGGTGATTTCCAATGGCTCTCCACCAGCCTTGGGCAAGTGGAGGACCTCTTGGATCACTCTCAACCCCTCAGGCTGCCCTGATGAAATCCTTACAGTGCTGGGGCTTTTCAATATAAAAATTGTCTGATCAAGAGCACCCCACCCCACTCCTTTATTAGGCAGGACTATTTTATGCAATTTATCTGTTTCTGTGGTTGTGGATGTTTTTATTTTTGCTTTGTTTCCTACTAATTTCCACCTTTTTGCCATCCATGAGTTAAAAATCAGCTATATCTGCTCTTGTTGCCAGATTTTTAAACTCTACTTTATCTATCAACTGTGTTGTTTCTTCTTTTATATACACCATTCTTGCAATAAAGATTGGGGAACCAGAGCTTGCTGTGCCTTTATCTCCATCTATATCAGCTTTGAGGCTGTAAAATCTCCATTCCCTTTACTGAACTGGCAGGATCAGCTCTTGGGAAGCAAAAGACCCCTCGGAAACATGGGGATGTTTCATAGCAGCACATCTCTGTTAACAGCTGCATTTTAAAAACTCTTACCCCCCCCCCCCCCCCAGTTTCTTCAAAACTATAAAGTGGCTCTGCTGAACCACCTGCTTGTATGTGCCCACCTGTTGGCAAAGGAAAATGACAAGTGGCTTTTGCTTTTGAGTAGCCCTGAGCTTGACGGGAGCAGGGTGAAGGTGAGGAATGTAAGGGCTCAGCTCCCTGTGCTGCCACAGACCTGCTTCATCGCAGTGCCTCTTGCTTAGGTCTCCAGCTTAAAACAGGGCTGGAAACCCTGTCCTTCCCATACTGATTGTTTGTCTTGTCTAGTTTTCTGGGATGTTTTCCCATTAGTTCCCATGGAAAACAGCCTGATTTTCACTGACAGCTGCTAGACATTGCTGGCACATAGACACTTTATTGCAGGACATCTCCTCCAGCCTTTCATCTCCCAGCTTGTGGATATGCCAGTTTCATTTCTGGAGAGATTTCATTTTGATTTTCAAGTCATTTTGGGGGCATATCACACCTGAAGAGAAAGACAAGGCTAGCAGATGAGGCAGGATTTGGGAGCAGGTTTTCCCCTGCATCTGGAGCTGCTCTGTGCTTCCAAGTGGTGCTCCATGGACTAGGAGATTTTCTCCTTTGTGCTTTATGGTTATGGCCAAATAATGGAAGAAGGACATTGTACTAATATTAGTTATACCAATATAACAAAAATAATAGGATAAAATTATTCAGAGAAGAAATGAATAAACAAACAGACAAAAGGCAATGGTCACAAAACTGGTGAATTGATGATGGGTTTGGCTGTTAGAAGTGGAGTGAGGAGGAAAAGATGATAAATATAATACTTGGGTTATCCTCAGAAAATGTCCTGGCAGCAGAACTGATGGCAGCAATAGTTTGGTAGCACCTTTTGGCATCATGGCTTATTCGTTGTGCTTGTAATGGTGCCTTGTTGAGTTTATCAGTGTCTGTGCATACGTTTTAACCACACCAAGGCAATATGTGCAAGACATGGGTGTATTCCTGGAGGAAACAGGCCCAAATTCTTTGCTGTCACTCTGGGTTTTATAAATGTGTCATTAGTTTGCAAGCTGGACTAAACTTATTTTCCTCCAATGAACTGTGTAAAGCCAACTGGAGGGCTCTACACCAACTCTCTGGGGATGCTTAACCAAGTTATTCTGGTTTGCCCATGTAGACACCTTGCAAAGATTAACCTGGATCTACAGTTTAGACAGTTTAGTCTACAAGTTTAGACAACATCCTAACTTCAGACGGCTCCACTTTTTGTGAGTTAAATAAAAGCCCCAGGCCTGATCGGCCCAGCATCGTGATGAAGTGTGGATTAGAAGCTGAATGCCTGAATTATTAAGTTCAAGCTCATCTCTGTCATGGGTTGTTTAGCAGGGCCATGCACAGCTTGATGGATTCAATTGCAAATCTGGGCTGTGTTCATGTACATTTGCTTGTGTCAGCTTCAAGCTGGGATGCAAGTTCAGTGAAAGGAAAATAATGCAGAGACTAGCTAGGCTGCTGGGTTTCTCCAGCTAAAAGCAAAGAATTTACCTGGTTGAAGGTGAAAACTTCTTGATACCAACAAGTTTCATGGGGAACTACATGGAAAATAAATAGGTGCAGGCAGACTGAGCTGTAGCAAGAGACAAATCTGTGCTGAAACTCTGCTCTGAAGATTAGAGCATCTTGAGCAGAAATGTATGGCTTCTTTGGGAAGGGCAGCACCACATCTGAGAAGGAAAGCTGCTGTGTCCTGACTCAGGCAGGACTGTGGAGGATGAAAGGTGCTGCAGAAGGCAAACATGCCTCAGCTTACTTCAGAGCAGGCTATGAATTGAGATCTGCTGCCCGAACCTGTCCAAGCTCTGTGCACACTGTGTGACTACCAGCACCTTGTTTGCTATCACGTCCCTTGGCAGATCTTTTCACATTTAGGTCCCTCTAAAGCAAAGATTGTGACAATGCTTTTTAAAGAAGCTATTCCTTTTGTCTCCCAAACCATGCAGTTTTCAAAAGGGAAAATATTTCATAGAGCTCACCCCCTGCAAGCCAGAAAAGAGCATACAACATTAAGTTTGCATAGATGCTTCTAGTACAATTTTAGCTCAGGGCTTTCATTTCCTTCAGTACCTGCCTCACAGGTCCTCCGTCTCTGTGGCATCCCCTAGTAGAAATCACAGTGTTTTTACATCTCTCACAAGGCCAAACAACACAGCAGCTGTTCGCTTCCTTTTGTCCCTGCTGCAGGAATCACTCCGTGAAATCCCCTGGCCTGTGTTATAATGGAGGTCAGAGCAGAGCAAAATATCCCCTCCTGTCCTTAAAACCTATGAATAATATTTTCCCTTGGAGACTCCAGCTGGGATGCAGTGGGAAGAGCCGCTCTTACACCTGGGCTATGGACTCAGGCTGGATAAGACCGCTGTGCACGGATGGACAGACCGGGTGCATCCCCCCGGTCCAGCTGCATCCCCAGCCCTGCGGCATCATGTCTGCAAAGCCACCATGAGTGGGGATGGCTCCTTGCATGTCTGCTCTTGCTCACTGATTTAGTATTCAGAATTTAGAATTTATTGAGGATTCTTCCTTTGTCACATTATCTATCAGAGGCACCACAGAGATGGAAGGGAAAAAGAAAATAAAACCTGTTTATTGCTCAACTTGCTCTAGGCATGTTTTAGTTTATTGTTCAGCTTGGTTCATTTCAGTGTTTCAATTTGAATGGTTTACTTAGTTGCTGTGGCTAAAAAAAAATAAATTAAGAAAACCATAAGAAAAAACTAATAAAAAAAAAAAAGAGGCAGCAGCAAAAGTTGAGATTTGTCAGGCCCCACAGCACCTCACAATGTCAGAGGTGTCAGAGGATAATTTAAGGGCACAATCCTGCACTCTCAATTGCCTATTCCACCTGTCGAGCTTCTATTGGCACCCCTTGGAGGAGCTCCCTGTGCCAGCACACAGCACGCACGAGAGACCCGCATTGCAGACACCATGCCACACACACATTTGGCTTTCGATATGGGATGCTTTGCCAGGGAGTGCACAGATCCCACCACTGCTGCTTATGTTTCCTGAGCTCATAGGTGGTGTGTGGAATCACTCTTGATTTGCACTGGGAGCAAAAGGTGGTGGCACCATCCTATGGCAACCCATCAGCAGCCCTGATTCGGCTCCAGTAGGTCCCTGAAAATGGCATCACCATGTGCTGCCTCCGTCTCAGCTCAGGAGCTCTTATTTCAGCAGTCCTAATTATGGCTCTGCTGATCCTCCAGACCTCGCCTCAGCTCTCTCTGCCTTCAGCCAAGTGGGGCTGAAAGAAAACAGAATCCAGCTCCTTCACACAGCAGCTTTTAATGTTTGGAGAAAACTTCTCCAGCAGCAAGGGTACTAATCTCTATGGGAGATAAGTCAATTACAGCAAATTGAGCTATTTCATTTCTGGCTGCAAATGGCTTTCAGTTACACAAGTAGACACATTAATAACTAATGATCATATATTTTACTAATTATACGACGCTGCGTGAGGTATTATATCTAATTGTATTTAAGATTAAGGCATATTTATATGTGTATTTTTGCCAGTTGCCAGGCTGGTGCAGATGGATGAAAACAGGAAAAGAGAGCAGGAATACTTCCAAAGGAAAAAAATCCAAATCCTGTAGGAAAAAGGAGGTCCCTTTGAAAGATGGAAAGATACAATTCAGAGAGGATTGGCTGGGGTTGCCTCCAGACTAGAATGGAATAGAAAAGAAAAAGGAAAGCTTGCCATACAATACTGTATAAAAGGCATTTTTTTTTTTAAACAAGATTTGAATCCAGAGATTTTGTGCTAGTGGTTTTGGTTTAAATAGTTAAATGGGAATCACCCCTTTCGCCATTAATTTTCTCCTGCTCAGTCCTGCTGCTCTCATCCTGAGATCCTTGCCTTTGAGCCTATATGCTTGGGAGCTGCAGTGCTGTTGAGATGCGACTCAGAGATGTTTCCCCTGCTGTGGGCTTGCAGAAAACCCCACTGCTGCCAGATGTTGGGCTACCCTTACTGCTCACAAACAGATGCTTTCAAAGCAGATTCGCCAGCATAGTAAACGTGCAGAGCATGGGGTCCTTCCAAGTGGCCAAGGACCTTGTTCCATGTGGGAAAGCTTGCACATACATGAGTCCAAGGTTTAGTGACACTTTGCACAGAAATGAATATGCTCACATGATGTTTGTGGGGTTGAAGCCTCTTCTCCTCCAGGAGGACAGAACTGTTTGCTTTATGCTTATAGCACTGACAGCTGACAGCGGTGAGGTGCCCCACATTTGGACTGGGATATTTCATTTTCCTGGCTCAAGGTAGCCCTGAAGAAGCCAGAAAATAGTTATCAAAATAAGGACCTGAAAAGAGATCTTTAAAGGAATCTCTTATGCTTATCCTGAAGGATATTAGTATGTGTTAAGATCACTCCCTGAGCTTGCCTGGGCTGTTGGTCAATATGGTAATGTGTTCTAAATGCAGTTAGGCAATCATTGGTTATTCTCTTTAGTAAATATTTTTATTCATGTGGATTTTTTTTGCATCAGTCTAACAGCAATCTGTCATGTGTGAAGGTCTTGGGCAGCTGTTGTTAAAATCAATATGTGTTAGGATGCCAGAAAAATGAATTCATTTTTCTTGTCTTTGACATTCTAACTAAAGATCATAATAAGAGATAATGATAATGATGCAGGGTAATGATTAGAGACACTCTGTTAAAGGAAAGAAAGAAATCAAGCAAGCAAGAAGAGAAAGGGCGGCAAAACAATGTAAAAGGATCTTACTTTTTCCCTGGGGGAAATGTGGAGTTAATTGCTAGGGAGGCATATATAGAAATCACAATTAACGTGCCCTCCTTCACCCTTGTCCTATCATTCTCAGACAGACCCCAGCATTGTAGTCGTGCATCTTACCTCCCCTGCAGAAACCAGTTCCAAACCCAGGGCCTAGGCCTTCAATCCCATGTGAGCAAATGGCTTTACAAACACAGCGGACTACCTTTTTACCAGGAGAGGAGACCCTGTCCCTGTTTTGTAGCTCTCAGTGTGGAACATGATGTGGAACATGGAACACAGCACAGCACAGGTGTTGTGGGACCGCATCTCCATGGCATAAGTAGCTGTGACTTACTCTACAATGTATTTGTGTGGCAAAACAAAATCAGGAAGTCTTCCTTATTTTCAGTGATGTATAGAGGTGTGCATGCATGTGTGTTTGCATGTGTGTATCATATATTGGCACCTATGTTCATACACAAAGAGATACCGTGTGTGCATATAAACACGTGTGCATATACACAAATGTGCAGGCAAGTACACAAAGCTAAAAACCTGTTAGTGCTAAAATAGCACCTACATGATGAAGAGATGGATAGATAGGAAAGGATTTGTGTGAGTTTAGAATATTTCTTTATTAAAGTGTAGATGGCTTTTAGTCTTCGCTTGAGCAAAGCTACCTGTGCAGTGGCACAGGGCTCAGACAACCTGTAATACAATGTAGTGCAACATAACATAATGCAACATACATACAAGCATGTGTAACTTATATAGAACATATGTGTATAAGCCCCCCCTCCCCAAACCATCCCCTTGGACATACTAGTCATTATATGCATGCATCTGTACCTACACATAAATATATGAATGCACTTATATGTGTATATAAGGAACTGTTTGTATGTGAAGACCTACCTGTACAAGTAGCAGATTAACTACTTCTTCGGTACAAATTAGCAAAAACACATGAGAATATATTTTGCACATCATCTTTCTAACCAGAGATACAGCATGTGTGTGTGTTTGAATGTCTCTGAAGTACACTGGGAGTCTTCAGAGTGATGTAAAAACTGAATAATCAAAAATATATTAATTTTGTTAAACAGCAGGTATGGAAACAAGGCACATGCGTAACACAGTTGCTGAAATCCTGACACGGAGACTGAGGGAAGTCCCATGCAGTGGAAAGCTGAAGATCCTATATAACATCACCAGCATTAACCCCCCCAATCCTTATCCAGAAAAGCAAGCTGTGTCTCTCTGAACACGGTCCTCCTGCTCTGATTTCCAGCCTGTAAGCAGAGCTGTGGCAGAAGCCCTGTTCCAGGAGGTGGCCGGCGTGTTCAAATGGCAGAGGGAGGCTGATCTTGCCGGTGCTGGCACCTTGGGTGGCCGCTCTTTGTGCGCATGTGGTTCAGTTCCACTAATCACACCGCCGCTCTGACATGCCTCCCAATATTTAACTTTCCTGAGACCTCTGATAGTTTATTAGCATTTTCAGGCTACTGGTATCGGTGTTTCTGCCTTCAATTACTCGGACGCTTTTGCTGTGTGAGAATTCCCTGCCCCAGGCTAAGCGGTGACTGTGGTGATAGGAATGATCATTTGTGGGTGATGTTTCAGCAACATGCACAGGGAAGTGGAAGATGATCTGTGACAAACAAAATGAATAGTATCAAAAATCAATTCTACTCCTGCTGCAGGAACGAGCGAATGACAGAGAAAAGGCAATTCAACATCCCTTTAGAGGGGGGAGGACTCAAAGAGAGAAGAACATTAAAAGAAATATTCACTTTGCTATTGTACAAAAAGACATGCCACTTGAAAATTTTTGATTTTTGATCTGGGTCCAGGTGTGTCTGAGCATTTCCAGCATCACCTTTGGTGCTGGCAAATCCAGGCAGTGCTGGGTCTTGAGCCCAAACATGCTTAAGGACCCTGGTGGGAGCCAGACTCTCACACAGGTCCTGTTCTTGTCTGTGTGTACACGTGTGGCATGTATGCACGCGTGTTTGCATGCTTGCACACGTGTTTCTTTGCTCTTAACACTCTGGTGCCTTGTTATCACAGGGTCCGAGGGCTATTTAAACTCTTAGATCTCTATATGATGCCAAGAAGACTTGATCTAAAGCCATGGCCAAAGCAGCACACCAATACCTCCCACACCTATCAAGAGCAATTGTGTTTTTCTTTGGCTGAGGTATCTGCTTTGGCTATAAAAGCAGTTGATTTGTGCAGACCTGTGCCTGTAATAAGAGCAGGAGTTGAAATTACTCTGGCTTTTGGAGGTCTGAGCATTGCCATGAATTTTGCCAAAGCACTTTCTGTCATAATCTGAAACTGTTCCTTTGTGTAGGAACAAGGGAAAAAAGCAAATGAGAACAAAAGAGAGAAAATGAACATGGAGGGTGGCTTCCTCTTTACCCTCACATGCTCCCTCCATCTCAGTCTGAAACCATGGAAGTTAAAGGCCAGAAATCCCAAATTCTACATTAACAGGAGATTTTACCCTGAAAAAAATAGCTTTGACAGAGGAGAGGATGTTGATTAGGGACTTTGTTATTGTTACAGAGTCAATCTGAAGGCACGTAAAAGAAGACACATCATTTCCACCACCAGTAAATGGGATGGGGGGAGAATTTGGTGCGTGAGTTCTGGCATGTGGCATCCTCCTGCTCCTGACACAATGCTCCAGTGCAGCCCCCAACACCACCATTGTGCTGGCCGGGGTCTTCACCTCCCTGACTCCTAAAAGGAGACTATTTCAGATATTCACGGCTCTGATAATTAGAAACCTTCTTCTAATTTTCAGCCTAAATTTATTCATGGCTGGTTTATATCTATTTGCACTTCAATAACTGACTCCCAGAGGGAGGGAGGGATTGCAGTGCTGTAGATGGAGGTGAGCAGTTTGACCCAGAGAGGAACCGGGCTCCTGCAGCCTCTGCAAGAGCCCTGTGATGGCATTGAGCAATGTGCATTTGCAGTCAGTGAACAGGGCTGAAAAGTTAACAGGATCAGGCCTGCAGGCAGTGAAGTTCAGAGCTGGTCATCATTTCTTAGATTAATTATTTGGTGGTTCCAAAATGACTGCTGCAAACTCAGGCTGGGGCTCAGTACTGTCTGTCCCCCCATTGCTCAGTGCCACCAACATTGCTCTGGAGTTACACCCCCACTACTCCAGCATCTGCCCACGCTGCTCCAGGCTCCAGATGATGCTGCAGCCCTCCAGGACCACTCAGGAATGAGCAGCTTGCCCAGGCTGGGGGCATGCAGGTCTCTAACCAGCGAGGAAGGAGAACCCAGCGTGCCAGCACCCAACCCTGCGCGCATTTCCCGTCTGCCAAAAAAGAGCCACTCGGCATAGCCACTGCATTAGCCACGCTTAACTGGTCTCTAAATAAACTTCAGAGCTGTTTAAATAAACATATGACAATGATGAGTTTCTTGCAGTTTTCTTTTAAATAAAGGCCTGTTGCTGCTAATACCCAAATTCCACTAGTGATTTGAAAACAATTAGTGCCTTTCTGGGTGATGGAAAGGGTTGATAGCTGTTGCCTTTGCCTACTTTTGGTTTTATTTACGGCCTTCCTCTCCCTTGTCTTGACATTTGCCACACGACAGTGGGAAAGGCTGAGGAGAGAGGAAGCAATACCTGATCATGTAAACAATTAGACCTTTATCCATCCTGCCCAGAGAGGTCCTTTATCTGATGACAACCTCTGCAGAATGGAAGAAGAGTAGTTATCTCCCTCTGGGACCATCCTAACTATTCAATCAATTCTCCTCAATTACTAACAAATCTAAATGTGATTTATCTGCCCGGGAATCATTCCAATATCAAGCAAATATCTATCAATAAAACCCCCAAAGGCAATCTTTTTTTCAGAGCTGTCAATAGAACCTCTAAACCACAAAGAGAGGGAGCCGACAATTGAGATATTTTGCCTTTTTTTTCTTTTTTGAGCACTTAATTAAGTCGAAAATAAGCTGTCAATGATAATTTTCAAAGCACACGGCCTCAGCATCTGACATTTGATAATATTACACTCCATGTTGATTGAAATTGATTTTTTCTCCCCCCCTTTTTTTTTTGGTTGGTGGAAAGCTGAAAAAAAAAGGGGGCATTTGACAACTTTCTTGCCCATAGATCCAAGGACAGCAGGCCAGTTTCTTAAGGTCAGTCATGACAAAAAGTATGATGAGTTTTTAAAACCAGCTGAGTTTAACAATAGTAGGGCACAGCTATGTTATTTCAGTGTCAATAAAGCAAGCTGCTCAGCAGTTAGCAAATATCTCAGCAAGATCAAAGGCACTGGGATTAGAAATAATAGTAAATTTATAGGGTCGGATTCTGATCTCAGTTAATACCACTGTAAATCCAGAGAGAACTTCATTGACTTCAATAGGCTTTGATCCAGAATAGTCCAGATGTGGTCATTTTCTGAACTTGTTACAGGAGATGCCAATTGTATCATTGCCTGGGATTTATTTGTATTTATTTTTCACCCTGTTGGGAGCTGGGTATTTCCCTTCCCTTTCACACTGTAAAAGGCGCTACTGTAAATCTCTCTGGATGATCATCTGCTTATATGCCTAAGCCACTTTGTAAACCTATATAGGCAGTAGTTGCCACTTCCATGCCTTTGGAACAGGAACAAGTGCCACTCTACAAAAGTGGAGCAGAATCTGGCCCCTGTCATTGCTCAGACAACTCAGAAAAAAAACACGGCTGACAAAATTCAGGTTCCAGGTTTATCTTGCTGTTCAGATCTCCAAGCAGAGACTGTGATCAGTATTTAGTATTTGCTGGTTAGCACCCCACTCAGAGAAACAGCGCAGGCTCTCGGCAAATTGATTTGAAAAATAATATTTTATTAAAGTTCTGTACTTCGGTGCTCTTGCAGCTGCAGCTGAGCAATTACGGCTTTTCAAGAACAATTTATTGGTTATTGAAATCCAAGACATTATTTCTTTTGTCTTGGCTGCAGAAATAGACTCCATAGCAGGGCAATTGCATGAGAGGCCAGGAAAGCTGAAGATGCTCTCCCTGGCTTCTGGGCAGAACAGCAGCAACCTGCTGAAGTTGGTGGGAGTCAGCAGGGGTGATTTGTGCTCAGGCACAGGGTACCATGTGCCTCGAAGAGGAGCTCCAGGATCAGATCAGACCCTGTCCCTCTTATTTGTTTTGAACTCTTGCACAGGATGAGCTGGAGTTGCACCAACATCACGTTGCAGCAAACTTCAGAAGACCCAGTTCTGGAGGGACCAAGGCTCCAGCAGTGGTGATGGGGCCATCTCATCAGAAACCAGCTATAAAATGGCACATCTGCCTTAAACAGATAGATCATTCCTCAGGAGTGCGCAATTTAGACACTAGGCAGCTTTTACACATCAGAGAGCCACAGCGAGACAGCAAGCTGAATTAATTACTTGAATTGCCCAAGATCATTGAGGAAATCTGTAGCAGAGGCCAGCAATGGGCACAAACACCCTCAGATCAGCATCTCCTTTGTCACTGGCAGATTGTTTCAAGCGCATGGGTTGAGAAGTGTTAAACTGGGCTAGATTGAGCAGAGACATAATTATCCCAGGTAAGAATTAACTTGGAGGAATTGGGAACAAGGCACCACCTGACTCGAGCGAAATGATCTAAATCTGTCTGTCCCACACCGATCCCCGCATGGCTGTCCTGCAAGTGGTGCACCAGAATTAACCGAGCGCATGTTGCAGTAGGTACGTTTCACCCCTCGGAGGAATACTATAAATGTTGGTCTTGTGGATGCCACTTCTGCAGCACCCCGAGATGGAGAGAGAGAGTCTCAGATACAAATCTGTCAGTGCTGTCTCTGGAAAGCTCTCACAACCATTAGCTGACTGCTTCTTGTTTCACAAAGAGTGTTTTTTTCTTTTCCTTTTCCTTTTTTTTTTTTCTTCTTTTTTTTTTTTTCCTGAAAAGCAGTTGTGTTGCTGTCAGCCCCAAATATCACCATGGCCATGAGTGGATGAGGGTAGCTTCAAACCCTTGCCTGGATGTGCAGGAGGGAACTGGCCTCCTGTCATCCCATCAATCATGATGCTGTGGCTGCCCATCTGTGCTGGTTTAAAACCCCGTGGTGGCCACTTTCCCATCTGGAAAGGCCAAATCTTGCCAGCAGTGGGATCCTCTAACACTTGGTGATCAGTTCCATTCAAACCCTCTTGTTTGTCATCATTTTCAGAAATGTTGCAGGGAACAAGCAGTGACAGATGAGAAACTGAGCACTATCTGCTGGCAACAGCTGTCTGACAAAGTGATAAGTATGGCTAATTCCCTTGGGTATTATTTGTACACAGTGCATAGATAGGGGTGAGTTATTGCTGTCCCTGATTGTCTAATGATTTTTTTTCCTTCTCATATGATCTTTTTTTTCTTACCTGGTATTTTTGACATCTGAGAAATTCATATTGACAGGTTGATCTATATTGTCTAATATAACATAGAGTGTAATCAATCATGAATCCTGCCCAGCTTTTTTCAGTAACTTCAGTTACAGTGAAATCTGTCTGAGGTCTATCCCAAGGTAATGAAGATTGCATGACTAATTTCCACTATAAACTTGCCATATAGACCAAATACATTAAATAATAAAAATACTCAGCCCTTAACTTACTACTCAGAATTTACCACTGCAAGACCAGACCAGACCTGAGACTCAGGGATGTTATATTTCTTTCTCTGTATGGTGTCTGTTCAGAGAAAGCCAAGCTTGGATGGACCTTCATCTGCCTCTCTTCAGCCATGGACAGTTTAGCTGACCATAGCCAACTGGGTATGATGGGGAGACATTCATTTTTCAGATGTTTTGGGTGGGATGGGGACTGTGCTGCCAGTGCAAGGATGCCACAGAAAAGCTCCTGATGGCCTGTTTTTGGGGTGGGTCTGGTGTCGCAGCCCAGGAAGTGCCAATGGCATAGGATGGATGAGACATGCTGGTGTGGTGCTGGTTTTGGAGGAAAGGAGCACAGTCTCCATGAAATCATAGAATCATAGAATATCTCATGTTGGAAGGGACCCACAAGGATCATTGAGTGCAACTCCTGGCTCCACACAGGGCTATCTAAAAACCAATCCCTGTGTCTGAGAGCACTGTTCATATGCTTCTTGAACTGTGGCAGGCTTGGCACCATGACAATTTCTCTGGGGAGCCTGTTCCAGGACCTGACCTCTCTCTTGGTGAAGAGTGTCTTCAGACTCATAATTAGGGGTTGAGAAAATAATGCACAAAGAGGGATTTTCAACAGAAACTGGGAAACTTTTGGAGAAGAAACAAGAAAGGCTTTGTCAAAGCCAGAGCAGGACTCAGCCTTGCAATCCAAATGTTTATAGAAGAGTTTTTTACATTAAACTCAGGGAAAGCTGACAGAGGAGAAAAATTACATACTTCAGAATGATGCATGCTCTTGGGATGAAGACACTATGAAAATTTCTTATATTGAAATAGAGGCTGGAAGCTGACAATAATCAAGAACGAGGAAAGTAAATCCAATTAAATAAAGTCCCTCTTAAGCAGTACACTTTAAAACAGACAACTGGATCACATGTGGGATGGGGCATGCTGATAAACCAACCAGAAAGCCCCAGCAGGGACATCAGTGTTGTTTAATTTCAGAAAGGGGGAACCACAACAAAATGGGACAGCCTTAAAAGAATGAAACCAAGAAGAGTCAAGAAGAAGGGATAAAAAGCAGGTAAGAGATGGGGAAGTTATTTAAATATGCAATTTCAGAGACTGTCAGTAAAAAAGTGTGAAATGGCTTCCCATCAGGTCCAGAAAAGTCAAAAAAAAAAAGGTTAGTGTGGAGATAGAGACATACAAAGCCAAAGGAGATATGTTCTTTCCAATGAATGTGGTGGGCTCCACAGCTCATTGCCAATAGATATGGTGGATGCTGACAGTTGATGTGGTTTCAGAACACAATTAGATTTATGAAATAGAAATCCATTAAGGCCACTGACTACAGAGCTACCACTTTCACCTCACAAAGTCCCTATGATGGAAACTGAGACAATATATGTGAGGCAAATAAATTTGTACTTGTCATGTTCTTCAGGCTTTCTCTAGGCTTTAGCCAGGAGCAATTGTTGAATGCAGAGTACTGAGCCATGTGGTCCTTCAGATTGATGCAGACGATCATTTTATGTTCCTTTGGCTGCAGCAAAATCCCTAAAACCTGCAGCATCTCAAGAAGCAGCCCAGAGGTCCTGGGCTCTAGATAGAAACCTGGAACAGCTTACAACTTCCAGAAATGTCTTTTCAGGCTGTCTGCACCCTTGGGCAGGCATCACAATTACACTGCCTTATTTCAGGATCATTCACTCAGTAATGAAAGCTAGAAATACATATTTGAAATGAAGGCAGGGGTTCTCACGCCTAATTCTTAGTCAGGACTATTTCACACCTGGGGCTGTCCAAGAGCAGAGGGTGACTGAGCATTATTCTGCTGTGGGGGAGAACGGAGGGACAGGAGGGTCTGGCTATGGCTGTCCAGCTCATGTGAATGGCCCAAACAATGTCCATGTGATGAGCACAGTTGGGTCATCCATGTGCTTTTGGAAACCTGAGCAGTATTCCCTACACCAAGAATAAAGAGTGCGAGCCATACATTCCCTGCTGGTACAATGTTCCTGCTGTGGCATGCACTTAAATCCCACCACCTGAAAACATTCCTGCTCTACCTTAAACCGCCAGCTTTAGAGGTCCCCACTCATCAAACTCTTGTCAGGCAACAAGAGGGGGGACAAGAAGGGCTTAATTGATCAGCTTCGAAAGTAGCCTTGAGAACTTGATTCAGATATTGACTTCCAACAAGCTGGTTTAACTCCAGCTTCCAGAGCCAGCGATGGCTGAACATCAAAACTATTAACCTCTGGCCTTACCAGTTGGTGAGACATCAGAGCAGCAGTAATTAGGAAGTCAATTGGAATCACATGTCTCACACTGGCATGTCAATCAATAGTGCCAGTGACAGATTCATTAGGCCAGGCCTTGCAGCACAAGCCAGTAACAACCTCATAAAATACGCTTTTGAGGCAGGGCAAAGAAAAATCTGCTAGGCAGACTTGACTAGATGACAATATGTATTGATTAGGGCTCAGGCAATTTATGAAGTGCTACTTGCTCTGCAACCTTTCTGGCTCGGTGCTAAATTTTCCCAAGTAGTTGCTAAATAAAACAAAATATTACATTTTTTAAAGCCATTTTCTGAGAGGGCATTTTTTATGTTAGTTACATCTAACAAATAATCTATCAAGGTAAAACTCCAATGGTTACTTACTGGTGAAAGGTACCCTTCATTTCTCTGGCCATCAAGCTTTGAAAGAGGACATACATCTGGATGAGAAAAAAAATGATATGACACATGATTATGAAACTCTCCTAATATCTGGAGACAATTTTAATTTTAACATGACTTTCTTTAGAGCATTTTAATGGCTATGCTTTTTGGTAGATCACATGAAATGTGGATACTTTCATACTTTAGTTTTTAAAACTAAATTAAAAGCTTGGTTTATGGAGTCTAAAATCTAAATACAAAAAGTACAAAAATATACCTAGCAAGGAGGGAGTCTTGCTAATGCTGAATGATGATTTGGGCACCTTCTTGTAGCACAAGAACCCTGAGAGCTACTCTTGTCACCTAAACGTCAGTGGATAAATTAATCTCTCTTCTAACATCACTGAAACTGTCTGGTGCCACATTTTTTTCAGGTGTTCTGTCAATTAGATACACTTTGCAGTGTCAAACTTTCTGGACTTTCTTCTCTTCTCTTCTCTGCTCTGCTCTGCTCTGCTCTTCTCTCTTCTGCAATGCGGATCCTACTTTCCAGCAGATACCTCATTGTCATCAAAGCAATTCCAGTGACCAACTTTAGTAATCTATGACTTTGCCCAGTAAATCACTTAAGCACCATCTTCACTTTTAGTCAGGTGTCAAATGCACAGCATAAATGCTTGCTGGATTGGGGTTTAACCACTCATGGTTACATGGAGTATTTCTCTCTCTCTCTTTTCTTCTTCCTTCCCCCCCCCCCCCCCAAGTATCTTCAGCTCTGAGGTATCAAAGGGTTATCTCTTAGGATGGAGGAACTAAATGCCTACAATAACAGCATGTCCAGAGAAGGCTTCAGTCTATTACTTTCACATCAGATTAATAAAACCACCAACTCAGCCACTCTGAGGCAAACACCCAATATTTTGGAAGGACATTGACTGAGAGTTTGATTATTTGTTACTAATGAGAGTTTTCTGGTTAATTAATTTGGGAATGTTGTTAATAATACAGCTGGGCCAATAATTTATAATGATTAATTTCCTCACCAAATTCTGTTCTCAAATTGTTCAAGAAAAGATTGCAGTTTTATCAAATTGATTTATTACTTTAGATTACTTACCAGATATCTTCTGCAAATAACTTTGGGTTTGGGTCTGGCTCACAACTAGCTTACTGGGAGTATATTAAATGTGAAAGCTGAGCTGTAGGGTGTGACAGGTAGGTCACACCAGGAGTTTGGCTTTCCAGTTTGGGGGAACCAAACATTTTAACTTGCTTTCATTGCCATATGTCTGTGATTAACACATTAAATTACCCTCTCTCAAGTTCACTCTAACACTCCTGACAGTAAACTCCCCATTCCACCAAACAACCCTGCCAGTACTTTAAAATTCATTAGAAGGGCCATAAACAGGGTCTAAGTAGAAACAACTTGATTTTAAATTCAAAATGAATATACATGGCCATTTTTCCCCCATTACTTTTCATTCTACACCAATTAATTCCTAAAAACTTCTGTCATCTTTCCTAAAATAATCCCAGGTGGTTCAATTAGATCCAGTGGAAAGGGAAGAGGGAACTGGGTATGAATTGTTAAGTGGTGGGAATCCTTTAAACTACTTCTAACATGGAAAATTTTGGAAAGGAGAGTTATACGTTTCACATACAGACTGGAAGAAGGTCACTTTGCATGTGGTTTCCTGTGTAGTAGTGGCTTGTTTCACATAGGAAAGTGAAAGTTTAACAAAAAATAACTACTACTTTATTTGGCAAAGAATGAAAACTGCTGCATTTTTGTGAAAAGAAATAAAATGAGCTTGTTTCCTTCAGTAGTCAGAACTTTTGAAAGGCTCTTTGGTTTTATCCCTTAGTAAAGTCATTTTAAAGGATCTAATGAGAGGGCCACTTACAGCTCATTATGGACTTCACACTAGGACAGGACATCTCTCTCCCTTTCCCTCAGCTTCCCTGATAAGTCCTGGGGTGAAGCCCATGGAAACCCTTGGCTGGTCCCATGGTCCATCCAACCCCCATTTGACACAGCCCTGGTGACACTTGCCCAAGGCTATGGTGGCAGCAAGAGGTGGATGTGAATGTGGTCACTCTTTCTGTCAGCCCACAGGATGCCTGCTTGTAGCCAAAGCAATCCCACTGCTGCCACAGCTCTGCTCAGAGCCGCTGATGTGGACAAACTCTGCCAGTCACTATCATTTTAATTGCCCAGTCTTGGTGGCCTGCTTGAATGGTACCAGATAATGTGCTTTTTTCTGAGCCTGGCAAGTCTCTATGGCTTCCCCACACTTGAGCTAACACTTTGCAGGCCTAATTTACTACAGTTTTATCAACTCCTAGGGCTGGAAAAGGCAACTATTAAATTAATATCACAATTAAAATACGATCAGTGCAGCACTCTGTTGGAATCTCTGAATCCAAGCAACAGGTTATGAAATCAAATTATGAGACTGGCATTAGAAGGAATGGTTTGTTGCAATCTTGTCTTAGCAAATTTAGCAGGGAATAGCTTTGGTGTTCTGCTGATGTAATGCACTGAGAAAGCTGGTGTAGGAACATATGCATCTGTATGACTTTGTCCCCTGTGCTTAAATTTTTATTCTGGTCTAATGCCAATTTAAGGCAGTAGGACAAGCAAGAAATATGCCATGAATGTTCATATTTATACCAGGCATATAGCATGCATGTGCATAATGTCTCTGCTTTTGGCATTCAGAGTCATCACTTATCAGAACAAGTTTTTGGTGTAGATTCATGAAACATCAATTGATTCTGCATGGCCATTTCACAGAATCACAGAATGGTTAGGGCTGGCAGGGACCTCTGGAGGCATCTGGTCCAACCCCTTGTTCAAGCAAGGCCACCCAGAGCAGGGTGCCCAGGTCCGTGTCCTGATGTCTTTTGAAGATCTCCAAGGAGGGAGACTCCACAGCCTCTCTGGGCATCCTGTGCCAGTGCTCCATCACCTGCACTGTAAAGAAGTGCTTCATGATGTTAAGACAGAACCTCCTGTTAGCCGCCTTAGCAGCAAGGGCACATTGCTGCTTCATTTTCAACTTGGTGTCCATCAGGACTCCCAGGTCCTTTTCTGTGGAGCTGGGCACCCCCAGCATGTACTGGTGCCTGGTGTTGTTCCTCCCCCAGTGCAGAACTCTGCACGTCTCTTTGTTGAACTTCATGAGATTCTTGTCAGCCCAGCCTGTCCAGATCCCTCTGGAAGGCGGTGTGGCCCTCTGGTGAACCAGCCAGTCTTCCCAGTTTTGTGTCATCTGTGAATTTACTCCATCATCTCGTTCATTAATGAAGATGCTAAACAGGACTGGACCCAGTATTGACCCCTGGGGTACTCCAGTCATTACTGACCTCCAACTAGACTGACCACTGACCACCACCCTCTGGGGCTGGCCCTGCCTGCACCCCTGTATCCCTGCAGCCATCCTGGTACAGCTGCTCTGCAGCTGTGGCTGTGAGTCTGCAGAACCACAACGATTAACAGCATATTGTAAGCATTCAAAAATATACAGGAAAGAGAAAGAAAGGGAAATCTTTGTTAGGAAAATTGGTCTTCACTCCATGGTCAGGGCAATGGATATAATACATCTATTTAAAAATGAGAGCATCTCTTTAGAAAAATATCTCAAGGTGTAAAGATGACCTGCAATCTACATGTATGTTCTTTATGCAACATTGACTGCAACTATGCAACTGTATCCTGGGATGCGTCAAGCATGGCATTGCTAGTCGGTTGAGGGAAGTGATTGTCCCGCTCTACTCTGCGCTGGGGCGGCCTCACTTCGAGTGCTGTGTGCAGTTCTGGGCACCACAATACAAAAAGGACGTAAAACTGTTGGAGAGTGTCCAGAGGAGGGCGACAAAGATGGTGAAGGGCCTAGAGGGGAAGACATATGAGGAGCAGCTGAGGTCACTTGGCCTGTTCAGCCTGGAGAAGAGGAGGCTGAGGGGGGACCTCATCGCAGTCTACAACTTCCTCACGAGAGGGAGTGGAGAGGCAGGTGACCTATTCTCCTTAGTCACCAGTGATAGGACCCACGGGAATGGTGTCAAGCTGAGGCAGGGGAAGTTTAGGCTGGACATCAGGAAGAGGTTCTTCACCGAGAGGGTGGTCGCACACTGGAACAGGCTCCCCAGTGAAGTAGTCACTGCACCAAGCCTGTCTGAATTTAAGAAGAGATTGGATTGTGCACTTAGTCACATGGTCTAAACTTTTGGGTAGACCTGTGTGGTGCCAGGAGTTGGACTTGATGATCCTTATGGGTCCCTTCCAACTTGGGATATTCTATGATTCTATGATTCTATGACTCCATGTGTCCTAAAATGTCCCGGACTGTAAACTAACCTAGGACTGGTGAAAGAATACATGTTTGCCCTAAACCAAAGCTGATTTTGAGGTATATTTTACCAGAATAAATTAATTCATGATCTAATCAGCTAAAGTTGTCTCATGCTGAGATCAAACCTAGCTCTGTGCTTCCAGCCCTTCTTTCCTTGCTAACGGAGGGGATTGCCTGGAGACCATTAGTGCTGCCCTTTGCCTGATTGTGTCATCCACTGAAAAATGGGAAGCAAATGAAGGGAAAAAAGAGCAGTAAAGGCACGTGTTTCTCACCTGTCTATGAAACAGTGCTTTCTAACTGGGGCAAACTTCTTTAAACCTTGCAATAGTGGTTTTTCCATCATCTTCACATTTTCAACATAAAGATTCAGCAAGTCTAAAATCCATTGCATGTAGGAAAAGATGCACTGTCCTCTTGCTGATCAACGTGCCTCAAGCTTATATAGATCCTTGGAAAAGGAAAATTTTTCTGAATTGTCCTCTTAGGCAGCTTTGGGCTTCTGGGTCTGTGCTGGATGAAATGAGGAAGATGCTGCTGCTAAAGCATCAGGGACATCATCAAATTATAGTTTGTAAGTGATATTCACTAAGTAATTTATCCATTTGTCAAATTCAGGGTATTCCCTGGGGAACAGCAAAGATAGACAGTGTCATGAAAAGAGGAGTTAAATTCACAGATCTGCTGCTGTATCAAAGAATATTTTTAAGGGAATCTAGAAGGAAATAAAAAACTTTTGCAAGATGTCTTCTAGTGTCCCATCCAGCTTGGTTTGGACTGTTTCCAATAAAGGTGCTTTTAAGTTTCTCTTCTGAAAGTTTTCCAAAGCACACCTGAGAATCTGAAATTAGGGCACATTTTCCACCTGAAAAATAGATTTTTTTTCCTCACTGCACAACATTTCTCCACCAATTGCTGTCTCCCACAACCTTTGGGAGCCTGGATACGGCAAGGACCTTCATGCCTTTTCAGACGAGGTGTTTCACTTCAACATCTTATGAAGACATCAACCACCATGTTCCATTTGGGGGTCTAAAACTTATCTTCAGAGATCTGCTGAATTTCTAAATTGGAAACTGTCCTGGTTTCAGGTAGGATAGAGTTAATTTTCCTCCTAGTAGCTGGCAGGGTGCTATGTTTTGGATTAGAATGAGAAGAGCGCTGATAACATGCTGATGTTTTAATTGTTGCAGAGCAGTGCTTACACCAAGCCAAGGACTTTTCAGCTTCTCGCTCTGTCCTGCTAGCGAGCAGGCTAGGGATGCAGCAGGAGCTGGGAGGGGACAGACCCAGGACAGCTGACCCAAACTGGCCAAAGGGGTATTCCATACCATCTGACGTCATGCTAAACAATATATAGGGGTGGCTGGCTGGGGTGGGGGGATGGTCTGGGCATTGGTCAGTGGGGATGGTCTGGGCATTGGTCAACGGGTGGTGAGCAATTGCATTGTGCATCACTTGTTTCGTACAAGTGTACGAAATACACTTTTAATAATTAGTAGTAGATAATTAGTAGTAGTACTATTATCATTATAATTTTTTATTCTGTCCTAATAAACTGTCTCTGTCTCAACCCACAGGCTTCATTTTCCTGATTCTCTCCCCCATCCCAAAGAGGGAGGGGGGAGGATGAGCGAACAGCTGTGTGGTGCTTAGCTGCTGGCAGGGTTAAACCACAACAGAAATGCCCTTGGATTTTATCTGGTACAGGGATCATGGATAAAATATTTCATATTTTTGTGGCCAAATATTTTTTTATGAAAGCAGCCTAAGTTAATCTGTATTTAATTTGTAGAATAGCTTAAGAGGGGGAAAAAAACCTGAAAAGTCTAGCATAAAACATTTCAATTTTTTTTTAAAGTAAATTCCATTTTGCATTTTTCCTGCTACTTTGTGTTTGAAAGGGTTTAAAATAAGAAATAATGTTAAGTTAGAGGATAAACATTTTTTACTAGCTCCAAAGTAATTTTTTGTTTAGCTTTTCATTTCTCCAAAAAATAAACAAAAAATAATTTTGGGCTACTAACACTGAGTAGTCCCCTTCATCTTCCTCAGGTTTCCATTTCCCAAAATATTAACTTTTCACCTAGAACTTAGGGAAAAAAAAAAAATGACTCCTATCAATTTTCAGGAAGGCTAACATCAGTGATTACAGTTACAGTTTGACTTTTGGCATGCTGCTGCTTTGTGTGTTGCATGGAAATCCAGTCCATTTTAAAACTGTTTAATGCTCAACAGAAAGTAGCATGTTCTTGGGTGATAGTCTGACATCCACAAGGCATACAAATAATAAATATGGCACCCCTATGAGACATCAAAGTAATAAATAAATAATAGAAGGTTTATTTATTATACCCACAGAGTTACGGAGCACTTCTTTGTGTACTTAGTACACAGAACATTTAAGGTTTCCTATCTGTCCAGCCCTGCACCCCTTACCACACAAAGCCCCCCCAAAAGGTATCCTTCCAGCTGAGACTGGTGTGCTAGGGCCAAAAGGAAGAGGAATTCCCCTCATCGGTCCCTGCTTGATAGAAAAAACAAGTGTTTATCCTTTTGAAGACTCTGCAGGCCCATGGATCCATACTCTGACACAGTGCCAATGGGGCAGGTGATGTTTCCCATCTCAGCATGTGCAAGAGGCTTCATAACCAGCTCAGCGCCAGTCACTCGGCTTTACTCTGTGCTCATTAGATGTGAGTAAAGTTAGGTATAAAGCACTGTAGTGGGTTTACATGGCAAGGTTTTGGTAGCAGGGGGGCATAGGGGTGGCTTCTGTGAGAAGAATCTAGAAGCTGCCCCATGTTAGGTAAGGGCCCCACTGCTGACTAGAGCCGAGCCAGTAAGTGATGTTGTTTGCGCCTCTGTGAGAGCATATTTAAGACAGGGGGGAAAAAAAAAAAACACACTGTGCCACACAGCAGCTGGGAGAGTGAGAGGAGGTCAGTGACAAAGGAGGGGGAGAGGTGCTCCAGGTGCCGGAGCAGAAGTCCCCTGCGGCCTGTGGTGAGGACCATGGTGAAGCAGGCTGTCCCCCTGCACCCCATGGAGTACCACGGTGGAGCAGGGTTCCGCGCTGCAGCCCGTGGAGGAGACCACGGTGGAGCAGGTGGACCTGCACATACGGAGACTGGGGCCTCTGGAAGACCCCTGCCGGAGCAGATTCCGGGCCGGACCTGTAGCCCGTGGAGAGGAGACCACGCAGGAGCAGGTGACCTGGCAGGAGCCGCTGCCCGTGGGGGATCCAGGTTGGAGCAGTTCACTCCTGAGGGATGGACCCCGTGGTACGGACCCATATCTGGAGTAGTTTTTGAAGAGCTGCTGCCTGTGGGAAGCCCACGCCGGATCAGTTCAGCAAGGATTGCATCCCGTGGGAGGGACCCCACAGCACAGGGGACGAGAGTGACTGAGAAGGAGCGGCGGCGAAGAAGCACTATAGACTGACCATAACCCCCATTCCCCTGTTCCCCTGCACTGCTCGGGGGGAGGAGGTGGAAGAGGGTGGATGAGGGGGAAGGTGCTTTTGGTTTCTTTCCTTTGTTTTCTCACTTCTCTAGCTTGTTAGTAATAGGCAATAAATCTTACTATCTCCCTATGCTGAGTCTGTTTTACCCCTCACAATAATTACTGTGCGATCTCCCTGTCCTTATCTCAACCCTTGAGCCCTTTTCATCGTATTTTCTCCCCATTCCTCTTTGAGGAGGGGGAGTGAGAGCGTGATTGTGGTGGAGCTTGGCCGCCCACCCGAGTAAAACCACCACAAGCTCCTCAAGAGCGAGAAGGTGTCCTGGCTGCAGGACATACCAAATGTCTTGTCCTACAAGCAAACTTTAACCAGTGATCCTCAGTGATCCTCAGAGAAACAATATCCAGGAGAAAGGAAATAAAATGCAAAATTCGCTAACAGAGGGAGGAGGAGTTGGGATTCTGGTTGAGGCCTTACTTCCATGTCAGAGGACATGGTGAAAATTGCGAACTCCAGGTTCCTCCTGGAGTTTTCATATCACTGCTTTGTCTTTTGTTTCCAAGGATGGGTCCAGGATACACTGGTGGCACAGGTAAGCAAAAAAGCACAGGGAGCCCAACACTATGATTGCTTTCTGCTGTTAACAAAGGAATAAGTAGGAAAACCCCTCTGCTCTAATGTAGGTGACAGGTTTACATGCTTTTCCTGCCAGTACCACATTTATCAGCATTCCTAGGCAAAAATTGTACATGGATTTTAATTTTGGCTTCATCTGCTGAAGGTTATTTAACAGACATAACTTGTCCTGTCTAATCAAAATCAAACCTGTTTTATTCAGAGGAACCTCGTTAGCCCCCTGACTGGGTTTTCTTGACATCTTCAGCACTGTTACCACTTCCAGACATACACAAACACCAGCAGTGAGTTTGGTATGGATGGTTTTCCCTAGGGAATAACGTTTGGGACACCAGGAGCAGTTTTTTCTCTATGCAGGGGGATTTCTTACTGCTTGGTGAAAGATGAGCTGCAGAAATACTTAAAAACAGAGCAAAGCAATGCTGAGCAGCAGACCAATAGCCATGTGGTTTCACCTCCTGTTGCAACTGTTTTCATCATCATGTTCTGCTTCATTGACCAATGGATTTTTTTCAGCTTTGTACTTTTATGTATATTATCCGTATGCACACACCCCACTATTATTTTTATCTTCATAGTGCCCCTTTTCATGCCATTTAGACATGAACCTCATTTGAACCCTAAAGCCCCATTTGTGACACACAAAAATACTGTCATTTACATTCTGTGCCAAAGTATTATATAAAAGGCATCAAATGGGAGGAGAGGCAGGAAGCTGGGAGTAAAGATATATAGTCAGCAAAGTATATAACTTCTGGCATATTACTGCTTAATCCTAACATAATTATTCTCATCCTTTTATTTGGTTAACTTCTAATGGTTCCTCTTGGTGTTAAAGGTCCCAGTCTGATCACTTGATTTTAGTGTCTGTTATAATTACCGATAATGCTCTTTGCAAGACAATTTAATGATAACCGCATAATGGCCTATATGAAGAAAGCTGCAGGGTTTCAATGCTTTTGAGTAATATAAAATACATTAGACTAACACAAGATATCAACATGACAGGGAATGTTTGATTTACACCAAGGACTACGTTATAAAGTTGTGGAATTTTTTTTTTTGCCCTTCTTCTTCCTTTTTTTTTTTTCCAAACCGTTTACAATAAATGACAGAACAGTTGGACAATCTGCAACTTTCTGAGAGCAATAAAGCATATCACAAAGTTAGAAGTGACATGGAGCTGGGCTTGAAGAGCAGCACTGAAGCATCTACCAGGCTGGTGTGGCAGCAGAGGATGTTGCCTCCAGTTTTTCAAAAACAAACCTAGGCAAAGTTTCCAACCTCCCTTGTCTTTCCTGGGTAACTAGGTAGTTCATATTTCCAGCCTGCCTTTTTCATTGTATTTAATACTGCTGAACAGCAAACAACTCACCCCAATATTTATTGTCAGGTCTTTACATCCTTTTCCCAAACCTGACATAAAAATAAATTCGATTTTAGTCCAGTCAGCCTGCCATTCACATACTTATTTTGCTTCACACTGTCATATTTTCACAGCTAAATATTGCATTGATCTAAGTGGTTCAAGCTTAGAAAACAGACCTTCTCTTGAAATTAAGCAATCGCTCATGGTTCTGGCAAAATGCAGCATAATTTATGGTGTGCACGTAGGAGAGAAAATTTCCTGTCAAAAAAAAGGTTAGCAGTGGACATATTACATTTGCTGTTCTTTTTTATTCTAGGATAATGGCATTTGGAAAAAAGTAGGCCCGTCCTGTTTATAGTGCTTTATGCTCCATTAGTATTATTGCAAGTCTGTGGACTCACATGTCAAAGCACTTAATCAAAAGCAATGGGTTGAAAATCATGTCCCAGCACTTCTCATATTTGATTCGTTCCTCCCAGACAGAAAGAAGTAAAAAAAACATTACTAGCATCAAAACAGCACATGCATTATCTGCTAAGCAGTTGAGAAGCTATCATTGGGTTTTATCCCTTTGGGTACTAGGATGGACAGGAATTTTCCCCACTCATCCATTCAGAGATCCGAGACCGCTATTTTTAATTTTTCACCCTTTGACAGACAATCCTTTCGTTTTCCATAGATCTCTATTTTAAAGACACCTTCATGCCTTCATGTCACTTATTTTAATTGCAGGCTGCAGGCACCAAGCCTTAAAAAAAAAAAAAAAAAAGGAAAAGCTTTAGAAAGACAATATTTGAAGTAGTGGTACTTTTGTGAAGATCCTCCAAGGATTTTCTCTGAGATAAACCTAATAATGGGAGAGGAACGTATCTTAAGGGGAGAATTAATTTATACATTTAATTACTTGGGATCCACTCCACTTCTCAGTGATGCACTGCGATTCTCCATTAGAGCCCTGGGTGCAGATGCCCTGGCAAGCCCCAGCTAGGGATGCTGCAGCACTGCAGGTATTGATCTGGGTTTGGGTGTATCTGGCTGCAGCTCAGCGAGGTACTGGTGTTTTTTTCTTTCTCCCTCTGTCACAACAAGTGACAAATGCTAGATCCATGTCCGGTGAATTTACAATCTGCAGTCGTGTCACGCATCCTGAGCACAAAGGAGGGCAATAGTGCGATGTGGGAAGGAGGCAGCCGGTGAAGGGAGGTGGGCTGGATGCATGTGAGGTGGCAGGCAGCAAAATTCTGCCAGATCCCAGGGGATTGGGAGGTGACAACAATTATGGCACCTTTTCTGCTCTTTCCATGCCATGCATTTGGTTTTATTTAGGCATTGCTTAGCCAGAATGACTGAACCGTGCCTGGATACTCTGCAGAAGCAGGGTGAGGCTGGGACTGTAACTCTGCTGACGTCAGTGGAAGTGCTCCTCATCTGCAGCAGGATGAAAAGAGAAAATGATCCTGGGGGAAAAGGAGGAAGAAATAAAACAAAATTAATTAATTAATTAATTAATTATGACAAACTGCGATTATATGAAGTGCATTAAAGGACACAATCCATTACAAACCTACATTTTAGTGCTCTGGTCTGATAATATTTTGTTCTAAGCACTTGACATTTGGACCAAAGTGCCAGCTTCTGGCCTTTATTTTTCACTTCTGTAAATTTTTCTAAACTATCCCACTAAGAGGAATAGTCTTCAAAATGAATTCACTAAACCACCGCCTCCTCATTCAAATGTTTCCTCTCAACTCCAGAGAAGTGTCAAAGAAAAGAGACAACAGAGACATTTCTATACCTTTACACCTCCACAAAAGCTAGGGATGCTCCCTGCCTGTTGTTTGACACAGAGCAATTTTTAGGTTGAAGAGCCAAAATAATTTGATAGCTACTGCTTACATCTGTCTTTGGATTTCCCAGTGCACTGTGTTTTCTGGATGACCCCAGACCTGCAGTCTTCTTTGCAGCATTGTTTCTTCCATGCAGAACCAAAATCCTGGGTGAAGGGACTTTCCTTGCAAACATGTTTTGGTTCCTGTACAGCTCCAAGCACATTTTGGTTTGTAAATAAAATACAAGTGGCTAGAGAAAAAAAAAGACAAAAAAAAAAGACCACTGAAGTTTGCTCCTGGTACCTTTTAAGTACCTTTATTGTTGTTCTTATTGTCCTACGAGATGAATAAAAATGAACACACAAAATTATGTTTCTTTCCTTTGCCTCCTCAGTGAACTCTTTTGTGCTTAACTTTTTAGTGCTGCAGACTTCAGGATCTTGTTTCTTGTCAATGAAAAGCACACGGAGGAAAGTTGACTGATTATTTAAGGTGTTTAATAGCTACAAGTTTCTTGCTTCTTTCTGTTAATACCTCATGGAATAGAACAGCCCTGTGAACAGATAAAAGAAAAAATATTTTCCTGGAGATTTAAAGCTCCACCATCCCCTTTTCACTCTGAGCAGATGGAGCACCTGGACCCTTGACTGAGAAGGGGAGGAGTCTTCCAACAAAACAGGGAGTCCCTGACTTCAGAGTTTGGATGATTTCAACATTTTCCCTTACTACTTCAAGCAGAAACTTCTTCACCCAGAACCTGTGGTCTGTATTTGGGACACACTCTGGACAAGGGACCATCAGTTATGTGCTCCGATCTACATGTGCTAAGCTCACCTTTTAGTTGACATTGACATTTCCTTCAAAGTCCTCCCATTCCTGAAATCTCCACGGTGTTGATAGCCTCTCTTCCCCACCCTGCTCTGGACAGCCGCAATTTTGGGCAAGCTGTCAAAAAACAAAAGATGAATTTAAAGCAAAGGCTCAATTATTTGTGCATGCAGCCCAGCCATGGACTTATCTTTGTCCTTTATTCTCTCTCCCCTTCTAACACAGCCTAATGCCTTATTTACTTTTTTGACCTCTGCTGCACATTGAGCTGTCAGTAGCAATGCCTAAATCTTGTCCCTGTGAGTTACGACTAATTCAGAGCCCATCAGCATGAACGAGTAGTTTAAACTGTTCCTTGCAATGTGCATTACCTACATGTTGCCTATGGTTTTTATCTGGCATTGAATTGCTCAGTGATCTTTTTCTAAGGCCTTCCAGCAACCCTCCTTCATCTTTACAAGCCTTAATAACTCCGGGTGGTCAGCACAGGAATCCAAGAGGAAGAAGGAAGAGCTTATTGATGCCAACATGGAGGATTTTTCTCCTCTTAACATTACACTTCTTGCTCTGACACAGCTTTCTGTCACAGCCAGTATCTAGTCACTTAATCTCCTCCTAGTCCATATCCCAGCTGGGTGTAATGAGCACTCTCTTTTTCTCAGCTCTGGCTATTGAATTATGAGCTGGATCGAGCTGATGCTACAGCAACGTGTGTGTGTAAGAGGTCAGCACATGCAGGGGTAAGGTTACTGTCACCTGTGTTAGTCCAGCTTTGTTGCTTTTCAGGAATTTCATTGAGGATCCTTGTGAAATGGAGACTTGCCTTCTTAATTCTTTGATGCCTTTGCATCTCTCCATTCTCCCCAGAAATGCATCTTCTTTTCAGCTCACTGTTTGCAGTGCAGTGGGTGTTAAAACCTGCTCATGATTTGTTGTTGCTCTGGATCTGGCAGAGCAACATGGAGTGTCTTGCAATGCTTTGGTAATGATGATGGTGGATTGACCTTGAAGGCTCTGGGAAGTGTTTTTCAGGATTCCCTTCAAATGTATCAATAAAGTTGTTGAAAGTGGGAAGCACTCAATAAAAATTATTTTTTCTTTATAGGATTTATAGCAGGGTTCATCAGGTCTTCAGATCCCAGGTGTATTTGAAGGCTCAGCACCCAGAAAATTTGCTTCTTTGTTTGTCCTGGGAAGATGACTACTGGTCTACAAAAAGCTGGTCTACAAAAAGTTCCAGTACTATCCAAAAGTGAAGTGGACATTAAGATGGTCTCAGTACTCACAGCACAGTACAGACATGAGATTTCATTTTGAATTCTTTCTTGTGAAATGATACTTGAAGGAGTCTTATATTTGAAAGAGGGGCCAGAAACCAGGGGCCAGGGCACAGTGGGAATTTGGCATGAAACTCTTGTGATTTACAAATCACGAAAGATATAAAACATTTGAGTGCTCAGGTTAAAATCTGTGCGGAGTAACCAACGGTGCCAGTATTTATATTGCAGCTTCATCAATCAATAACTTTAACATTAGGCAATTAATCAATACCGTTAACAACCTTGGGAGAGGATGACATCTCTGGTAAATCTGAGTGCTGCACTATAGATACATGCCTTAAATACTCATCCCTCTGTCACAGCTGAAATATTCAACTGAATTCTGGGAGGTGCTGAGCACCCACAGTTTTTGGGAAGTGATGGTGCGCTCCGAAATCAGCAGCTGGACTCCCCATCCAGGTCACACACGACATGCTGAATTGGGCCCCCGCTGGAGAGTTTGTCTCTACACCTGGGATGTTTTCCTGCTAGTAAGTATACATGTGTGTGTTTCTAATACAAGCAAATGCAACACAGACAGATTTTGTGGTTTGGCCATCGTATGCACTTGCCAGGCTTGTGATGGTGATGACTTCTCTCTGTCCTGCCCCGTGTCCCGGTGGCACTGGAATGCAGAGCGATGGTCTCTGATTAGCGGAGTTGCTTCCTCTGCTCCAACTCTGTATTCTAGGCACTTGCCAAAGACTGTCTATATTAAGTTTATTTCACAAACAGATCTGTAAATGTTTCCCTGCTGGAATCCGACCATTTCAGCATCTTCAAGGAGGAAGGGCAGCTGCCCCCAGGCTGTTCTCAGCACCACTCATAGCTTGTTGTTAATTCAGAAAACAACCCCCAGCATCAACTGGCAACAGCATCCCTGATTAATCCAAGTTCCCTATCAAGACGCTCTGTACTGTGTGGAAATCTTACTGAACAGTCTTGTACACAACATAAGCCCATTAAAATGGTGGTCTGATTCTCTAAAGGTTTGGCTATATGGCTTCCCATAAAAAGTTTCATAAACCACCCTCAATCAGATGCCTTAATCCTCAATTCCTAAAAGCATATTATGCACAGAGTGACACACTGAAAAATGAGAGGAGTTCTCTGGGCACAGCACCAGAACTCGACTGCTAATTGTGGAAATAAATAACAACAGCTCCTAGAGGCCCAGTGGTTGGGTTGCTTGGTTGGTTGGTTGTTTATCCTCCCTACCAGCAAGATTTCTCCATGGCTGGAATACGGAAGTACGAAATGAAACAAACAAACCCATCCTCTACTGCATACATTTGATTAAATGCAATACAAATGCAATATGTGTATTTTGTTGCTGTTGTTTTGTTTTGTTTTGTTTTTCTCTGAGAGGGTCATCAGGAAACGGAAAAATCAGTCTGTTTTGATATTGAAATTTTCTCTTCTAGAGCCATGCAGCAGTGGCCAGCAGCTTGATTTCTCTGCTAAATATGAAGCCCAAGGGCGACAGATCATCGCTCTGTTGCATGGCTGACAAGGACAACTGCAATTCAAGTTGTCATAAAATCCTTCTATCCTTCTCCATTCGTTTCCTAGGCCCTCTTTTAACCCCAACTGGTTGTTGAATGGTCAGACTTATGAAGCCGTCTTGCAATCTTATCTTCTGCAGTTTGCTTAACTTTCATGTTTTGCTCTGAGCATCAGCAATAACCAATTTCCTCCGGTGCAATTCCTGAGCACCAGGCAGAACATCGTGTGCCTGCAAGGGAACTGTGAGGGCAGCCCCACGTGCCCACTGCAAGGGGCTGAGTGGGCACAGACCACCCATGGGCATGGGCACATCTCCAGACCTCAGAAACACATGGCTAAATCATAACCTGGATGAATCCAAGCGACATAATGTTAGTGGATAGGACCCTCATCCTGTTGGGAAAATGGGAACTGGATGTAAAAATTCTTGTTTATAAAGCTCTGCTGTTGGGATTATCTATTTTCATTATTTTGGATTTATAGAAAAGTCTGTACAAGTCTTGATATAGCTTAAAATTGCATCTCACATTAAGTATTTTTGTCTTTGGATCATTCCCCTCATTTTGATAGCAGCAGCAGGAAACATGCAGAGTCCTAAGCACCATCAGATCACCTTCTGGTTTGATCCATGACTATTTAAATGGATATGGGCTGCCAGGAAGCATGTGGCACACTGTGGCGAGAAAAGCTGATGTTTTCTGAAGCTTCTTTGCCTGAATATGTATTCAAAGTGGACGGTGGTTGCAGGTGGGTGAAGCTGGAGTCATTCCAGCTATTTATTTTCTCAAGATGAAAAGCAAAATCTGCTGTGACTAATTCTTGATTGGTCTAATTCAGAGCACCTTTTTGCATAGACCTACAGGCTTGTCACATAAGGATGGTCTCAGGACAAAATACAGTTCCATTTCCATGCCCTATGTAGGGATAATATGGCTGAAGTCAAAGATGTCTGACTTCGAAGTTTGATGGATTTTTTTTATTACTGACCACGAAGTGCAGTGTCAGACACCATAGCTGACAAAGAAAAGACAACCCTATATGTCAAGGGCTGGAACTGCTAATAAAAGCCAACTTGCCCAGCTGCAACTATCAGCTCACAAGGGATATGCCTTGGAAAAGAGCAATGATTTACCAGATGTCAAATTAACTATTGACCACTGAGGTGTTTGGCTGGGTCACTAGAAGCAATCATCAGATTTTTTTCATTTTTTACATCCATTTTATGTGAATAAACAGAATTTTTTATATCACACAACAGGTGGAGAGAGCTTGCTCAGATCCAGTTTGCACTTACTCATTAACCTGACGGATATCGACTTTTGAAGTAGCAATTTTCAGAAGATGTGCCCAAGGCATGTCTGGTAAGACCAAGAAATCCAGTTATTTCAGTATTTTCTCTCTTCCGGTGGGCAATAACTGCTGCTTAGGTGTTGTGGTTTAACCCGGTTGGCAGCTAAACACCACACAGCTGTTCGCTCACCCTCCCCCCTCCCTCTCTGGGATGGGGGAGAGAAACGGGAAAGTGAAGCCTGTGAGTTGACATAAAGACAGTTTATTAAGACAGGAAAATAATAATAATAATAATAATAATAATAATAATAATAATAGTACTAATAATAGTACTACTAATAATAATGTGTACAAAACAAGTGATGCACAATGCAATTGCTCACCACCCGCTGACTGATGCCCAGCCTATCCCCGAGCAGCCGGCCCCCCCCTCCACCCCGGCTAGCCACCCCTATATATTGTTGAGCATGACGTCAGATGGTATGGAATACCCCTTTGGCCAGTTTGGGTCAGCTGTCCTGGGTCTGTCCCCTCCCAGCTCCTGCTGCACCCCTAGCCTGCTCGCTGGCAGGACAGAGCGAGAAGCTGAAAAGTCCTTGGCTTGGTGTAAGCACTGCTCTGCAACAATTAAAACATCAGCATGTTATCAGCGCTCTTCTCATCCTAATCCAAAACATAGCACCCTACCAGCTACTAGGAGGAAAATTAACTCTGTCCTAACTGAAACCAGGACAATAACCCTAGCTTTAATATCCATGAATGACATTTTTGCTAGAAGTGATGGGATGAAATTTGCAAAACAATTGATTTTATCTTTAAATTGTTGATAAAAAATATATATATTGCAAATATTTAAGTCAGTTCTTTGTTAAGTGTGGGCATAGTGATTTGTTTACCTTCGCATACACTTTGTCCTGTGCAGAGCAACAGAAGCTCATGTTCACAGATCCTGAGCCCATTGGTGACTTTGCTTTGGCATTTTTTGCATTGGTGACTTTTGCTTTTGCATGACATGCAGACACCTGGTATGTGTTTTGGGATTGATGGGACCCTGCATCTACTCAGGTATGTCCCTTCCCCAAAAGACAGTCATAGTCAGGGGTACTGATAAAATAAAACCAGTGACTGAGGTGGATGTTTTACATCCGTCTTTGGTAAGCAGCCAAAGGTCAGGGCTTACAGACCCCTTCAATGAGCACAGAAAACCTCCTCTGGAGCTCCTTTTGGACAGAAACCACTGTGGCCACCATCTACTCCCTCCAAGGAGTGCAGGACATTGATCAGTGATGGACTTCAGGTGTGGAGAGAAGCCAAGCAAGGTCAGCAGGAGCATAGCTGTGTTTCCCTGCCTCATAGTACTGCAGCAGCCGTCTGTGCAAGGACACAGCACCATGCACTCACCACCACGGCACAAGGTGAGAGCTGAAGCTGCTGTTCATGGCACTCACAGCACGATGCTTCAAAGTGCTTTACATACAATAACGAACAAAGCCCCCATGAGTGAGCTGTGCTACAGTCCAGCAAAACAGACTGCAGGACAAGTTCTCAATTTGGCCTCAAATGAATTTGCCGAATTGGCATGTCTGACGTCAATTGGAAGTGAATTCCGCAAATCTCAATTTATTTTATAGGGAAGCACTGTTGATTTTTTTATCGTCTTTGGTTTTTTTTTTTCCAGCTCTCCCCTCCCATCTCCCACGTTCAGTGGGACTGAATGCTTTGATTTAAGAGAGGCTGTTTAGTGCAAGAGACCCTCTTGGTGGCGAATTAGAGGATCGCTTGCCCCGTACATCCCAGCAGTCAGGCTGCAGAGACGTGCTTATCCATCACCAACGCACACAGCATTTACAATACAATTATATCCTTTGAGCTGGTAGCTGGGGCTGCTGACGGCCCCCAATGCCACTCCAATGCCAGTTAATACATGGATATGGCCCCTAAGAAGCTGAATCCATCAGTGCCATCATGTGTACAGTGTGCCACCTACAGAGCAGGGTGAGCTGTGCCTTAGCTCTGCTGCATTTTAGAGTGCTGTGACTAGATGAAATCACTGGGGTTTGAAGGGCAATGGCTAACTTTGTGCTTGCTTGCAAAGAGTATCACTCATTTTCTTTTTGGCTATGAAACAGAACTGGGCTGCTCTTGAAGAAATGATTTGCAGTTTCTCTTAAAGCCTCCTCTAGCTACAGAAAGTCACTTCTGACTTGGAAGTAGCATCTGCGCTCCTCTAATGTCTTCCCTGTCTTACACCAAAGGACAATGTCTTTTGTGCAGAAGCATAAAGTTACCCTTGGTTCTCCTCCTCTCTCCAGTAGCCTAGGATGTATTCTGGAGGTTCACAGTGACATCTCTGTCCATTCTACGGCTTTCTTCAACACAACCACACTCTCTGATGGAGATGCAGCATCTGCAGATGTGCGGACATGCATCACCTTTACCCCAGTAAACCGCATCTGTCCCTCTAGGGGAAGAGCCCTTTACTTGTGTGGCTTCAGAAAACAGTGCTGATAATGTCACTGCACTCAGGCTCTGCATGCTTTATGTTTGACTAAAACACCAAGCTTTTCCAAGGGTCAATATGTAACTGAACAATAGAAACCCACAGATGTCTGCAAATGAGGTAAGATGAAGATATATGCCAAGGACAAAGAACTTAAAATAAATGTGTATTGTTATAGAATTGCAAATCCATTTCCTAAAAGCCAAGTAATCTGTCAATCTCTTTGTTACTGGAAATTCTTATACACTCCTTTGAGATCCAATAAAGAAAGGTAATTCCCACCTTTATCCCTCCTGGAACCAACTACCTTTTTAAAGCCTTCCTCTTGCTAAAGCAGCCAGGGGAATGAAGTTTCATCTTCTAGAACTAAAAAAATGAACCTTTGCTACTTGGAAATAAATCAGATACATAGCTGGGACAGATATATTTGATAAAAAAAAAAATTACTGAAGGGACTGAAACTGTCAGGCAAAATTGCACTACACATACAGACAAAGAAAAAAAAAAAAAAGCCCAAACAAACATTTTGAAAAAAAACATTTCATTTTTTTCATTTTAAAAACAGTTTTAAATCTATTTCTTAACAAAGCCCTAGAGATTTCACAAAGATTAAATTAAGTCTTAAATAAACACCTCGTTTTGGGTTGACTAAAATATTCTGTCTTGACTTAACCTAAAACAGTTCTTTTTTTCCCTTTAATCAACAAATTAGGGAAAAACATCATTGGATTTGACCTGAACAGAAGTTTCTCCTAAATCTGTACTATCCAACAACTCTAAGCCCATCATCCAAACCTTGTCGAGCAGCCCAGAAAGATACGTGTGTGACAGACAGTGGGTCACGCTCCCTGTTTAGCTATAAGTTGAAGCCTGGGGTTGAAATCTTACCTCCTGGGAAGCCCATGGAAAATTTGCCACTGACATCAGAGGAGCCAGAACATCACTACAGTCTTTAATCTCTCTCTTTGATGTACAAAAAGCCATTTGTATTATTCAAAGCAACTGGTTTTCCCCACAGTCTACCCCGTGAGATGGGCCGTGCACTGGGTGAGGGGAGACCCTTAGCATCTCCTGTCCTCCTTTTTATCTGCATGGCTTAGTGAGGGCTCATCTCTTGAGACCTGTGTTCAAACTAGATGTCAAGTGAAAGCTAAAGAAACATTCATGTGTTTTGTGTGAGCCTTGTATCTGTAAAGCAGCACTGGTATTATTATCACATGCATAGCGAGAATTCCAGCACTGGGTAGAGAGATTTTCTAGCTCTGGACACTCATCAGCACGATCCTAAATATAATCTTTTGGTCCAATATAATTGGTCCCAGCCAACATGGGTTCACGAGGGGTAGGTCCTGCCTAACAAATTGGATTTCCTTTTATGATAAGATCACCCATCTAGTCGATCAAGGGAAACCAGCTGACGTGATCTTTTTGGACTTCAGCAAAGCTTTTGACACGGTTTCCCATAGGATCCTACTGGACAAAATGTCCAGCATACAGCTAAACAAAAACATCATACGATGGGTGAGCAACTGGCTGACGGGCAGGGCTCAAAGGGTTGTGGTTAATGGGGCCACATCTGGCTGGCGGATGGTCACCAGTGGGGTCCCCCAGGGCTCCATTTTAGGGCCAGTCCTCTTCAATGTTTTTATAAACGATTTGGATGTAGGACTAGAAGGTGTTCTAAGAAAATTTGCCGACGACACCAAACTTGGAGGAGTTGTGGACTCTGTTGAGGGTGGAAAGGCCTTGCAGAGAGATCTGGACAGATTGGAGAGCTGGGCGATCACCAACCGCATGAAGTTTAACAAAAGCAAGTGCCGGGTCCTGCACCTGGGACGGGCCAACCCTGGCTATACGTACAGACTGGGCGACGAGATGCTGGAGAGCAGCCCCGCAGAGAGGGATCTGGGGGTTGTGGTTGACAGCAAGTTGAATATGAGCCAGCAGTGTGTCCTGGCAGCCAGGAGGGCCAACCGTATCCTGGGATGCATCAAGCACGGCATTGCTAGTCGGTCGAGGGAAGTGATTGTCCCGCTCTACTCTGCGCTGGGGCGGCCTCACCTCGAGTACTGTGTGCAGTTCTGGGCACCACAGTACAAAAAGGATGTAAAACTGTTGGAGAGTGTCCAGAGGAGGGCTATGAAGATAGTGAAGGGCCTAGAGGGGAAGACATATGAGGAGCGGCTGAGGTCACTTGGCCTGTTCAGCCTGGAGAAGAGGAGGCTGAGGGGAGACCTCATCGCAGTCTACAGCTTCCTCACGAGGGGGAGTGGAGGGGAAGGCGCTGATCTATTCTCCTTAGTCACCAGTGATAGGACCCGTGGGAGTGGTGTCAAGCTGAGGCAGGGGAGGTTTAGGCTAGACATCAGGAAGAGGTTCTTCACTGAGAGGGTTGTCATGCACTGGAACAGGCTCCCAAGGGAAGTAGTCACTGCACCAAGCCTGTCGGAGTTTAAGAAGCGTTTGGACTGTGCACTTAGTCACATGGTCTGAATTTTTGGGTGGCCCTGTGTGGTGCCAGGAGTTGGATTCGATGATCCTCGTGGACCCCACTGGTGACTGTCCGCCAGCCTGATGTGGCCCCATTTACCACAACACTTTGAGCCCTGCCCGTCAGCCAATTGCTCACCCATCATATGATGGTTTTGTTTAGCTGTATGCTGGACATTTTGTCCAGTAGGATCCTATGGGAAACCGTGTCAAAAGCTTTGCTGAAGTCCTGACAGGCCTGTAATTGCTAGGGTCTTCTTTCTTACCCTTCTTGAAAATTGGCACAACATTTGCCAGCTTCCAGTCTACTGGGACCTCTCCAGATTCCCAAGACCGTTGAAAAATAATTGAGAGAGGTCCCGCGATGACGTCTGCCAGCTCTCTAAGCACCCTGGGATGAAGCCCATCCGGACCCATGGACTTGTATGGATCCAGGTGGAACAGGAAATCCTGCACACGTTCAGGGTCACTTGGGAGTTTGTCATTCCCACCGTCATGGTCCTCCAGCTCAGGGCACCCTGGGTCCCGAAGCCCATCATCGGTGTTGAAGACGGAGGCAAAGAAGGCATTAAACGTCTCTGCTTTGCCTACGTCATTGTCTGTGAGGTGACCTTCCCCATCAAGTAGCAGACATATGTTTTCTTTGGTCCTCCTTTTTCTGTTCACATATTTAAAAAAAAAACTTTTTATTGTCTCCCACAGACCTGGCCAGCTTCAACTCTAGTTGGGCTTTGGCCACACGAATTTTCTCCCTACAAACACTAACAGTGTCCCTGTATTCCTTCCACGTTGCCTGACCCTGCTTCCAGCAGCTGTACATTTTCTTTTTCTGCCTAAGCTCCAGAAGAAGATCCCTGGTCAGCCAGGCTGGCCTTCTGCCCCGCCTGCTTGACTTCCGATATTTTGGAATTGCCTGATCCTGTGCTTTTAGGAGGCAGTGCTTAAAGATGGACCAGCACTGATGGACACCAATGCCTTCAAAAGCAGTTTCCCAGGGGACCTTGCTGACTAATTCCCTGAGCAGCCTGAAGTCTACTTTCCCCATATCCAGGGATGAAGTTTCGGTGGCAGTTTTCCTTCTGTCACCGAAAATTTTAAACTCAACCACTTTATGGTCACTATGACTGAGACAGCCGCCAATTGCCACGTCCCCCACAAGACCCTCTCTGTTTCTCCAGCAACAGATCTAGGAGGGCACCTTTCCTAGTTGGCTCCCTTAGCACCTGCACCAAGAAGTTATCATCTAGGTGCTTTATGAACCTCCTGGACTTGCTCGTGTCAGCCGTGTGGTGATCCCAGTTGACGTCTGGCAAGTTGAAGTCCCCCATAAGGACAAGGGGAGTTGATCTCGAGGCATCTCTTAGTTCTGCAAAGAATAATTCATCGGCATTGTCGTCCTGGCCGGGTGGTCTGTAATAGACTCCCACAACGACATCTCCTTTATTTGTTCATCCCTTAATCCTTACCCAGAGGCTCTCAACTTTGCCATGGCCAACTTGAAGTTCCACACAGTCCAGCCCATGCTTCACATACATCGCCACCCCGCCACCTCGCCTACCCTGCCTGTCCCTCCTGAAGAGCCTGTAACCATCTATTGCAATACACCAGCCACAGGACTTATCCCACCAGGTTTCTCTTATGCCGATGATGTCGTAGCTGTGGGACTGGGCCAAGACTTCTAGCTCATCCATTTTATTCCTCATACTGCGTGCATTTGTGTAGAAGCACTTCAAATGTGCCTCACTGCACGCAGCACCTTGTGGAGCAGACCGAAGGACCTCACTAGAACACAGTCCCTCTGATTCTAGCGTGCCATCCCTTAGCTTATCTCCGACATGCCTGGTTTTATCCCTTTCCCCCTTTGACTCTAGTTTAAAGCCCCTTCTATCAGCCCAGCCAACTCCTGAGCAAAAATCCTTTCCCCTCTCTGAGAAAGGCGCATCCCATGTGGTGCCAGCAGGCCTGGTGTTGTGTAGACCTTCCCATGATCAACAAACCCAAAGTTCTGCTGGTTGAACCAGTCCCGAAGCCATGTATTAATATGACAAGTCTGCTTGTTAACGTCAATCCCCCCTATCGGAAGGACAGAGGCAAACACAACCTGTGCCCCTGATCCTTTAACTAGTCGCCCCAAAGCCCTAAAGTCCCTTTTGATTGCTCTCAGACTTCTACTTGCTACTTTGTCATTACCAGCCTGAAAGACCAGTAGCGGGTAGTAGTTGGTGGGCCGTACCAGGCGAGTGACTTTCCTAGTGAAGTCTCTCACCCAAGCCCCAGGGAGGCAACAGACTTCCCTGTGGGTTGGGTCTGGTCGGCATATTGGGCCCTCTGTCCCTTTCAGAAGGGAGTCCCCCATGACGATAACCCTTCTTTCTTTCTTGACAGTTGATGTAGCAATGTGGGGGGTAGGTTGCCTTGCCTTAGGCACCCTCTCCAACTGGGATGGGCTTTTGTCTACATCGTTGTTTTGATTGTCATGTTCTAGAGCTTCATACCTGTTATATAACAGGTGCATCCCAGGATCGGTGCATCCCGAAGAGTAGGAAATCGGGGAAGGGGGGCAGGAAACCTGTGTGGATGAGCAAGGAGCTCATCGATAAGATCAAAAGGAAGAGGAAGGTCTATGAAATGTGGAAAAAGGGCCTGTCCTCTTGGGAGGAGTATAGAAGTGTTGTCAGGGCCTGCAGGGACGCGACGAGGAAGGCTAAAGCCCACCTAGAGATGAGGCTTGCAAAAGAGATAAAGGATAATAAGAAGGGTTTTTTTAAGTATGTAAACAGTAAAAGGAAGACTAGGGATAATGTGGGTCACTTACTGAACGAGGGGGGTGCCCTGGTAATGGGAGATGCTGAGAAGGTGGAGATACTGAATGCTTTCTTTGCTTCAGTCTTTGCTTCAGGGACTCCCCCCCGGGACTCCTTGACCCTGGAGGGAGGAGAAAGGGTCTGGGAAATGGAGGGCTCCCCCCGGTTGACGAGAGAGTGGTTCGGGAGCATCTGAGTGGGCTCAACGCACACAAATCCATTGGTCCTGATGGGATGCATCCACGTGTGCTAAGGGAGTTGGCAGAGGTGATTGCCGAAGAGTCCAGCGGAGGGCCACAAAGATGATACAGGGCCTGGAGCATCTTCCCTATGAAGAAAGGCTGAGACCTGGGTCTGTTCATCCTTGAGAAGAGAAGACTGAGAGGGGATCTTATTAACGTTTATAAATACCTGAGGTGTGGGAGACAGAGGGATTTGGCCAACCTCTTTTCAGTGGTTTGTGGGGACAGGACAAGGGGCAATGGCCACAAAATGGATCACAGGAAGTTCCGCATCAACATGCGAAAGAACTTCTTCATGGTGAGGGTGACGGAGCACTGGAACAGGCTGCCCAGGGAGGTTGTGGAGTCTCCTTCTCTGGAGATATTCAAGGCCCGTCTGGATGCCTACCTGGGCAGCCTGCTCTAAGGAACCTGCTTTGGCAGGGGGGTTGGACCCGATGATCTCTTGAGGTCCCTTCCAACCCCTACAATTCTGTGATTCTGTGATTCTGTGATAAGGGTAGATGGGAAGGTGAGATGGGCAGGGACAGGGCTCGCCTACCACCCTGAGCAGAAACCTGCTTCCATTCCCCCCCTTGGCCTAGGTCCCCTCCTACTGCCTGGCGGGATGGGGGAACTTTTGTCTTCTGTGTAGCAGGAGACACTTGTGTTATGGCAGGCTCGTGAGTCTGTCTCAGAGAGGGTAGAGTATGCTTCCACCAGTCAGTTTCCCTCTCTGACTCCCTTATGCTCCTGAGCCTACTCACCTCCTCCCAAAGCTCCGCTACCTGGCTGAGCAACTCTTCAACCTGGGCACACCTCCCACAGGCATACCCCTCGCTGCTGCTGTCGGATACCGACAGAAGACTCGGGCACACCCTGCAGCCCAAGACCTGGACAGCCGCATGTTTCCCCAAGAGGACAGCCACGTGTTTTCCCGAGAAAAACAATAAAAATCACAAACTAATAAGGATTCTTCTGGTGGGGATTAAATACCCCCCTTTCTCCCACTTCCAGGGAGCGTTCCCTGGAAACACTCCAATTCTGTGTAATTCAATCCCTTTTACTCATTAATTCATTAAGAATTCTTCTAAGGAGAAGTTAAAGGTTTACAATAGATAGTTTTAACCTTAAAAGTCTTTGTTAATGCAGTCTCTCAGGTATCAAGGTTAACTGATGCTTCTACCCAGGTATGAGTCCACCCTTTCTCAGCCGTTCTTCCTGTCATCTCAGTAGTCAGGAGCACTTGGAACAGTCCGTCCCACTCAGGTTGCAGTTTCAATTCTCTCCATGTTCGCATCAGATCCCAATCTCCTGCTCAGAATGGATGGATCAGGACTTCCAAGGGTGGGGTTTGAGCTAACAGTCCACGAGTCCTGAGAGATGACAAAGAGGACGACAGCCCGAGTATATAGTTCTTAAGAAAAGCATCTTTTGTCTTATTTTGAGGTAATTCATTCCCTTTGTCCATGTACAGCAATCCAAATAATATTTCATATGGTGCAACTCCCACATCTTTTCTTGGTGCGGTTTGAATTCGGAGAAGTGCCAAAGGTAAGCACTTTGTTTGGGGAAGCCGAGTTTCCAGAACTTAGTCAATTGCTTCTTTACTGTCTGATCCTCTCCACCCTTCCAGAAGAGGAAGGATGCCAAGGAGTGTGAAATTTCCACTTAATTCCTAGAGTCCACATTAGCCCTTGCAATATTTCTGACATAAAGCGATTTCCTTGATCAGAGTCAATATTTTCAACAATGTACAATTTGATTTGACCAACCGTTACTTTCTCCTTTTCCTTTTTTTTTTTTCTTTCTTCTCTCGTGACTAGAGGGCCTGTGATTTTTGTTTTTACTGATTTCGTACTGCTCATCCTGTTTTCCTTAGCTATCCTTCTTATTTTGGGACAGTGGGACCTTCCCCTTATCTGCTTAACATACTCCCCACTGCTATGCCGCACAATCACTTTTGAATATGCAAGGTTAGTGGAATTGTAAAATGCAATGTGTTTTTCAGATCAGCCCTTCTCCTCTAGTTCTGTACTGCTGTAGCTAATGCAAGTTTTGACAGTTATTTCAGCAGGGATCTTCTAGCTAGAGAGGTGTAAGGTCTTGGATGTCAGCTGTTTGCTGCTATTCCTTCAACTGAGATCCAGGACCTGCCCTTAGGATTGTTCCTGGGCTGCTCCAGCACCACAGGATGTGGGTTTGCTCCAACTCCCGCCTCAAGTGTCAGCTTTTCCTGCTCTAAAATCAGTTTCAAATTCTTCACCACCTCCCAGAGATCACACAGCACTTAATAATGAATATTCTGAATGCTTTCACTTCATCTGACAAAAGGGCCAGCACAAAATCAAACTGTTACAGTCGTTGCCACTGTTTGCCACTGGATTTCGAAGGATGGATCCTGCCTGATGCAGATTTTCCAGATTTTTGCAGATTAAACTTGGCACCTCTTTTTTTTTTTGTATGAGTAATTCTTGTCTGTGCAGAGCAAAGATTAAAAATCGTTATTTACTTTGCACAATGTCCACATTAAAAGAGAGAGCTCTGCATGCAGTCAGTCTCAATTTATGAAGAGCAGAAAAATATCCTCCTTTGCATGATGAAGAAAAACCTCTGCAACCATCTGTATTTCCCCTGGTCCATAAGGACACTGGTCTTCAGTGACAGTCACACTAGCCCCGTAATGGTGTGAAGGATGATCTGAATTTATTTCTTTTTAATTTGTACTAAAGAAATAAATTCCATCCCCCACTCCCCCACCCCTATTTTGCTCCCTCTCCGCCCTGTGAGATCAAGTTGTCAGGAATAATCAGATCATAGATTGGGGGCTGGAGAGGAAATTGTACATTAATACTAATGCATCTGGCATTGCAGGAGACACGAAGCCTGCTGTTCCTTCATTGGCCCGGGAATGTTTAACAAGCTCACTACATACCTTTGCTTTGCTTTGCAAAAGAAGAAACCCCTGCACAGCTCCCCAAGCATCTGACAAGAATGCACAGACATACATAATAATTTCTTTGACCTCAGTCACATGAGTTTCTGAAAAGAACAAAACAGCATCATTTCATGGCATTTACAGTTTAAACCTTTCCTATTCAAGTTTCTAACAAAAAAAAGCCAACAGCCCATTCTGGTCATGATTAAAATTCATAGGCTTGCTGCAGAGAACAGATGCAGAAGCAATTTTAGGCCAGTCATATCCCAGCGCTGCAAAATTAATTTGACAGGTTTGCATTAAAGCACTGATCAATATCCACTTTAGAGCAGCAGAGGCTAACTGAGAAAAAATAAGTGACCGGAGTGCTACCAGATGAGAAAAAAAATGAATCTTTGAGACTTTTTTCCCTCTAAGCTTGCACCTACATCAGAAGTCCTGACCTCAATCCATTGATCGGTTGCAGTTAACATGACAAAAGGCCTGGTGGATATACCAGAGCTATACCTACCAGGGAACAATCAACCCTGATACACTATATATTTGACAGAGTGACTAGACTGCTGAATTAGTATTTGCTGTCTGAGGTCTGGCAGGCAACCTTTCCATCCTGCAGTTTCCTAGATGCTTACAAAAGGGATTATATATAGACATGGTTTATAGAACTTCTCTTAAACTTTCTTAAAGAAGCGCCTCTTAGTATTTTCAGTTAAGACCAAGATAATAAAACTCTGCAGCCTTGTGCCATTTGGTTATGTTTCCAGTGGGGGAAAGGTATATTTCCATTTCCAGCTTAATAAGGACAAATGGTTTTGTTAAAGTGCCCCACTGTTTCTTCATCTGTGGGAGAGTGAGGAAATAAAACGAGGCACCAGACCTGCCCCAAGTCTTGCTTAGGAGTGGGAGTGACACAATTCACATTGGGGCTTGATTGCAGGAGAAATGGCTGCAAATCTCCATGGCCCTGGGGTTTGCAGGTCGAGTCCAGCAAAGGAGAGCATTTACATAATCCCATACACACCGAGGATGTATCAGCAGGTCAATGCAGCAGTCCTAATGGCATTGGCTTGCATTGCTCATGGAAAGAAGGTGTGGCACTAGAGACACATCCGCGTGTTTTATGAGATGGACTTTTTATCTCATGAGTGGTCTTGCAGATATAAGGAGTGGTAATAACTCACTAGGTATGGATCTACCTAACTGCAAATCTTTTTTGCTCCTGCGGGACACCGGCTATCCTTGGATGACATGGAGTCTAATTGCACCTACCGTGTCGCGCTGAGCAGATTGCACTGATTCACCCGGGGATGGGGAGGAGGTGGTTTGGGGATTTGAAAAGAGAACTTGGTGTGATTTCTAACCTGCCATTCCTGTGCCAAATTCGTGTGTTGGCTCTTGGGGTTGCATACAAGGTACAGGTACCGGTCTGAGATGTGGTGAGGTCTCTACAGGGCCACCTTCTTCTGTTAGGGCTGCTGTGCTGGATACTTCCAACGCCTGCAGAAGGGACCAGTCACCTCTGGTTGGCAGCACAGCTCCAGTGGAAATCTTCACCCTGTAGGCAAGATCCATAAATGAAAACCTCTGCAAGGATTTATTCCTCGCTGCAACTTTTCCAGGAATTAATTCCATCCCGTGATGTACAACATTTTATCAATATACGGGTCCTTTTTATTCCTGAAAGAACACATGCTGTGCTCACTTGTAAGGATATTTGGTTTATCTCAGTGGCAATAAAATGGATTAGCTCTGTTATTTTTATTTCTGATCACTTTAGGATTCCTATATAGGGCCTTTCATCTGAGCACTGCAATTTCCTGTTATAAACCTAACTATAGTTCCACATTAATTACCCTTAATCACATACTAATTATCTGGCTTCCCTCCACAGTGACTTGTGAGGCTTATGACCAGTGTTTTGCTGGGACAAAGAGGAGGTAAACAGTGTTTACTGCCCAGTTGATAAAGTTGGTGCCCACTACCAGGTTCTGGAGCTCAGAAAAACTTTTGTTGATGCTTAGCAGTCCCAAAGAGATGCTAAACCATCCTTATTAGTCTCAGAAATCTGCATACTCCTACACAGCACGGCCAAGGAGCAGGACAGCCCGTCCCGTGGTTAAAGCACCTGATTTGGCTGTGGAAGGTACAAGTTCACTTCCCTGAGCTAATCCAGACCTTCTGACTCAAGCCCCCCAAGGAGCGGATTTCTTAAATCTGAGGTGTCTAATTGCCTCTGAGTTCAGTGGAAAACTAAACAAGTCTCTTAAATACCATTTTAAATCAATCCTCAAGCTACTTGGTTGCTTCTCTATCAAATGACAGTCATTGCTTTCCCCAAACTCCCAGTTTATGTGAATAAATATATGACACCCTCTTCAGTGATGGAGGGCAGAGGGACAGATAAATCCCACTGCATTTAAAAAGTAATCAGGATTTTTAATTACCATTTTCCACGCTTGTGCTAAATATTTGTAGGCACGAACAGACATGGCAGGCAGATACACACCAAGTGATACAGCACATCAGATTGTCCCATGCCATGTGCATGCATTTCTAGTGGCTTTGCAATATACCACAACCACGGAGCCTGAAATAACATACACAAAATTCTGCTGTGCTGAGTGTCAGCATCAGCCCTTTGACCCTGGCAGCCCCTTACAGATAATACAAAGCTGTATACAGATAATACAAAGCTGCCAAAATACAGCCATGTAAAATAAGAGTACCCATTGGTGGATGTGCTGCTTTGACCTGCTTGTGCAGGTTTGGATGGTTTGGGGTTTGACTAAAACCAGGTAGAGGACCAGGTGCAGACCAAACACAGCCAGTGCTGAAGCAGGGCATGTTGTGCATGTTGTTCGTCATCAAGCCCGATATCTGCTGGTTTATCATCCCAGAGTTTGAACTAGACACAAAAACCATGAATGGCATTGTTCTTGCCACCTGAAATGCATGGCTGTGCCCTGCACAGGTGACACATGGACTAACATGCCAGGTCAGGTCACTGTCACCTCTAAGCAATGTGCCTTGGCACTGCCTCTACCAAAGAGAAAAGGGCTCAGCTCTAACCAGTATTTTACCATGTCCTAAAACAAGGGACTATATTGTAGCGCAATGTATATCCCTAAATGTATATTGTAGCACATCAATAAAATGGGCCAAAGTTCCACCTCATTTGGAGCTGTCTTTTCTTTATCTCTCTGTAATAAGTTAACCTCTTAAATATTACAACACACAGCTCCTTATGTCTCTTAAATATTAAACAAGGGCTGCACAAAATAGATTCAAGAGCATGCAGTAATCAATAGCAATGATCATGAGGGCAGGAAAATGGAACCATTTAAGGATTTGTAATCTAGTGAATAAGCCTGGAGCTTTCATTCAGAGAAAACAATTCAGCCAAAATCCAGCTGAATCATACACTTTGTAATAACGTTGATTTCTTCCCTTTCTTCTGCTTGGCTCAGCTTGCTTTTACAAAGTATTGAGAAGGCATTCAGGTAAAATAGCCACCAATATATCCCCAACCACAAAATATTTTATTTAGTTGATAGATATGTCTCTGCTTCAGAAACAGACAGAGGAATGTCTTCCATAAACCCATGTCATATATAGTCATATATATATTTCTCAAATAAGATGGGGGCTTTATTTTTAAAAAGACATGATTTTACTGCACTAGCAATTGCCCTTCTCATATAATAATTGAGATGCATTAATGTAGTTTTTATGTATGTACAAAGAGATCTTTACACTCTCAGCTGGATCTGATATATATTTGCAAGTGAAATCTATGTTTAGATACAGTCATACATGTAATATATATGTCATAAGGAAAATAAATGCATTCAGAGTCAGTTCAGATTGTAAACACCTCTTCAAAATTATCTGCAAGAGAACACCAACGTTGTCCATGCATCTAGTAATAATAGAGGGTCCATGACATCACTTTACTAATTACCTGGTTTTAGTGCACTTCATGTAATGGCATTTGTTTTACTTTTCTAAATGTAGTCACTCTTCTCTGAACAGTTCTTCTGGGTTTTACTCTCATGGTGGTTAAAGAGAAGTGAAATGAAAGTGTGTCAATAAAGAGGTCATTACATTAACGCATATACTTATTAACCTCCCATCTAGGGAAGAAAGCAGCCGAGTGGCATTGGAGGGGCCTGGGATCCATCACATATGTAAAACCCTCTTTTTAAAATCATTTTTGCAGACATAAGTTGGCGTTGCTCAATCGTGTCATGCGTCTGCCTTCCCTGGTGTCACTGAGATAGCTGCTCTGCAGCCTGCATGACGTGTTGGGACGGGCAGGATTAATCAGATCTGGTCCCCCTCCAGAGGAGAAGAGCAATAACAGGGCTGAGTGTGCCATGTGGGGTCACCTTGTCCCAGTGGGCTTCCTTTGGCTTGGGAGCCCACAGAAAAGCGTGGCTGGATCTGGGTGGAGAGCAGACCAGAAGATCAGCTGCATGGGGTAAGCTTTTCATCCCACATTTGTACCACTCCCAGGGGCTCATGAGCCTGTGGGAAGACCCAATCCCCTTCTGGAAATGTTCATTTCCATCAAACATCAGATTACAGCAGTAATCTGCAAACTTTTCAGGACTGTAACTTACCAAAATGGTTTGCATTATGATAATCAATTTTACTGTGACAACTATTATTTCTTCACTTGTTTTGTAATGGTGAGCATGCTGATAAATGGATTGGATGGCTTCTTAATTTCACATTGGGATCCATTAATATCCTCTGCTGGAATGTTATTTGGCAGCTTGGCAGCAATATTCACTCAATGTCAACAGGTTCCTTCAAGCCCCTTGTCCATGTATCAGAAAGCCCCAGCTGTGTTGGATGCTCACAGCTGACAAAACCAACCAGGGAACTCAGCTGAGGTCTTGTAGCTCCGGAAACGTCTTTGCCCATGGAAAACCTAAACAGGTCTCTATAGAGGTTTGGTCAAAATCTCCAAGGCTGCTTGCTGTCATTGAAGAGGACTGCATGCAGCAGAGCTGGAGGGGTTTTGCCTTACAAGGGAGAAGGTGCACCTGCACAGGGCTGGCTCCCAGCCTTGTTCTGCTGTCTTCTGGTGGAGATGTTCACTACCATCATGTTGTAGCATCAGGAGCAGGAGACACCTGCGAAGTTACCATAAACTACCTTTAGCCAAGGGAAGGACAGGCACTTCACAGCTGTGTTTCATTCCCTGGAGATGTCCACGATAGGTCAGAGACATGCCCTGAGGGCCTCTTCCCACTGACTAAAAGGGTTTCTAGCAGCCAGTCCAGGATAAGCAAATTTAGCTGAGGCGAGACCCAAAAGCAAGCCCTTTGAACACTGTGATTAATGTTGACAGCTCCAGCCCATTCCTCATTTTGAGAACAGTGCCTTCCCTTGCTAGGTGCTCAGGGCTGAGGACATGGTGTAAAACAGCCCTCTACCTTGAACCGTGCATGTCCACCATGGTGCCTGATGCTGAAGCTATGCAGCTGAGGATTTCTGTCCTCTCCACAAGTTCATTGAAGATCTCCAGCTCTGAAGGGCCCAGCTGCAACACCAGCATGACAGAGAAGGGCAGTGTTAATGGCTTGCTGGAGGGTGAGGCCCCATCTCCAGCCAAGTACAAGTCCTCAGCAGCTCCTGGCAGCCACCCCAAAGTTCATCCCTCCTGGAGGATGAACACATTTTGTAGCTGGAGAAGACCATGCCAGTGCCGCCTCTTGCTTTCTGACTAATAAAAGCCTCATTTTGGTGCACATAATCCCTGAACAATTGTGGTGGTTTTACCTTGCTAGGCAGCTGAACTCCACCACAACCACTCTCTCACTCCCCCTCCTCAGAAGAGGAGGGGAAGAAGAAAAGGAAAGAAACTCACAGGTTGAGATAAGGATAATTTAATTAAAGGAAAAAATAATTATTAAGGAAAAATTATTATTAATTAAACAATTTAACTGAAGGGAAAAAGGGAAAGGGGAAAAGGGAGGGGGAAAAAAACAACAAGTAAAGGCTGTGTGGAAGTGCAGAGGAAAGAAATTACTCTCTACTTCCCACAAATGAGCGATGCTTGACCACGTCCTTGAAGCAGGGCCTCAACGCACGTAGCCGGTGTTCGGGAGGACAGACGTTTTCACAATGAGAGCCCACCCCTCCCCTCTTCTTCCTTTTTCCACCTTTTATTGCTGAGTGTGACATCATATGGTATGGAATATCCCTTTGGTTGGTTTAGGTCAGCTGCCCTGGTGATGTTTCTTTCTCACTTTTTGCCCACCCCCAGCCTGCTGACTCTGTGGGAGGGTTAGAGAGAGTCCTGATGCTGTGCCAGCACTGCTCAGCAGCAGACACAACACTGGTGTGATACCACTGCTGTTCTAGATACAAGTGCAGAGCACAGCACTGTATGGGCTGCTGCAGGGCAAGTTAACATCCCAGCCAGACCCAGTACAACAATTCACATCCTTTGGGAACTTTTTGGATTGGGTGCAGCTCATATATATAATTTTCCAGTCAAACTCCGTTTCTACTAAAGTGGAATAGCTGCTATCACATTAGTTAATTGACATTAAATGCAGAGAAGCGGAGTTTATGCTCATGTTCTTTTACCACTAAAACCTGATTTTTTTTTTACTGATTTTTCCAGAAAACTATACAAATGAAATAAGCCACATTTTCATTTACCTGCCCATCACTTGGGTTAGTGCTTACTCCTTTGCTCTTACATAGGAGGCTTGGGTTGATTTTCCAGCATACTACAAGTACCGAAATTAATTGCACTACCAGTTTTCTTTTTTGTTTGTTTTTCCTTTATCACATCTTGTATTACTGTGGAGAGAGAAGAGCTAGAATTTATATTCATCTTGCTGAAATAGGGAGATACTCATTTCATTGCCAGAAGTGCCTTGTAATGTCTTTTTAGGTGTCTTCAGTAAAAGTCTCCTTGGCTTCTGTAAGTTAAAGAGAATGTATAAGCTGCCAATTTTATGCTTTCTGGGAGAGGCAAAAGGATATTGTTGCAGACTTTTCTATTAAATTCTGTGTCACTGCCTTATGGGAACTCAAAGCATATATGCTGCAAAATGCAGGTTGTTTTAGTGCATTACTCCCGCTGAAGCTGCCTTCCATCCCTCCTTTAAATAAAATAGAAAATCCAGTAACCCTGTCATTAACCTAGTGTTTAATGACAGCTCAGGCACAGTTAATTCGACTGGTGGCCAATAAATATATAAATATATCAGCCCCTGGAATGGAGAGGAGGTCTGTCAAACTTCAGCCTTGTTGGCTAAACACCTGAAGGGGAAAAATGATTTGAAAGAAACTTAATTCAAAAAATCCTTTGGGCCACACTGTTGCATATCACAACCCAGTAAAGATGCAGACAGCTACGAAGAGGAAGACATCAGTAAATAATCAGGGGTCTTAGACTTTTAAATGGGAATCTGAGCACTGCAACCTAAAGGTACATTGAATCTTTTCCCCATCTTCCTAGCAGGTGCTCATGTCTGTGTAAGCTATAAAACTTTGCTCATTGTAAATGTAGCTTGCCCTTTTGACAGACATTTTTACATGGAAATGGAAAGTCTTAGCTTGAGACTGCTCAAAGACATTTTTGCCTTCAGCAACTTCTGTTTTATATTTTGTAAAGGCTTCCCCCCCCCCCCTTTTCTTTTTCTCTCTCCCTTTGCCGAGGGATATCTGAATCCTACTTAAATATTTTTCTGTTGCAAACAGCTTAAATGGAGCGAGTTGTGCAACATGCAGCCAGCCAGCAGGAGGGACCCCTGCCACATTGGCGCTAAAGGTGAGACCAGCCAGGGCAGCTGGAGATGAAATGGGCTTTATTTATTTCCCCTCCCAACAAAACTGCAGCACACACTAGCCCAGTGCATAGGTACTTATCTGACAGTCATAAGCCTGTCTAGTTGGTTAATTAGCATTTATAAACCATTTGGATGCATCATTAGATAGTGCCCTGGGTAGGTAGCACAGCTTTGGCTGTAAATCAGGACAAATGTCCACCCTGACTCATCCTCTTCCTCCACAGTCAGAAGAGCAAGGCTGCTTTGCCCTTGATTTACCCGTAATTACAAACTGTACTATATACATATAGCATATAATATAAGAATGAAGCAATGCTCTTTTGGTTGCCAATGTTTGCAAGAGATGCCATCACAAGCCCTGGTTGCTGTACCAGGGTCAGGATGCTTCCTGTCCTTACCCCTCCAGTCCTGAAAAAGAGTCTTCTGATGTACTCATGGCTGCTAAAAATCTCAATTGAAGCTACAGCTATGAGATGTTGTGGAAACTGCACACCCTGCACCCTACACATCGGTTATCCTGACTGTTAACTCTGAAGCCTAATGATATAATTCTGAATATTAGCTCACTGTTCTGCCACAAAAATTTACCTGCATTCTAGGTGGGCACTGGTATTAAGGGTAGATCATAGACTAGAAAATGATCTCCTATCATTTCCCTATTTATAAGCTAAAAACTTAGTCTTTCACAGTAGAAGGCTAAATATGAAATTTAAGTAAGTGGGATTCCCTGTGCCACAATGAGACCTTCTGGCTTGTAATTGTATGCTGCTATTCTTCTCATCTTTATTGCTGAGGAAGTTGCCTTTATTCCTTGACTACTGCTGACTCTTCCTCACTTACAGACCTGATGAGAAACAGGAGCACCAGTTAAGAAATAGTACTGGAGGGCTGACCCCCCTTCACCCACAGAAGGACTTAATATGTGTTGTGAAAAACTTGTTCTGTAAGATCAGTGAGGATGCTCTGCTCAAAGCTTTTGCTAAGGCTCAGACACAAATCTGAACACTCCTGAATTCAAGGGGTGGTTGAGCTTGTTGTTTCAACTTATTTTGAACTAGATCCTACCCTGTTTTGACCAAAGCCAGATCCATAACTTTCCCAAGTTCAGAGTGATCTGAGCCCCTCTTAACACTGGGTTTTTGAATTGTCTGCGTGCTTCTTTCTGCTTTCAGCATCTGATAAGTCCAGGATCCTTATAAAGACCTTTCACTACATTAGCAGCCTGAAGAGTTGGGCAGCAAAACCACAAACCCAACCATTACATTTCTCCAGGCTTTTCCTTCCCATCCCAGATCTTCTCAATTTTTTTTATAATGTCCCACTTATTTCCCATAGAGCCACGGCTTGGGACTCCACAGGCATTAAGACTCCAAGTGTGCAACAAGCAGCAGGAACAGATGAATGTTTAAAAAACAACAAACCTATTTTCATGCAAATATACTTAGTGATAACAAAGAAATGAAGATCAATATCCAGGAGGTGCAAGCAGAATTGTTTCTAAGTAGACAGTTTTTGAAAGTTTTCCATCAGGCACCCGCTCTTTAAATACTCTGTGCACAGAGCTCTTCCCCACCTGAGGAGGCAGCCTGATCCATATGCATGATGGATCTCACAGCCAGAGCAATCTGCAGATCTGCATCTCATTTGCACTGACTGTGGTCCTGGTGACAATGACGAAAACGCTGCACATTGCTCATGGACATCAAGTGGGACAAAATTCCTTTGCAATAAAGTGAGCCAGATTAAGAGCCAGCACACAAGGATGCAATTGAGCCCATGTGTGGCAGTTTGTCATTTCCTCCATCAGCCCGTGATGGCTCAGCAAAGACCTTTGCTTTAAGATTATTCCCTCTGGAAGCAGCCCCAAAAGCAGACATATGCAGTTGGCTGAGCATTGCCTCAGTCTTATTATAGGAAATATGAAGCCTCAGGTAGGCTGCCCAAGACTGTGAAGGGGTTTATGCGTAAACCAAATCACAATGCAAGTGGCTAAATATTTGTAGGCTGGCAACACAGCAGACTGCCAAACCAACTTTATAAGGTCCTGGTCCATGTGCATTGCCAAGCTCAGTGTGTCTGAGAGGTTTTGGGTTGTTACAGGACTCCTCACAGGGCTGCCTTGCTAGGTCATGGCCATGTAGGCAGAGACTGTGTGTGTGTGTAAATATTTATTGCCACCTCTCCAGCTATCAGCCTGAAGTCTCACCCTATTCCACAAGGGCACGACAGCTGTAGTTCCCCGTGTTGGCCTGGTTTTGAAAGCAAACATCATAGCTCTCATATCCTTCTTTCTCTTCCATTTTTTTTTAAATTTAAAAGGCACTAATTTGGGGTTTTGACCTGTGTGATCAAAGCAACTGAGGAGGTGTCCTCATTTGCACTCTTGGTGCAAGACGGTCAGAATATGGCACAGGGCAAAAAGAAACAAAGAGAATGGACTTCTCCAGTCCAAAGAAATTTTCTTAATTGCATCCTGAAAGCATCCCTAAAAGCTGCCATTTGTGTTTTCAGCAAGCAGACATCTATGAGAACGCAGGCAGCAGGCCTGCATTTCTCAAAGGTGGTGTTTCCTGTAGGGAATTGCAGCAGGCCCTTGGGCCCCAGCAATTTTTGTCTGCATCAGAAAGAAAGCCTAAAAAGCTCTCTGCCTCCTACTGAAACTTCTGCTGAGACTTCGTTCCAGAGCAGAATCACCACTCTGCCTGCTCCTGCAGCTTTCCTTGTCTGCATTTTACACAGCGAGAGGCAAGGACTATTTCCCAGTGCTAGGTGCGAAGCCCTAGGGGCTATGAGATTATTTTCAATGTAAATGTGACCTCATCACAATTGCTCTCATTAGGGATCACTGTACTTTGCAAGTCATTCTAATAATTCACTTATCTGCCTGAAGAGGAGAATCGTGCATCCTGAACAGTGGCCACAGATCTGCTTTTTTTACATCCGCCTTCCTGATGGGACAGGAAAATCCTTCTACCAGTTGCATGAACGAACACACCATTGCAAGATGGTGCAGATGGAGACTGCAGAAATAACTAAGGAACAGTCAGGTAGTTTTTAAAGCAATGCCCAGATCAAGCTTCAAAGCAAAATGTCAGAAACCACTTTCTGGAAGTAGTTTCTGCTTGTCTTTTGAGGCTAGGAATGTATCTGCTGCTAACTGGAGCTTGGTGGTGACTTCTCCCTTGCTGTGGGAAATGGGACTTTTACATGGGGTTTCTGTTGCCTTCTCAGGTACCAGCTGTGTGCACGGCTGTAGTGTGAGCAGAACACCCTCTTTCCTGGTTCAGGTTTGTTTCCCTGGGATGCTGCTGACCCACTGAAGGCAACCGCCCCATCTTCATTTCTGGCAGCGGAATAATTTAAAAGCAATTTATCTGCATTTTCAGGAGTGTTCTGGGCAGTCATTCCTCAATTACCTACAGTTCATATTCTATGCTATTGGGGCAGACCCATACTCCCCATTCCACTTGACTGATGAGTCTCAAATCCTCAGAAGAATCATAAACTGCAGAGACAAATAATCATGCATTAGGGAAAAAAAAAAAAAGATCAATGCATTCACTGTTTGTTATTTGCCATTCATTCAGGCATCCAAATAAATTCAAGTTACCCTACCAAATTTTGGGGGCCATTTATGGACTGTACAGAGGCAGCAGCCAGTATGAACAATTCATAACTGACTGACTGGAGGAAAATCACCAGGTATTTTCAGGTGAAAATTCATCAGAGAAACAGAAGCCTATGAATCAGTGTTAAGCAATGAACAGCGAAAAGAGGCAAATATGTCAGACCTGCTGCAAATGGAAAGTAGCTGCAAACAGCAGTGACAGACAAGTTTTAACTAGTTAAAATGATAAGCACTGACATTCAGCCTGACTGGTTAACATCTCAACACCAAAGTCAACTAAGTGCATACAGGAAGGTTTGTAATTTCTGTAATGTTTTCTCCTTCAGCATGCCACTGCATCCAGCACTCATCCAGGCACAGCAAGTGCAAATGCGTGCTGCTGTGAACTGATTTTACGCCTTCCATCACATCAGCGATCCCACTGAAACCTGTGGGGCTGCACCTGTGAGTAAGGTCTGGAGGTAAAATAAAACAGCTCAAACTGAGTGTGTTTGGCCACCTCTGTCCTGGTCTCATTCTTTTGTCTAGATACAGTTTGATCCAGACCTTGGAGAAAATAACTGGAGTCTTTCCTTTGATGTCTCCATCCTTGGATCAGGCTGGTTTTACTGCAAAGTTTTCCTCTCCAGCACAACTTGTCATGCAGGGTATGTTCTGCACAAAATGCTTAAAAGAGAAGGTAATTCATCTGTTTTACTTTCCTGCCTAGTGGGAGCTCTGCTCAGTGCTTAGAAATGTATTGCCGAGGCGATCGGCTCCGGGGCAGACGCGTTCTGCAGCGGAGCGGGGGATCGAGACGGGCAGGGCTTTTTTTCCGGCATCGAGGCCACTCGAGGGAGCCGCCAGGAGCCGGCAGCCCTCGCGAGGGAGGCTGACGAGGCGTAGGCGGAGCCAGCAGCGTCCCCTCCCCGGCCGTTCAAAAGCAGCCCCTAGGGAGCGCGGCGCGTCAGAAGGCAGTGACGCGTCAGTGCGTGCAGGCAGGGCGAGCAGGGAGGGCAGAGAGGGCAGAGCGGGCAGAGCGTTCCCCCCCGCCCATACGAACAACTCCTCTAACGGCTGTCGACCGCTAGCTAGGCTGCAATGGTCTACACCAGGCAGAGTGCTCTCTCTAGAAAGTCTGTAACCACCCAGACTGACTGTCTGCTCAAAAATGCGGCAGTTCAGGTTTCTGGATGCAGGGAGTGTCTGAGCCTGTTGCTGCCACGTGAGGGAGGCAGAGAGACTGTGTGTGTGAGGTGCGAGCAGGTGGATGACCTGGTCCGCCTGGTGGCAGAACTCAAGGAGGAGATGGAGAGGTTGAGGGCTATCAGGGAGTGTGAGCGGGAGATAGACTGGTGGAGCAACTCCCTGCAGGGCCTGAAGGAGAGGTACCGGGGTAAGAAACCCCAAATGGGGGTGGACCCCCTGCTCTATTGCTGGCGGGCAGAGGGAGGGGACCTAGGAGTTGAGGAGGAATGGAGACAGGTCCCTGCTCGACCTCGCAGGCGACACTCCCCCCTACCGGCCCCACCTTCCCAGGTGCCCTTACACAACAGATTTGAGGCCCTGGAGCTTGAGATACCGGTGGGTGAGGATGAGGTAGAAAGTCTACCCAGGAGGATGCTTAGGGCGAGGAAGTTGACTCCACGCCTCAAGACTGCCTCCACCAAGAAAGACAGAAGGGTGATCGTTGTAGGCGACTCCCTTCTCAGGGGAACAGAGGGCGCTATTTGTCGGCCTGACCCTACCCGTAGAGAAGTCTGCTGCCTCCCTGGGGCCAGGGTCAGGGATGTGGCCAGAAAGCTTCCCAACCTGGTTCGCCCCTCCGACTACTATCCTCTTTTGATAGTCCAGGCTGGCAGTGATAATATTGAAGAGAGAAGCCTGAAGGCTATCAAACGGGATTTTAGGGGACTGGGACGGTTAGTGGATGGAGCGGGAGTACAGGTGGTGTTTTCGTCCATCCCTACAGTGGCAGGGAGGGGTACAGAGAGGACACGGAAAGCCCACCTGATTAACACGTGGCTCAGAGGCTGGTGCCAACACAGAAATCTTGTTTTTTTTGACCATGAGACGCTTTACTCGGCACCCCCGGCCTGATGGCCGCAGATGGGTCCCACCTATCTCTAAGGGGAAAACGGATCCTAGCCCAGGAGCTGGCAGGGCTCATTGAAAGGGCTTTAAACTAGGTAAGAAGGGGGATGGGGCTGAAATAAGGCTTGTTGGAGCTGTGCCAGGGGGAACAATGGCAAGGCCAGGGGAGAAGGCAATGGCCTGACTGAAGTGCATCTACACTAATGCACGCAGCATGGGTAACAAACAAGAGGAGCTGGAAGCCATCGTGCAGCAGGCAAGCTATGACTTGGTTGCCATCACGGAAACGTGGTGGGACCACTCTCATGACTGGAGTGCTGCAATGACTGGCTATAGGCTCTTCAGAAGGGACAGGCAGCACAGAAGGGGTGGTGGTGTGGCTCTCTATATTAGAGAGTGTTTTGATGTTGTGGAACTTGAGGCTGGGAATAATAAGGTTGAGTCCCTATGGGTTAGGATCAGCGGGAAGGCCAACAAGGCAAGCATCCTGGTGGGGGTCTGTTATAGACCACCGAACCAGGATGAGGAGACGGATGAAGAGTTCTACAGGCAGCTGGCAGAAGCTGCAAAATCGTCAGCGCTTGTTCTCGTGGGGGACTTCAACTTCCCAGACATATCCTGGACATGCAACGCAGCCCAGAGGAAGCAGTCTAGGAGGTTTCTGGAGAGCGTGGAAGATAGCTTCCTGACGCAGCTGGTTAGAGAGCCTACCAGGGGAGGTGCCCCGCTAGACCTTCTGTTCACAAACAGTGACGGACTGGTGGGAGATGTGGTGGTCGGGAGCTGTCTTGGGCAGAGTGACCACAAAATGGTAGAGTTCTCTATTCTTGGAGAAGTCAGGAGGGGGACCAGTAAAACTGCTGTCTTGGACTTCCAAAGGGCTGACTTTGAGCTGTTCAGGACTCTGGTTGGCAGAGTCCCTTGGGAGGCGGTTCTGAAGGGCAGAGGAGTCCAGGAAGGCTGGGCACTCTTCAAGAAGGAAATCTTAATGGCTCAGGAGCAGTCTGTCCCCATGTGCCCAAAGACAAGCCGGCACAGAAGAAGACCGGCCTGGCTGAACAGAGAGTTGTGGCTCAAGCTTAGGAGAAAAAAGAGGGTTTATGATCTTTGGAAAAGAGGGCGGGCCACTCAGGAGGACTATAAGGATGTTGCGAGGCTGTGCTGGGACAAAATTAGAAAGGCCAAAGCTCATCTGGAGCTCAATCTGGCTACTGCCGTTAAAGATAACAAAAAGTGTTTTTACAAATACATCAACACAAAAAGGAGGACTAAGGAGAATCTCCATCCTTTACTGGATGCGGGGGGAAACTTAGTGACGAGAGATGAGGAAAAGGCTGAGGTGTTTAATGCCTTCTTTGCCTCAGTCTTTAGCGGCAATACCGGTTGTTCTCTGGATACCCAGTACCCTGAGCTGGTGGAAGGGGATGGGGAGCAGGATGTGGCCCTCACTATCCACGAGGAAATGGTTGGCGACGTGCTACAGCACTTGGATGTACGCAAGTCGATGGGGCCGGATGGGATCCACCCGAGGGTACTGAGAGAACTGGCGGAGGAGCTGGCCAAGCCGCTTTCCATCATTTATCAGCAGTCCTGGCTATCAGGGGAGGTCCCAGTCGACTGGCGGCTAGCAAACGTGACGCCCATCTACAAGAAGGGCCGGAGGGTAGACCCGGGAAACTATAGGCCTGTTAGTTTGACCTCAGTGCCAGGGAAGCTCATGGAGCAGATTGTCTTGAGTGTCATCATGCGGCACTTACAGGGCAACCAGGCAATCAGGCCCAGTCAGCATAGGTTTATGAAAGGCAGGTCCTGCTTGACGAACCTGATCTCCTTCTATGACAAAGTGACACGCTGGGTGGACGAGGGAAAGGCTGTGGATGTGGTCTACCTTGACTTCAGTAAGGCTTTTGACACCGTTCCCCACAACATTCTCCTCAAGAAACCGGCTGCTCGTGGCTTGGACTGGCGTACGCTTTGTTGGGTTAGAAACTGGCTGGATAGCCGGGCCCAAAGAGTTGTGGTGAATGGAATCAAATCCAGTTGGAGGCCAGTCACTAGTGGCGTCCCCCAGGGCTCAGTGCTGGGGCCGGTCCTCTTTAATATCTGTATCGATGATCTGGATGAGGGCATCGAGTGCACCCTCAGTAAGTTTGCAGATGACACCAAGTTAGGTGCGTGTGTTGATCTGCTTGAGGGTAGGAAGGCTCTGCAGGAGGATCTGGATAGGCTGGACCGATATGCTGAGGTCAACTGTATGAAGTTCAACAAGGCCAAGTGCCGGGTCCTGCACCTGGGGCACAACAACCCCAAGCAGAGCTACAGGCTGGGAGATGAGTGGTTAGAAAGCTGCCTGGCAGAGAAGGACCTGGGAGTATTGGTTGATAGTCGGCTGAATATGAGCCAGCAGTGTGCTCAGGTGGCCAAGAAGGCCAACAGCATCCTGGCTTTTATAAGAAGCAGTGTGGCCAGCAGGTCTAGGGAAGTGATTGTCCCCCTGTACTCGGCTCTGGTGAGGCCGCACCTCGAGTACTGTGTTCAGTTTTGGGCCCCTCGCTACAAGAAGGACATGGAGGTGCTCGAGAGAGTCCAGAGAAGAGCAACGAAGCTGGTGAGGGGTCTGGAGAACAAGTCTCACGAGGAGCGGCTGAGGGAGCTGGGGTTGTTCAGCCTGGAGAAGAGGAGGCTCAGGGGCGACCTTATCCCTCTCTATAGGTACCTTAAAGGAGGCTGTAGAGAGGTGGGGGTTGGTCTGTTCTCCCACGTGCCTGGTGACAGGACGAGGGGGAGTGGGCTAAAGTTGCGCCGGGGAGGTTTAGGTTGGATATTAGGAAGAACTTCTTTACTGAAAGGGTTGTTAGGCATTGGAATGGGCTGCCCAGGGAAGTGGTTGAGTCACCATCCCTGGAGGTCTTTAAAAGACGTTTAGATGTTGAGCTTAGTGCTATGGTTTAGTGGAGGACTTGTTAGTGTTAGGTCAGAGGTTGGACTAGGTGATCTTGGAGGTCTCTTCCAACCTAGACAATTCTGTGATTCTGTATGCAAGTGTGTGACTAATGTATAGCAGAAAGACTCAGGATGGAGCCACTTTATTCATTGTTTGTTATTGTTCTTTGTTGCTCAGTGTTTTGTAAATCCCCCTGGTTGTGGAGACATTTTTATTAGAGAATACATTTTTGAAAATGGGGTTCCGCAAAAATGAAATTTCAGAGGTGTGTGTCTCAGCATTGATTTTTCTATTTGTAATAACACACTATAGCATATCTTGTTTTATACCAAGAGGATAAAATGTCCCTAACACAGTGATCTCCATTCTGTGGTAATGGATAAAACCTGTTTATGAGATGTCATTTATTCCACAATAGACAGTAAATAAAAGCCATTTCAAGCTTCGGTTAAATCAAAGCTTGTTTGGGATTTCAGCAGATTTGCAAATTACTTTTGGGACCATTTTCAGTTTCAGTTGTTTTCCCACATGCTATTGACTATCCATGTTTTACTATAAATACTACTTCTTGCTCACTCTCTCTCCTCTCTCACACCAAACCCTTGGATTGTAGAGTGATTTGTAAGGACAAGCAGATAAAGTAAATACACGGTTCTGTATTAAAATTTCTTCCCTGTCAGTGTAACAGAAATAAAACTACAGGTTGTTATGGTAGACTGAAAGCCAAGGAAGAAGACCATGGACACAGATCTCTGGGAAGTCCTGAGATCCTTGTGAGGCCTTATAAAGGTGTCAAAAGAGGTACAGCAAAAACATAGGATTTTGTCTAAAAATACCCAATAAAAATTCTTTCATACCAGCCACCTGAGCTTTGGGATTTACTACTGATACTGGACAGAGTCATAAAAGGATGCTGAGACCACATGTCCCTTTCTTGCTCTGATTTTGATAGGCCAGCTTTGTAGCTGGAAGAGTTAACATCAGCGTACAAAGGATGAAGAGTCCCTGGCCTCTGGACTCAGAAAGTACCTTACAGGCCTGAAGTCATCACAAAGAAGAATAGAGTTTAATCAGAGAATCACACATATGCTACTTTATAAACACGGAGACTGGGACAGCAAGAGCTTTAATATCCTGGGAAAAAAAAATTTGGTTATTTGGGGGGGTTCCACTTTCTTAGGAAAAATGGTTTCCTTGTGCAGAAATGCAGCTTTGAGTCAACAAAAACTTTTTGAAAATTCAGGGTCAATATAGTGCTCTCGCCTAATTGGAAAGAGTCATAATGATTCATATCACAGTGTTTGAAACAAAAAGCGATCCCTTGGCTTCAAGTCCCATCTGCACCTATATTTTTACTTTGGTTTTATTAGGAAATCTTCCAAAGAAGAGAGACATTTTCATTGAAAGTCTTTGAAATGTCCCATTTGACCCAAAAACTTTCATTTACCAAAACACTGAATATTCTGAAACATTTGGGATCAGATTTCTACTCCTATAAATTCATCCTTTTTCTTTCAATGATTGAGTCAAAAATCACTTATTCACAAAAATGTCGATATGAATTGGTTTGTTCCTTAACAAACCTTATTGTTCCTTCTTGTTAGCTATTCTTGCTAACTGTTTTTGCTGTTTTTAAGGGCAATTTTACTGCTGCCTTTTAAGACTGTGGTGGCTGTCTGTAAAGGGACCAGTGACTATATTTTACTCAACAGAACCATTTTCAGGAGGTAAAAAGGCAACATAACAAGAGCCATGCAAGCCCTAATTAAAGTATCAGCTAGACAGTGGCACTCACTTCATCTCTGCGCCCTTCCGGCTGCTAAGGCTTGGACCTGCAGTCTTCACCATAGACATCAAAAGCCTCCTGAGACAGTCCTTGTTTTCACTGTTCACCCTTAAACAGGTAACTTGGGTAACTTTAATCCAGAAACTCCAATAGGGAAGAACTGAACTGATACACACACACACAAAGAAAGGTTAACAAGATCATAAAGCTATTTGGAATTATATTTTAAAGCATTTTTTCCAATTTCTGGGTATGAAGAACCATGGAGTTCTTTTTCTGTAATTTGAACAACATTCATATGGAATAGACAGGAAAAATGATTTCAAAGGCCTTTCTTTGATGATACTCAGGAAGAGTCTTTGAAAGCCTCATGCTGACACCTGCTTACACTACAGACTCTAAAATGCAGTAATAAATTGGTAGGGAATCAGGCAGGTTTCAGTAGAAAACTTGCTTGTGTTTCAGTGGAAGTTCACTGAAAACAAACTTGTTCTCTGAGAAATACTTCTGCTCAGAAGAAGTGAGGATATTTTTAATTGTTGCTGGAAAATGTCCAGACCCCTTCTGAATGGGAAGAGCTTTGAGCAGAACCCTTTGATAGTCTCCAAACTGGTGTTTTTGGAGAAGTTTCCAGTTTTCACCAAGATACTAATTTTCATTCTATTTCCATTCAAAACCAGTCTGAAGATCCATAAATTCCCAGATGATGGTGTAGTGGGGCAAGTCTCACACAGCTCCAATAACCCACGTCCTGTGAAACATTTTGCACTATACAACCTTTAAAACACAAGAGGCTTCAATGGCACCACTATTGCTTCCAATGTTCTATCACTTACCCGTTTTGCTGGAGCAGGGCCCGTCCTGGGTCTCTCTGCCTTGAATAAGTCATGTTTCTGGTAGACAATTACCTGATGTCCATGGAAATGTTTGCAGCTTCCCCTGATTTCAAGAACATTGATGCAAATGGTTGCTCTATATAGATGTTGGACCAAGAACAGTTTTTTATTTTTCCTTTTTTAAAAAAAAATATTTTTTATCATTGGATACCTTTTTCTTATATTTTATAGATTTCAGCCGTCCAGTTGGTAAGAAAATGTGGCACTGAGTGATCTGGGTAACTGCCCCCACAAATAGGCATTATTTCATAGAGAACTCATTAAAAAAATCATTTAATCTCATATATTTCGACAAAAGGGTTTATACTGCAGAATTTAACTGGGTAAAACAGATATTTACTTTCTGCATTACATCATGATCACTAACTCTCAGTGTTGTTCTGATACACAGAAGCACTCTGGAGAAAGATTTAAAAAAGCATTTCTGGATATGGCCCCAGCATACCAGATGCGGGACTCTAATTTCTTTACAGTTTTGCCTGGAAGTACTGTTACAGTTAAAGTTGTGTCAGCACTTTCATTAGAAACTCAGTTTTGATTTATAACACCGGCTGCAAAAAATTTTGCTGCTGGCTGAAATTCAGTCTCTGGCCAGGGGAAACGTTTTAAACATTTTTTGAAAGCTTGTTTGAAACAAGTTGTATTATACTGCCATCACACAGAAGCTCTCACTTGATTTTACTAGGTGAACCTAGCCTTTTTTTTTTTTTAAATGAACAGAATCAAAGGGTTATACTGAGAGATTATCTTATTTTTTTAAGTTATATGTTTAGACGCTTTAAAATATTTCCTTGGATATTTGGCTTCCCTATCAGAAACCCGAGGACTTACATAAATAGGTAGCATGTAAACCAGCCAACGCTTAAAGCAGATGCTCAGTGAGCACACGTTTTGGTGCAGGCACTCCAGCCCATTACACCACCCTCCATTAGGCTAACGTGCAGCTAAAGCACTTCAGGACACTGCGCTCAGTGGCTCTGCTGTTCCTATTTTATTAGATGGGCATTAGCAAGCCCTGGTAGCACCCATGGAACACAGTGTTGTTTAGATTAATTCAGAGCCAGTGAGCGGTGTCAGGCTGACAGCAGCGGGGACAGGAGACTATCCATCACCTGGACACTGCAACACAGCAGCTCCCTCTTCCCACAGCCGCTGCCTGGAGGCACGGCATCAAGCAGGGAGAATGTAACTCAGCACTGTGTCCGTCCAGCCCCTGGCCCCTCAGTGAGGGCTACTGGCATGGGGAGCAATTAAATTCTTGCTGCGGTGAATGCTTGGCCACCAGAAATCCCCCAGAATGGCCAGTGGGACGTCCTACAGGCTTCTTATAGAGCAATGGGAGAGCCAGTGGGTGACCCTGAGGTGGAAGTCACTGTAACCTACAGCATCCTCTGACATCGACCCAAGTCCTGCTGGTGGGGGTCAAAGACTAGGAAACGTCCTGCTGCCTGTGGAATTATTCAACTTATGATCTGGCATTATTTTCTAATGGAACAGGGGTCTGTCTCTATTTCAGATGCCTGCTTTCCGAAACATCCTTCATCTACGTGACTTAATGGTGTGTACCACAGAGGCTGTAGAGAAGCTGCGAGATTTGGGAATGAAGTCTGTTTCTTCCCTACCCATCCAGTTATTTTCCCCCATGGTGACTCTCCAAAGCAACGAAAGCATCATCTAGCACAAATGGAAATGTTGTGTTTGGTACACACTGGTATAATTGTGTTTGGAAATTTAATGATTAATTTTGCATTGCAAGTTAAAGAGGAAGGACATTCCCAATTATGGGAACTTGGTTACCGCACTGCAGACTGTCTGAATGGACCTTGGCACTGCTTTTGCCGAGCAACTAGTCCTTAGCCAATTTCCAGGCATAACTTGAGAATTAGCATAGTCCAGAGATCACAGAATCATAGAACATAATCATAGAATCATCTGGTTTGGAAAAGACCTTCAAGATCTCTAAATCCAACCATCAGCCTGACCAGCCGAGGCCAAGCAAGTATTTTGGACAGGGCAGCCCTGCCTGGATGACAAGCCAGCACAGATGCAAGCCATGCTGTGCTAACTGGCTGCAGTGCCATCGAGCAGCCCCAGACAAGTTTAACTTATTGTGTGGTCATATATAGAACAGTGGGCACTCTGGGTTAGGAAACGTGAGTAAGGTGGCATGTCCACCAGATTCTGGTGCCTGCTGCAGAAGAAGATGAACGTCCACTGGGGGCAAATAGCTTCAAGTTATTATATAGACAGTATGATCTTTGGGGCGGGTACCATATCTTACAGGGAATATGTACTACATCTGGTACAAGGATACACTGATTGCAGCTGGAAACTAGAGACCTTATAACAGCACAGAAGAAAATTAACAAAATCTGTCAAAGTATTTTTGCAAAATCTGCAAAATAAATATTAAAAATAATAATAATCCTTGAACTTGCAAGAACAGTTATGGAAAGTCCGTTGTCCTCTCTACCAACATTCCCCACTGAAGTTGAGGTGCTGGAAATGAATAAAGAACTGGAGGATAAGACAAAGAGGTAAATTGGAGCCCACTGTGCTCTGGGGGTCCCATGGGGCACAGGAGGGTGCTGGGAGCCCTAGGAGAGCACCAGGTGGCAAATGGGGTCCTGACGAGGCTGGGGGCACGCAGCTCCGTGAGCAGGGTTCAGCATGAGGATGACTGCAGCAGCAACTCCATGCAGCATGGGGAGGCAGCACCCTCCTTCCCTGCTCAGACACCCTGCTGCCCCCTCCACACATCCAGGCACAGCCAGGTGGTCCGGTGCTGTCCCACCGTGCACAGGCAGACAAAACTCATCCAGCTTCCCCAGCATGACAATACTATTGAGGCCTTTTTAATGCCACAGCTCACGTCAATAAAATCCTTTTACTGTGAATCTTAATTAAGGGAATGATTGTTTCTGGCCATCACTTGAAAGGCAAATGTTTTAATTGGTTCTGATGTCTTTTCCTGCAAAAGCTTTTGCTCCAGAAGCCATATATTCCATGGAGATTGCTCTCCCTTGCAGCTGCCGCCTGTCCTGTAAGGGTCCAGCAGCCACAGGGAGAGGAGCCAGTTTCAGGGGCTATCAAGTGAAATGCACACAAGTTAAAGAGCAGGAGCCGTTTAAGACCCCAAAGTGTCATTAGCAGTAACATGTCACATAAAATGAGGTGCAGATTTCTATTTTCATTTGAACTTCAGGTGTTTAGTAATCCAGAAGCTTTATTTAAGGACTGACCTTTAACCTGGCCTGTCATTCCAATTGCAAGGAGTTGATGGCCACTGGGAATCAATGGGCAGCATAAAGGTCACTTCCTAGAAAAACTGTGGCTATCAATGTGTCAGTTCCAATGAAGTATTATAACAAAGCAGGCAAAGAGCCTATCTGGGTCTACGAGGTGCCAGCTCGCTCTCCGGATGCTTCTCTCCCTGTCTTCAGCTCTTTTGCAAAGACAAATAGAAATAAGTCACTATTTAACGATGTGTGTTTCTGAATGCATGTGGCGTTTTCTGCTCTGTGGGTGGCACAAAGAGGGGCTGGAAACCCAACGCTTGCTGGTCCAGACAGTAGCAGCAATCCCCTTACTCCTCCACCCTGAGATCGGAGATGCCAAGCACTGCAGCAGTCTTAGAGCTGCTGGTCCAGTGAGCACTGGGCAAGCCTGTCTGGCATGGCCATGTAGTATGGTGGCCATGCACCGCTTTCCTTCTTGGTTGCATCCAGGACTGAACTCAACCCCCTAGATAAGATCTGGATCTTTGTAGCTCCTCAGACGTGCACACAAACACTGCCTGTGTGGACAAGGACAGTGTCCTGTGTGGACAAAGTAGCTGTGTAGCGAAGAAACCATCCTGCTTGTGATCATGTAAAGAAAAGATCAAGGTTGTTCTGATTTCTATTGAAATCTATGAACTCTAAGCATTCAGGAGCAGATACCCGAGGCATGTCAGGCCCCAGCTCCTGCTGTACGCAGTAGGATGGTCACTACCTTTAGAGATGGGGGACACTCTGGATGGTCGCTACCTTTAGCATGGGGGACAGAGGGGACTCAAGATCCATGTGTGTCTCAGAAGTGAGGCCCACCACGAGCACTGGTAAACCAAACCCCAGCCAAGGGACAAGGAAGTAGCCAGGAGCTCATGGGAGGGACACTGCAGATGCCCTGAGTGCACACATCATCCTGCCCCAAGGAAGAGAGATGCAGCTCCTCTCCACCTGCCAGCTGCTCCTGGACTGGTGAAGATTTTGACTTTTATGGTCAAGGATGAGCATAAATGTTAGTCAAAACCTCTTGAAAACCTACAATGTCTTTGTGCTGGGTATTCAGCTTGCAGCTCTCTTCAGCAACCTCTCTCTGGGGACTGGGAAATTCCCCTATTAGAAAATTCATTGAAAACTCTTTTCAAAAAGTCTTCATAATCACTAATAATTACAGTAATTTATTATCAGCCTTTCTGTACTGTTACAAAGGTTGTAAGAACTTCTCCATTAATTCATAATTGTTCTGTGGGATAAGCCCATTCCCCAGAAATCCTGCAGAATAAAATTTTAATTTCAATTTCTTTTCCAGTCATAGGAGCTGGAGAGAAAAGGTTTGTTTATCACTCCACTTAATGCCTCTGTGCTAAATATCTGTATAGGTCACCATTGCTAAGCATGCAAACCCTCTGTGCAAAATGAATGTGAAGTCTATACCTTCCATATGAATATGAAATCCTCTATAAAAACTCAGTTTGACAGAAATAATGAATCATCCAGCAAACCCAGAGTTTCAATTCTAAATTAAGAAAACAGAAACATTGCAAAAAAGTACAAGCAAAGGCTTAGACTTCATGTAACTACATATGGATACAAACCGGGACAGGATCAGGGAAAGTCTTCTGAGCATTTCCTCAGTGAAGAAAGTAAACCCTGTGCAAATGCGAGAAACAGAAAATACACTTGCATTGTAAAGGGAGTGCAGTTTGCTAAAAGTGTGGTTATTACCAAGCATTGCTGTTTAGCTAAGACACAGGTAAAGTGTAGTTCAAATACACATGAAGTCCACTTCCCCATGATTTGGGGCTTGATTCTGTACTACTACTGTAAATATTTCAGTCACTGAATAAAGGAACAGAGTGTCTTTAGGAGTTTAGATAGGCGAGTCAGATCATATATGGAAATAATCTGCCAGAATCCTATTTATAATCCACAATGCTTCCTTTTAAACTCTTGTATTTCCTTTTATTTCCATTCTTTGTCCTGTTATTAAGGCAAGGAAAAAGTATTTATCACACAAAAGGGTTGTTTTAAAGCTTTCTACACGTCTACCTGACTGCTAGTTATAAATAATCACATTTAATTTTACTAAATGCATTCAAAATGTATTTATTCCCATGTCCTGCCCCTCATTTGCATATTGAAATATTTGATACTGAACACAAAGGTGAACATATCCTTTTTGCAAACAAGAAAACAAACCAGAAAAAGAACACCTCCAAAATCAAGCCAAAATAGATTTTGGCAATTCTGTAATAGACTGATATTAGCACCCATATTCCATATGGTTATATTCCATATGAGATCCCATGTGTTTATTTAATTTGCCTTATTTTTAAGCCTCCCCACAATGTTAAAGGGTCTAGCCCGCCTTCACCTTACTTTGCCTAATTTGTACAGTGACAGTTTCCTCTGTGCATGGGACAACAACAAACCCACTAAGTACCAAGCAAATAAAGAGCATGGGAGGGGAACGTCCTGTGTGCTAAGGATGCTGTTATACCAAGGGATCGGGAAGATGCAGGCTGGTTATTATTATGATGACTTTTTCCTTCAGAACTGGAGATCCCCTAGCAAAGACCTGGAAGCAGCCTGAGTTTCCATGCAATAAAGCAGCAGTGAGAAAAGCTCAGAGTAATTAAGTGGCTGACACACAGAAGAAGCTGTTACAAAGATTTGACTAAATTGCTCATTCATTAGTAGCGCAGCATGGAAGGATAATTACAAATAGGCAATAGACCCTGCAGTAAATCAATCTAACCTTGTACTTACAGAAAACAATGAGATAATGAACAGAAAAATTACCAGGCACATATTGCATTTTGTGGAAGGGAAGAAGAGGGGGACTAGGCTAGGACTGGGGGGAAGGAGAGGGAAGTGGGTGGTGCCGGCACAAGCAGCCCAGCACATGTAACACTAATGGCATCGCTCAAGCTGAGCAAACGTTTCTCCAACGCAATCATAGTTCTCAGTCTAAGGGCCTCTGGGGAGCTGAGATGAGGCTAGATCGTGAACAAAAAAATGTAATTTATAAGGCATCTGTGGACTGGAATTTATCATCGGATCCGCTCGCCACCACTCAACTGATATGTAGTTGATTTCAAACAACACCCCCAAGGTGCCCACAGGGAACATTTTTTAGATTTTACACTTTGATATATCTGTTTAACTCACCATTTACCAAAACAACGGCTGATGACAGCACAAACAAGTCACTCTGGAAAAAAAAAAAAAAAAAAAAGAAATACACACACATACACCCCCGTGTGCTCCCCTGGATGAGAGTAAAGCATGAGCTTTAGGGCTTGGCTGGGGGTGTACGGAGGAAGCAGACACAGAAGCAGGGTGTGGGGTGGGTTTTGCTGAGAAGTAGTGATGATTTGTCCACGTGCTGTCTAAACCCACCTTGGAGCTCCTCTCTGGACTTCTTTACATTTGCTTCCCTGGGCGAGCACTGCCTAGCGCGGATGTTGGGGCTGGAGGCTCCAGGAGGGGTCTGTGGGATGAGGAGACCCCGGGGAGTTCAGTGCCATGGGGGTTTTGCAAAGGGTGTGCGTGGTGCCTTTGCCTCCATGGCTAAATATCCCGATGTCACTGCCTGTCTTGTTCCAGAGGTGGGCACCAGGGAGAGGAGCCGGATGCATGAGGGGGGGATGGAGAGGAAAAGTTGTCTTCCCTGGGTTTTGGTGCCACTAGAGTACCAAACTCAGCCGCCTCACTGTGTAAGGGACCTCACTGTCAGAATTAATAAAGTACTGCTACTGTCTATCTTGCAAGGGAGAACTTGTGAAATTCTCTCAGAAGAATTTTACTATGAATAACAAGAAATCTCCTCTGACCAAGCTGGTTCATATAATAAGTCTCTGTTGTATTTACTCTCCTAGGGAGGAAAAACAACATTCACCTTAAACTATTTCTTGCAATTTCCTCCCATCGTTTACTGGAAGTCCTGGAATAAAGACCTCCATGGCACCATATGCTGTACAGACACACAGCCTGGAGGTCATGCTGCCCCACAGAGCTCACAGTGAAACCATAAGAACAACTTTAAGAAAAGTAGTTTTTTTTGGAGGTGTCAGTGAAGGTTACATCGTGTCACACCACAGAAAGTTCACAACAATATGCTGGTCTCTTCAGGATGCTCATTTACCAATACTCAAAGTAAACACCTCAATAAAGTAAAGACCTGGTGTCTACTGGAAATGGCATTTGGCTTCTCCTCAGGGATAATCTCTGAGCATGGAGGAGCCTCTCCAGGGGCCACAGCCACCATGACCACGTGAATTAAACAGCTGGGGTTCAGACAGCTACTGCTATGGTACAGTCTCCTCATTGATGTTCCCCTACTTGTACAAGACCAGCAAGGAACCTGAGCTGGGGTTCAGATCATCTCTCTCCGCTGACCCTGATCTGCAGTTAGGAGATAAAATGGCTTTTGTTATGACTTTTCCCTCTAAGTGAAGTAAATGGAAGCGCAGCATTATGTCAGCCATGGCATGCCAGCAGCACAACTACTTTCGCAGTGGCGAAATGCCGTTTTCTTTCCTCCTGAATTGCACAGTTCCTTTGACAAGGAAGGGTAAAGACCCTCAAGGGTTCTCAGAGAACATCAATATGTTTTGTATTTAATGTGCTGGCTCGGTTACAGCAAATTAAGGAGAGTGGGCCCGGTACAAGATAATTCAGCCTGCAGTTCCTCACTCCCTAGCCGAGTAGTATGCACTGAAAATGATACTCCAGTGTGGAGAAATACTGCACATTATATCCCCCTGCAGTAACAGAAGAGACATTAGGCAAAGCCCTGACTCTTAATGGTACACATCAGGAAAACATCTGAGCTTAGGCCTTCAATCACAAACGCTGCAGGATTTAAAAATGAATAAACTTCACATTGTGATTCTCTTATTTATCCTTTATGCAAATTGTCCCTGGGAGGACACGTTATGTTCGCTGCATGGCACAGCACAGAAAAAGCGTGGAGGGCCCCTCTTATGTAACGCACAGCACTCTTGCCCCCTTCAAGTGGTTTGTGGTGCAAGGAGAAACACACACACACACAAAACACCCTCAACCCCAAAACCTAGAAACATCATCCCCATTGACTGCTGAAAATATCCTAATAGGAAGCAAAGAAGCAGCACAGAAATATCTCCCTCTCTTTTTTCTGGCTATCGATCTGCAACAGGAGAGAGCAAGACTTGAAAAATCTCTTTGTAAATTAAAAATATATAAAAGAACAAAATATTCTAAAACCCTAGATCTCTAGAATGTAGCAGAGAATTTTGCTTAGACAAATACTCACATGGCCACAACCCATCAAAACCAGCCTGTTAGCTAACCTTTCTGTTATTAGCTCCCTCTTCTCAATGGGACAGCAACACAATAGTGTTGATCGACATTTTGTTCAACATCTTCATCGATGACCTTGATGAGGGAATAGTGTCTGCCCTCAGCAAGTACGCCGATGACACAAAGCTGGGAGGAGTGGCTGACACGCCAGAAGGCTGTGCTGCCATTCAGCAAGACCTGGACAGGCTGGAGAGCTGGGCAGGAAGAAACCAAATGAAGTTTAACAAGAGCAAGTGTAGAGTCCTGCACCTGGGAAGAAAGTATCAAGTACAGGCTGGGGGATGACCTGCTGGAGAGGAGCTCTGAGGAGAAGGACCTGGGTGTCTTGGTGGACGACAGGTTGGCCATGAGCCAGCAGTGTGCCCTGGTGGCCAAGAAGGCCAATGGGATCCTGGCGTGCATTAAAAGAAGCGCGGCCAGCAGGTCAAGGGAGGTGATCCTCCCCCTCTACTCTGTCCTGGTCAGGCCTCACCTGGAGTACTGTGTCCAGTTCTGGGCTCCCCAGTACAAGAAAGATGGGGATGTTCTGGAAAGAGTCCAGCGGAAGGCCACAAAGATGATACGGGGCCTGGAGCATCTTCCCTATGAGGAAGGACTGAGAGACCTGGGTCTGTCCATCCTTGAGAAGAGAAGACTGAGAGGGGATCTTATCAATGTTTACAAATATCTTAAGTATGGGAGACAGGGATTTGGCCAACCTACTCTACTTTGCTCTACCGTACAGATTCTTTGTGGCATAGTCAGCTTTACTTGAATATTTAAACAAAACTTGTAGGAACTAGTGGCTGAAGGTGAGCAACAAATTCAAAAGCTCAGGTTGAATCATTCACTTGCAAAAATCTCCTTTCCTTAGGAATCCAGGCTAAAAACACTGCAGAATATTAATAGATCCAATCCAATAGATGGTAAAATATGTCTGATATATCTCAGAACTACAGCTGACTTGGGACTGGATCCTCAGCTAGATGAACTTTTGGTTTCAGCCAATACCCACACTCTTAGATTATGGAAAACAACATAAGAACCTTGATTTTGCAGATGGCAGTGAACTTGGATGCACTGCAAGGACTGAATCAAAAGGGCTACCGGATTCTGCTCTTGGTATAGAATTCACTGGTGCCAACTGGGAAGAGAAAGGTTGTCAGAAATACAAGTGGCCAAATGGCTAAACAAATGGCTAAAGAGAGAAAAAAATTGAAGAGAAATTGCCAAGAGAAATGTAGACAAACTGAAACTAGACTATACCTTAGCCAATCATTACATCAGATTAAAGAAAAAATATGCCATGTTTTCACAGTAATATTTTAAACTAGGTTTCTTAAGGAAACAAGGCTGATAACTTCTGAAGTTGTTAAACAGTTTCAACCAAATATGACAGAAAGTTAATGATCACAAACCTATAAAACATATTAAGTTCCTTCAAATTTTCTTGGGGAGGAACAAAAAAAGAGATAGGCAGTTAAAAATAAAGAACTCCAAATTACATTCTTGTTCCCCGGAGGAAAGGCCCAAGATGAGCTCAACCATATTATTAGACACAGAATGGAGAGATTAGGAATGCAAGTTCAGGGAAAAAGGGTTTCAGAAGTCTTGCTGCTCAAGAACCAGAATAAGTGCAAACACAAGCCAACAAAATGAAAATAAAAATGGACATTTTTCATCAAACAGTTTCTAATGACCTGAAGCCTGCACAGCCTGAGAGATGCTCGTATATGTGGTGGTTTTACTGTGCTAGCCAGCTGAACACCACAACCGCTCTCTCACTCCCCCTCCTTAGATGAGGAGGGGAAGAAGAAAAGGAAAGAACAACTCATGGGTTGAGATAAGGATGATTTAATTAAAGGAAAAAAAAATAATTATTAAGGAAAGATTATTATTAATTAAACAATTTAACTAAAGGGAAAAAAGGGAAAGGGGAAAAGGGAGGGAGAAAGGGAAAAAAACAACAAGTAAAGGCTATGTGGAAGTGCAGAGGAAAGAAATTACTCTCTACTTCCCACAAATGAGCGATGCTTGACCACGTCCTTGAAGCAGGGCCTCAACGCACGTAGCCAGTGCTCGGGAGGACAGACGTTTTCACAATGAGAGCCCACCCCTCCCCTCTTCCTCCTTTTTCCACCTTTTATTGCTGAGTGTGACATCATATGGTATGGAATATCCCTTTGGTTGGTTCAGGTCAGCTGCCCTGGTGATGTTTCTTTCTCACTTTTTTGCCCACCCCCTAGGAGGGTTAGAGAGAGTCCTGATGCTGTGCCAGCACTGCTCAGCAGCAGACACAACACTGGTGTGATACCACTGCTGTTCTAGCTACAAGTGCAGAGCACAGCACTGTATGGGCTGCTGCAGGGAAAGTTAACATCCCAGCCCGACCCAGTACAACCTCCACCCCTTATTCCATAACATTTGTGTCACTCTCAGGTCCCCCATACTTTAGCATATAAGTATTCTCATCACCGTTGTCCCTTGTCCTTTAACAGATTGATGGGTAAGTATGTCTTTTCATTCTGTAGGTCTTTCTCGGAAAATGTTCATAAGAACTGTTGACGATTTGGTCTTCATCTGCCAAAATGGTCACTCAGAGCAGGCGGAGTTGGATGTCTGGATGCCAGTACCAGCTTAGCTCAAGTCCTTGTTGCACTTGCCCGGTTCCTTGCGAAGTTGACCTGTCGTTGATCCTGCAGCGTCTTCCTACAACATATAACTAAGATTACAGATTAGTTTTCTCTCAAGGTTAAATTTCCTTGAGGCACGCACTTGATATCCCCATTCTTTTGCATGACCCACCAGGTATACCCCGGTCCTTGGGCGAAGACAATCCCACGAGTGGGTTTGCCTTTTCCCGAGGCAGGAGCAACCCACACCGCCTTCCCCATCCACTTTCCTACATGCACTACGGGGACTTTAGCTCCTTTCACCGTGTGTAGGGGTTTTGTTTCAGCAGGACCAGCATGGCTGTCAGACCCCCTGTTGTTAACTAGCCAAGTGGCTTCTGGTAGATTTATGTCCCAATGTTTCCATGTCCCAGCACCCAATGCTCGCAACATAGTCTTTAACAGTCCATTGTACCTCTCAACCTTCCCAGAGGCTTGTGGGTGATAAGGGATGTGATACACCCACTCAATACCATGTCTCTTGGCCCAGGAGGTGACCAAATTGTTTTGGAAGTGACTCCCATTGTCGGACTCGATTCTCTCTGGTGTACCATGACGCCACAGCACTTGCCTTTCTAGGCCCAAGATAGTGTTTCGGGCCGTGGCATGGTTTACTGGATACGTTTCCAGCCACCCAGTAGTTGCTTCTACCATGGTGAGTATGTAACGTTTGCCTTGGCGGGTTTGTGGGAGTGGTCCGATGTAGTCAATCTGCCAGGCCTCACCATATCCAAATCCAAGCCATCTCCCCCTATTCCAGGGACACTTTATCCTCATGGCTCGTTTGATTGCAGCACAGGTCTCACACTCATGGGGAACCTGTGTGATGGCCTCAATGGTCAGGTCCACCCCTCGATCACGAGCCCATCTGTATGTGGCATCGCTCCCCAGATGTCCAGATGTTTCATGGGCCCATCGAGCTACAAACAGCTCACCCTTACGTCCCCAGTCCAGATCCACCTGAGCCACATCAATTTTTGAAGCTCGATCCACTTCTTCGTTGTTCTGATGTTCTTCAATTGCACGACTCTTGGGCATGTGGGCATCTACATGACGTACCTTTACAGCCAGGTTTTCTACCCGGGCAGCAATATCTTGCCACAGGGTAGCAGCCCAGATAGGTTTACCTCTGCGCTGCCAGTTGCTCTGTTTCCATTGCTGCAGCCACCCCCACAGAGCATTTGCCACCATCCATGAGTCAGTGTAGAGATACAGTACTGGCCATTTTTCTCTTTCAGCAATCTCTAGGGCCAATTGTATGGCTTTTACTTATGCATACGGACTCGACTCACCTTCCCCTTCCATGGCCTCCACAACTCGTCGTGTGGGACTCCACACAGCAGCTTTCCATTTCCGATGGCTCCCTACCACACGGCAGGATCCGTCAGTGAACAACACATACTGCTTTCTGTCTTCTGGCAACTCATTATATGGTGGTACCTCTTCAGCACGGGTTACCTCTTCTGTCGGCACTCCGAAATCTCTGCCCTCCGTCCAGTCCATGATCTCTTCCAGGATTCCTGGGCGATTAGGTTTTCCCATTCGAGCCCGCTGTGTAATTAACGCTACCACTTACTCCACGTAGCATCAGTTGCATGGTGTGTAGTGGGGATTTTCCCTTTGAACATCCAGTGTAACACAGGTAGCCGTGGTGCCAAGAGGAGCTGTGCTTCTGTACCAACAACTTCTGAAGCAGCTCAAACACCCTCATATGCCATTAGTATCTCTTTTTCAGCTGGGGTGTAATTGGCTTCTGATCCTCGATAGCCCCGGCTCCAGAAACCCAGAGGTCGACCTCGAGTTTCTCCTGGGGTCTTCAGTCAGAGGCTCCAGGTGAGGCCATGCTCCCCAGCTGCAGTGTAAAGTATGTTTTGCACAGCTAGTCCGGTACGGACGGGCCCAAGGGCTACTGCATGAGCTATTTCTCGTTTGATTTGTACAAAAGCCTGTTGTTGCTCGGGGCCCCACTCGAAATAGTTTCTCTTTCGAGTCACTCGATATAGAGGACTCACAAGCTGACTATAGCCTGGAACATGCATTCTCCAGAATCCCACAAGGACTAGGAAAGCTTGCGTTTATTTTTTTCCTAGTTGGCGGAGACATTGCTGTTATTTTGTTGATCACATCCACTGGAATGTGGCAACGTCCATCCTGCCATTTTACCCCCAAGAACTGGATTTCCTGTGCAGGTCCCTTGACCTTACTCTGTTTAATGGCAAAACCAGCTTTCAGGAGAATTTGGATTACTTTCTTCCCTTTCTCAAAAACTTCTTCTGCTGTGTCACCCCACATGAGGATGTCATCAATGTACTGCAGGTGTTCAGCAGCTCCCCCTTGTTCCAGTGCAGACTGGATCAGTCCATGGCAAATGGTAGGGCTGTGTTTCCACCCCTGGGGCAACCGATTCCAGGTGTATTGGATGCCTCTCCAAGTGAAAGCAAACTGCGGCCTGCATGCTGCTGCCAAAGGGATGGAGAAAAATGCATTAGCAATATCAATTGTGGCATACCACTTGGCTGCCTTTGATTCCAGTTCATACTGAAGTTCTAGCATGTCCGGCACTGCAGCACTCAGCGGTGGCGTGACTTCGTTCAGGCCACGATAGTCCACTGTTAGTCTCCACTCGCCATTAGACTTTCACACTGGCCATATAGGACTATTAAAGGGTGAGCGAGTCTTGCTGATCACTCCTTGACTCTCCAGCCAATGAACCAACTCATGGATGGGAATCAGGGAGTCTCAATTGGTGCGATATTGCCATCGGTGCACCATTGTGGTAGCGATTGGTACCTGCTGTTCTTCAACCTTCAGCAATCCTACAACGGAGGGGTCTTCTGAAAGGCCAGGCAGGGTAGACAGCTGCCTAATCTTCTCTATGCTCAAAGTAGCTATGCCAAAAGCCCACCGGTACCCTTTTGGATCCTTGAAGTACCCTCTCTTGAGGTAGTCTATGCCAAGGATGCATGGAGCCTCGGGGCCAGTCACAATGGGATGCTTTTGCCACTCATTCCCAGTTAGACTCACTTCAGCCTCCAATACAGTTAATTGTTGGGATCCCCCTGTCACTCCAGAGATACAGATGGGTTCTGTCCCTTGGTAGCCTGATGGCATTAAGGTACATTGTGCGCCAGTGTCCACTAAAGCTTTGTATTCTTGTGGTTCCAATTTGCCAGGCCATCGGATCCACACAGTCCAATAAATCCGGTTATCCCTCTCCTCTACCTGGCCAGAGGCAGGGCCCCTCTAGTCTTGGTTGGAGTGTCTGCCACTTAATTCTTGCAAATGAGAAGCAGAGGTCCCTTCATCAGGGTCAAGAATAACATCAGCCCTTCTACTGCCTCTGGGGAACTGCCCAACAGAAACTGGAGCAGCATTTTTCTTAGGAGCCCCTCTTCTTGCTGCTGTATTTCCTTTCAGTTCACGTACCCGAGCAGCTAGGGTTGAAGTAGGTACATCATCCCATTTCCTCATATCTTCCCTGTGGTCACGCAGATAAAACCACAAGGTGCCACGTGGTGTGTGTCTTGGATGCTCTCTCTCTCTCGAGCAGGAAAATACTGATTCTTAGTGGCTGAAATATCACTCCGTCTGGATGAGGAGGGATATGCTCGTTCTACGAGGTGGTCGAGTCTTTCGGACAGTTTCTTCACAGCTGAGACACAGGCCTGTATTTGAGCAGAGAGGTTGTCTTCATATTTTTGAAGCTGGCAGGACAGATTATACACTGTTGGTCCTATCCCCTCATCCCACTGAGGATCCCTCATCCCACATCATCATCCCTCATCCCACTCATGCCAGTGTACTGGCATGTGATGATGGTGCACTCCGCACAAATTTACGCCACATGGATGTTGTGCACTGGACTTCATCGGGATCTTGAGGTGTCTGGGCATTGTCCAAATCACTATAAATCATCTCCAGCACAGCTAATTCCTGCAGATGCTGGAGACCTTTATCCATAGTGGCCCACTTGCCTACTTGGTATACAATATCTTCCTTATGGGGATACCTTTCTTTCACAGCTGCCAGGAGTCGCCTCCAGAGGCTGAGAACCTGTGTCCCTCTCCCAATTCCTTTGTCAATTACCATTTCTCTAGAGAGGGATCCCAGCTGCTTGGCTTCATTGCCTTCTAATTGTTGGCTATTGGCCCCAGTGTCCCAGCATCAAAGCAGCCAGGTGAGGATATGTTCACCTGGGTGTCAACCATAATCCTTTAGTATTTCTCGCAACTCACTCAGGGATAGGGATCGAGTGGTTTCTGATTCCTTTATGATTTCCATCTTGTCTGCCTGCTGTTTTTGTGATGGCTCTGCTTTAGAAGTGCCTGCCTTCTCCCCTTCTCCCTCCTTCTTAGGAGAGGCTTCTTCCCTTACTAAACGAGCTGACTTCTGTTTCCATTGTTTTGACTTGACTATGGGGGCGACTGATACCATAGTTGGTTGATCCTCTGGGTCAGCCACAGCATGTGTTATCTGGTCATCAGATTCAGAGACTTCCTCCCTCTCTTCAAGGTGCTGGATGATGTTAAACAGTGTTTGACAGGAGTAAGCCAGGACCCAGCACAATGCTGCAAGCTGTTGTTCTCCGGCATTATCAGGGTCAGGGCATACGACTCTCAAACATTCTATCAGGTTTTTAGGATTTTGCACTTGTTCAGGGGTGAAGTTCAAAACTATTGGAGGAGACACCCGTGACAGGTACCTGCCTATATCCTCCCACACACCTTGCCACCCGCCACAAGACTGTTTCGGGACAGATTCCCGGGTAAGCTTTCTAAACAATCGACTAATCTTAGAGAGAAGAGGAAATCCGTTATTCGGAATTAGAAATAGTAATATATGGGTTACACATGGATATTCAAAATACTCAGAAACTGTTGTAATTAGCCCACTGTGAAAGAAGGAGGTACCATTCCTGATATTATTCATAAACTGACTTCCAGATGAGGAAAGGAAGGCAGTGTAATTCTGAATATTCTCTAAAAGATAGTTTCCATGAGACCCAGATGATAACAGTGCAGAGCCTGAATGCCAGATTAAACTCAAGGCCAGTGCTTGGCAGCACAGCAAATTAAAAAACAAACGAACACAGATTGTAGCACATTCTCGGATCGGATATAGAGGAGAAAGGAGAACATGACATGGATTGCATGACACATGATCAAACAAGCCAATATTAACAGGACACTGAACATGGTGACCAGCAAGTAAGTGTGTTAGTTGTAAGCGTTTTAATCAATTCTATTGTTATCTCAACCCTTCGAGCCCCACGTTGGGCACCAAAAAGGACTGTGGTGGTTTTACCGTGCTAGGCAGCTGAACACCACAACCGCTCTCTCACTCCCCCTCCTTAGATGAGGAGGGGAAGAAGTAAAGGAAAGAACAACTCACGGGTTGAGATAAGGATGATTTAATTAAAGGGAAGAAAAATAATAATTATTAAGGAAAGATTATTATTAATTAAACAATTTAACTAAACAATTTAAACAATTAACAATTTAACTAAAGGGGAAAAAGGAAAGGGGAAAGGGAGGGGGAAAGGGAAAACTAAACAAAACAAGTAAAGGCTATGTGGAAGTGCAGAGGAAAGAAATTACTCTCTACTTCCCACAAATGAGCGATGCTTGACCACATCCTTGAAGCAGGGCCTCAACGCACGTAGCCGGTGTTCGGGAAGACAGACGTTTTCACAACGAGACCCCACCCCTCCCCTCTTCCTCCTTTTTCCAGCTTTTATTGCTGAGTGTGACATCATATGGTATGGAATATCCCTTTGGTTGGTTTAGGTCAGCTGCCCTGGTGATGTTTCTTTTCTCACATCTTTGCCCACCCCTAGGGGGGTTAGAGAGAGTCCTGATGCTGTGCCAGCACTGCTCAGCAGCAGACACAACACTGGTGTGATACCATTGCTGTTTTAGCTACGAGTGCAGAGCACAGCACTGTATGGGCTGCTGCAGGGAAAGTTAACATCCCAGCCCGACCCAGTACAACCTCCACCCCTTATTCCATAACATTTGTGTCACTCTCAGGTCCCCCATACTTTAGCATATAAGTATTCTCATCACCGTTGTCCCTTGTCCTTTAACAGATGATGGGTAAGTATGTCTTTTCATTCTGTAGGTCTTTCTCGGAAAATGTTCATAAGAACTGTTGACGATTTGGTCTTCATCTGCCAAAATGGTCACTCAGAGCAGGCGGAGTTGGATGTCTGGATGCCAGTACCAGCTTAGCTCAAGTCCTTGTTGCACTTGCCCGGTTCCTTGCGAAGTTGACCTGTCGTTGATCCTGCAGCGTCTTCCTACAACATATAACTAAGATTACAGATTAGTTTTCTCTCAAGGTTAAATTTCCTTGAGGCACGCACTTGATATCCCCATTCTTTTGCATGACCCACCAGGTATACCCCGGTCCTTGGGCGAAGACAATCCCACGAGTGGGTTTGCCTTTTCCCGAGGCAGGAGCAACCCACACCGCCTTCCCCATCCACTTTCCTACATGCACTACGGGGACTTTAGCTCCTTTCACCGTGTGTAGGGGTTTTGTTTCGGCAGGACCAGCACGGCTGTCAGACCCCCTGTTGTTAACTAGCCAAGTGGCTTCTGGTAGATTTATGTCCCATTGTTTCCATGTCCCAGCACCCAATGCTCGTAACATAGTCTTTAACAGTCCATTGTACCTCTCAACCTTCCCAGAGGCTTGTGGGTGATAAGGGATGTGATACACCCACTCAGTGCCATGTCTCTTGGCCCAGGAGGTGACCAAATTGTTTTGGAAGTGACTCCCATTGTCGGACTCGATTCTCTCTGGTGTACCATGACGCCACAGCACTTGCCTTTCTAGGCCCAAGATAGTGTTTCGGGCCGTGGCATGGTTTACTGGATACGTTTCCAGCCACCCAGTAGTTGCTTCTACCATGGTGAGTATGTAACGTTTGCCTTGGCGGGTTTGTGGGAGTGGTCCGATGTAGTCAATCTGCCAGGCCTCACCATATCCAAATCCAAGCCATCTCCCCCTATTCCAGGGACACTTTATCCTCATGGCTCGTTTGATTGCAGCACAGGTCTCACACTCATGGGGAACCTGTGTGATGGCCTCAATGGTCAGGTCCACCCCTCGATCACGAGCCCATCTGTATGTGGCATCGCTCCCCAGATGTCCAGATGTTTCATGGGCCCATCGAGCTACAAACAGCTCACCCTTACGTCCCCAGTCCAGATCCACCTGAGCCACATCAATTTTTGAAGCTCGATCCACTTCTTCGTTGTTCTGATGTTCTTCAATTGCACGACTCTTGGGCATGTGGGCATCTACATGACGTACCTTTACAGCCAGGTTTTCTACCCGGGCAGCAATATCTTGCCACAGGGTAGCAGCCCAGATAGGTTTACCTCTGCGCTGCCAGTTGCTCTGTTTCCATTGCTGCAGCCACCCCCACAGAGCATTTGCCACCATCCATGAGTCAGTGTAGAGATACAGTACTGGCCATTTTTCTCTTTCAGCAATCTCTAGGGCCAATTGTATGGCTTTTACTTATGCATACGGACTCGACTCACCTTCCCCTTCCATGGCCTCCACAACTCGTCGTGTGGGACTCCACACAGCAGCTTTCCATTTCCGATGGCTCCCTACCACACGGCAGGATCCGTCAGTGAACAACACATACTGCTTTCTGTCTTCTGGCAACTCATTATATGGTGGTACCTCTTCAGCACGGGTTACCTCTTCTGTCGGCACTCCGAAATCTCTGCCCTCCGTCCAGTCCATGATCTCTTCCAGGATTCCTGGGCGATTAGGTTTTCCCATTCGAGCCCGCTGTGTAATTAACGCTACCACTTACTCCACGTAGCATCAGTTGCATGGTGTGTAGTGGGGATTTTCCCTTTGAACATCCAGTGTAACACAGGTAGCCGTGGTGCCAAGAGGAGCTGTGCTTCTGTACCAACAACTTCTGAAGCAGCTCAAACACCCTCATATGCCATTAGTATCTCTTTTTCAGCTGGGGTGTAATTGGCTTCTGATCCTCGATAGCCCCGGCTCCAGAAACCCAGAGGTCGACCTCGAGTTTCTCCTGGGGTCTTCAGTCAGAGGCTCCAGGTGAGGCCATGCTCCCCAGCTGCAGTGTAAAGTATGTTTTGCACAGCTAGTCCGGTACGGACGGGCCCAAGGGCTACTGCATGAGCTATTTCTCGTTTGATTTGTACAAAAGCCTGTTGTTGCTCGGGGCCCCACTCGAAATAGTTTCTCTTTCGAGTCACTCGATATAGAGGACTCACAAGCTGACTATAGCCTGGAACATGCATTCTCCAGAATCCCACAAGGACTAGGAAAGCTTGCGTTTATTTTTTTCCTAGTTGGCGGAGACATTGCTGTTATTTTGTTGATCACATCCACTGGAATGTGGCAACGTCCATCCTGCCATTTTACCCCCAAGAACTGGATTTCCTGTGCAGGTCCCTTGACCTTACTCTGTTTAATGGCAAAACCAGCTTTCAGGAGAATTTGGATTACTTTCTTCCCTTTCTCAAAAACTTCTTCTGCTGTGTCACCCCACATGAGGATGTCATCAATGTACTGCAGGTGTTCAGCAGCTCCCCCTTGTTCCAGTGCAGACTGGATCAGTCCATGGCAAATGGTAGGGCTGTGTTTCCACCCCTGGGGCAACCGATTCCAGGTGTATTGGATGCCTCTCCAAGTGAAAGCAAACTGCGGCCTGCATGCTGCTGCCAAAGGGATGGAGAAAAATGCATTAGCAATATCAATTGTGGCATACCACTTGGCTGCCTTTGATTCCAGTTCATACTGAAGTTCTAGCATGTCCGGCACTGCAGCACTCAGCGGTGGCGTGACTTCGTTCAGGCCACGATAGTCCACTGTTAGTCTCCACTCGCCATTAGACTTTCACACTGGCCATATAGGACTATTAAAGGGTGAGCGAGTCTTGCTGATCACTCCTTGACTCTCCAGCCAATGAACCAACTCATGGATGGGAATCAGGGAGTCTCAATTGGTGCGATATTGCCATCGGTGCACCATTGTGGTAGCGATTGGTACCTGCTGTTCTTCAACCTTCAGCAATCCTACAACGGAGGGGTCTTCTGAAAGGCCAGGCAGGGTAGACAGCTGCCTAATCTTCTCTATGCTCAAAGTAGCTATGCCAAAAGCCCACCGGTACCCTTTTGGATCCTTGAAGTACCCTCTCTTGAGGTAGTCTATGCCAAGGATGCATGGAGCCTCGGGGCCAGTCACAATGGGATGCTTTTGCCACTCATTCCCAGTTAGACTCACTTCAGCCTCCAATACAGTTAATTGTTGGGATCCCCCTGTCACTCCAGAGATACAGATGGGTTCTGTCCCTTGGTAGCCTGATGGCATTAAGGTACATTGTGCGCCAGTGTCCACTAAAGCTTTGTATTCTTGTGGTTCCAATTTGCCAGGCCATCGGATCCACACAGTCCAATAAATCCGGTTATCCCTCTCCTCTACCTGGCCAGAGGCAGGGCCCCTCTAGTCTTGGTTGGAGTGTCTGCCACTTAATTCTTGCAAATGAGAAGCAGAGGTCCCTTCATCAGGGTCAAGAATAACATCAGCCCTTCTACTGCCTCTGGGGAACTGCCCAACAGAAACTGGAGCAGCATTTTTCTTAGGAGCCCCTCTTCTTGCTGCTGTATTTCCTTTCAGTTCACGTACCCGAGCAGCTAGGGTTGAAGTAGGTACATCATCCCATTTCCTCATATCTTCCCTGTGGTCACGCAGATAAAACCACAAGGTGCCACGTGGTGTGTGTCTTGGATGCTCTCTCTCTCTCGAGCAGGAAAATACTGATTCTTAGTGGCTGAAATATCACTCCGTCTGGATGAGGAGGGATATGCTCGTTCTACGAGGTGGTCGAGTCTTTCGGACAGTTTCTTCACAGCTGAGACACAGGCCTGTATTTGAGCAGAGAGGTTGTCTTCATATTTTTGAAGCTGGCAGGACAGATTATACACTGTTGGTCCTATCCCCTCATCCCACTGAGGATCCCTCATCCCACATCATCATCCCTCATCCCACTCATGCCAGTGTACTGGCATGTGATGATGGTGCACTCCGCACAAATTTACGCCACATGGATGTTGTGCACTGGACTTCATCGGGATCTTGAGGTGTCTGGGCATTGTCCAAATCACTATAAATCATCTCCAGCACAGCTAATTCCTGCAGATGCTGGAGACCTTTATCCATAGTGGCCCACTTGCCTACTTGGTATACAATATCTTCCTTATGGGGATACCTTTCTTTCACAGCTGCCAGGAGTCGCCTCCAGAGGCTGAGAACCTGTGTCCCTCTCCCAATTCCTTTGTCAATTACCATTTCTCTAGAGAGGGATCCCAGCTGCTTGGCTTCATTGCCTTCTAATTATTGGCTATTGGCCCCAGTGTCCCAGCATCAAAGCAGCCAGGTGAGGATATGTTCACCTGGGTGTCAACCATAATCCTTTAGTATTTCTCGCAACTCACTCAGGGATAGGGATCGAGTGGTTTCTGATTCCTTTATGATTTCCATCTTGTCTGCCTGCTGTTTTTGTGATGGCTCTGCTTTAGAAGTGCCTGCCTTCTCCCCTTCTCCCTCCTTCTTAGGAGAGGCTTCTTCCCTTACTAAACGAGCTGACTTCTGTTTCCATTGTTTTGACTTGACTATGGGGGCGACTGATACCATAGTTGGTTGATCCTCTGGGTCAGCCACAGCATGTGTTATCTGGTCATCAGATTCAGAGACTTCCTCCCTCTCTTCAAGGTGCTGGATGATGTTAAACAGTGTTTGACAGGAGTAAGCCAGGACCCAGCACAATGCTGCAAGCTGTTGTTCTCCGGCATTATCAGGGTCAGGGCATACGACTCTCAAACATTCTATCAGGTTTTTAGGATTTTGCACTTGTTCAGGGGTGAAGTTCAAAACTATTGGAGGAGACACCCGTGACAGGTACCTGCCTATATCCTCCCACACACCTTGCCACCCGCCACAAGACTGTTTCGGGACAGATTCCCGGGTAAGCTTTCTAAACAATCGACTAATCTTAGAGAGAAGAGGAAATCCGTTATTCGGAATTAGAAATAGTAATATATGGGTTACACATGGATATTCAAAATACTCAGAAACTGTTGTAATTAGCCCACTGTGAAAGAAGGAGGTACCATTCCTGATATTATTCATAAACTGACTTCCAGATGAGGAAAGGAAGGCAGTGTAATTCTGAATATTCTCTAAAAGATAGTTTCCATGAGACCCAGATGATAACAGTGCAGAGCCTGAATGCCAGATTAAACTCAAGGCCAGTGCTTGGCAGCACAGCAAATTAAAAAACAAACGAACACAGATTGTAGCACATTCTCGGATCGGATATAGAGGAGAAAGGAGAACATGACATGGATTGCATGACACATGATCAAACAAGCCAATATTAACAGGACACTGAACATGGTGACCAGCAAGTAAGTGTGTTAGTTGTAAGCGTTTTAATCAATTCTATTGTTATCTCAACCCTTCGAGCCCCACGTTGGGCACCAAAAAGGACTGTGGTGGTTTTACCGTGCTAGGCAGCTGAACACCACAACCGCTCTCTCACTCCCCCTCCTTAGATGAGGAGGGGAAGAAGTAAAGGAAAGAACAACTCACGGGTTGAGATAAGGATGATTTAATTAAAGGGAAGAAAAATAATAATTATTAAGGAAAGATTATTATTAATTAAACAATTTAACTAAACAATTTAAACAATTAACAATTTAACTAAAGGGGAAAAAGGAAAGGGGAAAGGGAGGGGGAAAGGGAAAACTAAACAAAACAAGTAAAGGCTATGTGGAAGGCCTCACCTGGAGTACTGTGTCCAGTTCTGGGCTCCCCAGTACAAGAAAGATGGGGATGTTCTGGAAAGAGTCCAGCGGAAGGCCACAAAGATGATACGGGGCCTGGAGCATCTTCCCTATGAGGAAGGACTGAGAGATCTGGGTCTGTCCATCCTTGAGAAGAGAAGACTGAGAGGGGATCTTATCAATGTTTACAAATATCTTAAGTATGGGAGACAGGGATTTGGCCAACCTACTCTACTTTGCTCTACCGTACAGATTCTTTGTGGCATAGTCAGCTTTACTTGAATATTTAAACAAAACTTGTAGGAACTAGTGGCTGAAGGTGAGCAACAAATTCAAAAGCTCAGGTTGAATCATTCACTTGCAAAAATCTCCTTTCCTTAGGAATCCAGGCTAAAAACACTGCAGAATATTAATAGATCCAATCCAATAGATGGTAAAATATGTCTGATATATCTCAGAACTACAGCTGACTTGGGACTGGATCCTCAGCTAGATGAACTTTTGGTTTCAGCCAATACCCACACTCTTAGATTATGGAAAACAACATAAGAACCTTGATTTTGCAGATGGCAGTGAACTTGGATGCACTGCAAGGACTGAATCAAAAGGGCTACCGGATTCTGCTCTTGGTATAGAATTCACTGGTGCCAACTGGGAAGAGAAAGGTTGTCAGAAATACAAGTGGCCAAATGGCTAAACAAATGGCTAAAGAGAGAAAAAAATTGAAGAGAAATTGCCAAGAGAAATGTAGACAAACTGAAACTAGACTATACCTTAGCCAATCATTACATCAGATTAAAGAAAAAATATGCCATGTTTTCACAGTAATATTTTAAACTAGGTTTCTTAAGGAAACAAGGCTGATAACTTCTGAAGTTGTTAAACAGTTTCAACCAAATATGACAGAAAGTTAATGATCACAAACCTATAAACATATTAAGTTCCTTCAAATTTTCTTGGGGAGGAACAAAAAAAGAGATAGGCAGTTAAAAATAAAGAACTCCAAATTACATTCTTGTTCCCCGGAGGAAAGGCCCAAGATGAGCTCAACCATATTATTAGACACAGAATGGAGAGATTAGGAATGCAAGTTCAGGGAAAAAGGGTTTCAGAAGTCTTGCTGCTCAAGAACCAGAATAAGTGCAAACACAAGCCAACAAAATGAAAATAAAAATGGACATTTTTCATCAAACAGTTTCTAATGACCTGAAGCCTGCACAGCCTGAGAGATGCTCGTATATGTGGTGGTTTTACTGTGCTAGCCAGCTGAACACCACAACCGCTCTCTCACTCCCCCTCCTTAGATGAGGAGGGGAAGAAGAAAAGGAAAGAACAACTCATGGGTTGAGATAAGGATGATTTAATTAAAGGAAAAAAAATAATTATTAAGGAAAGATTATTATTAATTAAACAATTTAACTAAAGGAAAAAAGGGAAAGGGGAAAAGGGAGGGAGAAAGGGAAAAAAACAACAAGTAAAGGCTATGTGGAAGTGCAGAGGAAAGAAATTACTCTCTACTTCCCACAAATGAGCGATGCTGACCACGTCCTTGAAGCAGGGCCTCAACGCACGTAGCCAGTGCTCGGGAGGACAGACGTTTTCACAATGAGAGCCCACCCCTCCCCTCTTCCTCCTTTTTCACCTTTTATTGCTGAGTGTGACATCATATGGTATGGAATATCCCTTTGGTTGGTTCAGGTCAGCTGCCCTGGTGATGTTTCTTTCTCACTTTTTTGCCCACCCCCTAGGAGGGTTAGAGAGAGTCCTGATGCTGTGCCAGCACTGCTCAGCAGCAGACACAACACTGGTGTGATACCACTGCTGTTCTAGCTACAAGTGCAGAGCACAGCACTGTATGGGCTGCTGCAGGGAAAGTTAACATCCCAGCCCGACCCAGTACAACCTCCACCCCTTATTCCATAACATTTGTGTCACTCTCAGGTCCCCCATACTTTAGCATATAAGTATTCTCATCACCGTTGTCCCTTGTCCTTTAACAGATTGATGGGTAAGTATGTCTTTTCATTCTGTAGGTCTTTCTCGGAAAATGTTCATAAGAACTGTTGACGATTTGGTCTTCATCTGCCAAAATGGTCACTCAGAGCAGGCGGAGTTGGATGTCTGGATGCCAGTACCAGCTTAGCTCAAGTCCTTGTTGCACTTGCCCGGTTCCTTGCGAAGTTGACCTGTCGTTGATCCTGCAGCGTCTTCCTACAACATATAACTAAGATTACAGATTAGTTTTCTCTCAAGGTTAAATTTCCTTGAGGCACGCACTTGATATCCCCATTCTTTTGCATGACCCACCAGGTATACCCCGGTCCTTGGGCGAAGACAATCCCACGAGTGGGTTTGCCTTTTCCCGAGGCAGGAGCAACCCACACCGCCTTCCCCATCCACTTTCCTACATGCACTACGGGGACTTTAGCTCCTTTCACCGTGTGTAGGGGTTTTGTTTCGGCAGGACCAGCACGGCTGTCAGACCCCCTGTTGTTAACTAGCCAAGTGGCTTCTGGTAGATTTATGTCCCATTGTTTCCATGTCCCAGCACCCAATGCTCGTAACATAGTCTTTAACAGTCCATTGTACCTCTCAACCTTCCCAGAGGCTTGTGGGTGATAAGGGATGTGATACACCCACTCAGTGCCATGTCTCTTGGCCCAGGAGGTGACCAAATTGTTTTGGAAGTGACTCCCATTGTCGGACTCGATTCTCTCTGGTGTACCATGACGCCACAGCACTTGCCTTTCTAGGCCCAAGATAGTGTTTCGGGCCGTGGCATGGTTTACTGGATACGTTTCCAGCCACCCAGTAGTTGCTTCTACCATGGTGAGTATGTAACGTTTGCCTTGGCGGGTTTGTGGGAGTGGTCCGATGTAGTCAATCTGCCAGGCCTCACCATATCCAAATCCAAGCCATCTCCCCCTATTCCAGGGACACTTTATCCTCATGGCTCGTTTGATTGCAGCACAGGTCTCACACTCATGGGGAACCTGTGTGATGGCCTCAATGGTCAGGTCCACCCCTCGATCACGAGCCCATCTGTATGTGGCATCGCTCCCCAGATGTCCAGATGTTTCATGGGCCCATCGAGCTACAAACAGCTCACCCTTACGTCCCCAGTCCAGATCCACCTGAGCCACATCAATTTTTGAAGCTCGATCCACTTCTTCGTTGTTCTGATGTTCTTCAATTGCACGACTCTTGGGCATGTGGGCATCTACATGACGTACCTTTACAGCCAGGTTTTCTACCCGGGCAGCAATATCTTGCCACAGGGTAGCAGCCCAGATAGGTTTACCTCTGCGCTGCCAGTTGCTCTGTTTCCATTGCTGCAGCCACCCCCACAGAGCATTTGCCACCATCCATGAGTCAGTGTAGAGATACAGTACTGGCCATTTTTCTCTTTCAGCAATCTCTAGGGCCAATTGTATGGCTTTTACTTATGCATACGGACTCGACTCACCTTCCCCTTCCATGGCCTCCACAACTCGTCGTGTGGGACTCCACACAGCAGCTTTCCATTTCCGATGGCTCCCTACCACACGGCAGGATCCGTCAGTGAACAACACATACTGCTTTCTGTCTTCTGGCAACTCATTATATGGTGGTACCTCTTCAGCACGGGTTACCTCTTCTGTCGGCACTCCGAAATCTCTGCCCTCCGTCCAGTCCATGATCTCTTCCAGGATTCCTGGGCGATTAGGTTTTCCCATTCGAGCCCGCTGTGTAATTAACGCTACCACTTACTCCACGTAGCATCAGTTGCATGGTGTGTAGTGGGGATTTTCCCTTTGAACATCCAGTGTAACACAGGTAGCCGTGGTGCCAAGAGGAGCTGTGCTTCTGTACCAACAACTTCTGAAGCAGCTCAAACACCCTCATATGCCATTAGTATCTCTTTTTCAGCTGGGGTGTAATTGGCTTCTGATCCTCGATAGCCCCGGCTCCAGAAACCCAGAGGTCGACCTCGAGTTTCTCCTGGGGTCTTCAGTCAGAGGCTCCAGGTGAGGCCATGCTCCCCAGCTGCAGTGTAAAGTATGTTTTGCACAGCTAGTCCGGTACGGACGGGCCCAAGGGCTACTGCATGAGCTATTTCTCGTTTGATTTGTACAAAAGCCTGTTGTTGCTCGGGGCCCCACTCGAAATAGTTTCTCTTTCGAGTCACTCGATATAGAGGACTCACAAGCTGACTATAGCCTGGAACATGCATTCTCCAGAATCCCACAAGGACTAGGAAAGCTTGCGTTTATTTTTTTCCTAGTTGGCGGAGACATTGCTGTTATTTTGTTGATCACATCCACTGGAATGTGGCAACGTCCATCCTGCCATTTTACCCCCAAGAACTGGATTTCCTGTGCAGGTCCCTTGACCTTACTCTGTTTAATGGCAAAACCAGCTTTCAGGAGAATTTGGATTACTTTCTTCCCTTTCTCAAAAACTTCTTCTGCTGTGTCACCCCACATGAGGATGTCATCAATGTACTGCAGGTGTTCAGCAGCTCCCCCTTGTTCCAGTGCAGACTGGATCAGTCCATGGCAAATGGTAGGGCTGTGTTTCCACCCCTGGGGCAACCGATTCCAGGTGTATTGGATGCCTCTCCAAGTGAAAGCAAACTGCGGCCTGCATGCTGCTGCCAAAGGGATGGAGAAAAATGCATTAGCAATATCAATTGTGGCATACCACTTGGCTGCCTTTGATTCCAGTTCATACTGAAGTTCTAGCATGTCCGGCACTGCAGCACTCAGCGGTGGCGTGACTTCGTTCAGGCCACGATAGTCCACTGTTAGTCTCCACTCGCCATTAGACTTTCACACTGGCCATATAGGACTATTAAAGGGTGAGCGAGTCTTGCTGATCACTCCTTGACTCTCCAGCCAATGAACCAACTCATGGATGGGAATCAGGGAGTCTCAATTGGTGCGATATTGCCATCGGTGCACCATTGTGGTAGCGATTGGTACCTGCTGTTCTTCAACCTTCAGCAATCCTACAACGGAGGGGTCTTCTGAAAGGCCAGGCAGGGTAGACAGCTGCCTAATCTTCTCTATGCTCAAAGTAGCTATGCCAAAAGCCCACCGGTACCCTTTTGGATCCTTGAAGTACCCTCTCTTGAGGTAGTCTATGCCAAGGATGCATGGAGCCTCGGGGCCAGTCACAATGGGATGCTTTTGCCACTCATTCCCAGTTAGACTCACTTCAGCCTCCAATACAGTTAATTGTTGGGATCCCCCTGTCACTCCAGAGATACAGATGGGTTCTGTCCCTTGGTAGCCTGATGGCATTAAGGTACATTGTGCGCCAGTGTCCACTAAAGCTTTGTATTCTTGTGGTTCCAATTTGCCAGGCCATCGGATCCACACAGTCCAATAAATCCGGTTATCCCTCTCCTCTACCTGGCCAGAGGCAGGGCCCCTCTAGTCTTGGTTGGAGTGTCTGCCACTTAATTCTTGCAAATGAGAAGCAGAGGTCCCTTCATCAGGGTCAAGAATAACATCAGCCCTTCTACTGCCTCTGGGGAACTGCCCAACAGAAACTGGAGCAGCATTTTTTCTTAGGAGCCCCTCTTCTTGCTGCTGTATTTCCTTTCAGTTCACGTACCCGAGCAGCTAGGGTTGAAGTAGGTACATCATCCCATTTCCTCATATCTTCCCTGTGGTCACGCAGATAAAACCACAAGGTGCCACGTGGTGTGTGTCTTGGATGCTCTCTCTCTCTCGAGCAGGAAAATACTGATTCTTAGTGGCTGAAATATCACTCCGTCTGGATGAGGAGGGATATGCTCGTTCTACGAGGTGGTCGAGTCTTTCGGACAGTTTCTTCACAGCTGAGACACAGGCCTGTATTTGAGCAGAGAGGTTGTCTTCATATTTTTGAAGCTGGCAGGACAGATTATACACTGTTGGTCCTATCCCCTCATCCCACTGAGGATCCCTCATCCCACATCATCATCCCTCATCCCACTCATGCCAGTGTACTGGCATGTGATGATGGTGCACTCCGCACAAATTTACGCCACATGGATGTTGTGCACTGGACTTCATCGGGATCTTGAGGTGTCTGGGCATTGTCCAAATCACTATAAATCATCTCCAGCACAGCTAATTCCTGCAGATGCTGGAGACCTTTATCCATAGTGGCCCACTTGCCTACTTGGTATACAATATCTTCCTTATGGGGATACCTTTCTTTCACAGCTGCCAGGAGTCGCCTCCAGAGGCTGAGAACCTGTGTCCCTCTCCCAATTCCTTTGTCAATTACCATTTCTCTAGAGAGGGATCCCAGCTGCTTGGCTTCATTGCCTTCTAATTATTGGCTATTGGCCCCAGTGTCCCAGCATCAAAGCAGCCAGGTGAGGATATGTTCACCTGGGTGTCAACCATAATCCTTTAGTATTTCTCGCAACTCACTCAGGGATAGGGATCGAGTGGTTTCTGATTCCTTTATGATTTCCATCTTGTCTGCCTGCTGTTTTTGTGATGGCTCTGCTTTAGAAGTGCCTGCCTTCTCCCCTTCTCCCTCCTTCTTAGGAGAGGCTTCTTCCCTTACTAAACGAGCTGACTTCTGTTTCCATTGTTTTGACTTGACTATGGGGGCGACTGATACCATAGTTGGTTGATCCTCTGGGTCAGCCACAGCATGTGTTATCTGGTCATCAGATTCAGAGACTTCCTCCCTCTCTTCAAGGTGCTGGATGATGTTAAACAGTGTTTGACAGGAGTAAGCCAGGACCCAGCACAATGCTGCAAGCTGTTGTTCTCCGGCATTATCAGGGTCAGGGCATACGACTCTCAAACATTCTATCAGGTTTTTAGGATTTTGCACTTGTTCAGGGGTGAAGTTCAAAACTATTGGAGGAGACACCCGTGACAGGTACCTGCCTATATCCTCCCACACACCTTGCCACCCGCCACAAGACTGTTTCGGGACAGATTCCCGGGTAAGCTTTCTAAACAATCGACTAATCTTAGAGAGAAGAGGAAATCCGTTATTCGGAATTAGAAATAGTAATATATGGGTTACACATGGATATTCAAAATACTCAGAAACTGTTGTAATTAGCCCACTGTGAAAGAAGGAGGTACCATTCCTGATATTATTCATAAACTGACTTCCAGATGAGGAAAGGAAGGCAGTGTAATTCTGAATATTCTCTAAAAGATAGTTTCCATGAGACCCAGATGATAACAGTGCAGAGCCTGAATGCCAGATTAAACTCAAGGCCAGTGCTTGGCAGCACAGCAAATTAAAAAACAAACGAACACAGATTGTAGCACATTCTCGGATCGGATATAGAGGAGAAAGGAGAACATGACATGGATTGCATGACACATGATCAAACAAGCCAATATTAACAGGACACTGAACATGGTGACCAGCAAGTAAGTGTGTTAGTTGTAAGCGTTTTAATCAATTCTATTGTTATCTCAACCCTTCGAGCCCCACGTTGGGCACCAAAAAGGACTGTGGTGGTTTTACCGTGCTAGGCAGCTGAACACCACAACCGCTCTCTCACTCCCCCTCCTTAGATGAGGAGGGGAAGAAGTAAAGGAAAGAACAACTCACGGGTTGAGATAAGGATGATTTAATTAAAGGGAAGAAAAATAATAATTATTAAGGAAAGATTATTATTAATTAAACAATTTAACTAAACAATTTAAACAATTAACAATTTAACTAAAGGGGAAAAAGGAAAGGGGAAAGGGAGGGGGAAAGGGAAAACTAAACAAAACAAGTAAAGGCTATGTGGAAGGCCTCACCTGGAGTACTGTGTCCAGTTCTGGGCTCCCCAGTACAAGAAAGATGGGGATGTTCTGGAAAGAGTCCAGCGGAAGGCCACAAAGATGATACGGGGCCTGGAGCATCTTCCCTATGAGGAAGGACTGAGAGATCTGGGTCTGTCCATCCTTGAGAAGAGAAGACTGAGAGGGGATCTTATCAATGTTTACAAATATCTTAAGTATGGGAGACAGGGATTTGGCCAACCTACTCTACTTTGCTCTACCGTACAGATTCTTTGTGGCATAGTCAGCTTTACTTGAATATTTAAACAAAACTTGTAGGAACTAGTGGCTGAAGGTGAGCAACAAATTCAAAAGCTCAGGTTGAATCATTCACTTGCAAAAATCTCCTTTCCTTAGGAATCCAGGCTAAAAACACTGCAGAATATTAATAGATCCAATCCAATAGATGGTAAATATGTCTGATATATCTCAGAACTACAGCTGACTTGGGACTGGATCCTCAGCTAGATGAACTTTTGGTTTCAGCCAATACCCACACTCTTAGATTATGGAAAACAACATAAGAACCTTGATTTTGCAGATGGCAGTGAACTTGGATGCACTGCAAGGACTGAATCAAAAGGGCTACCGGATTCTGCTCTTGGTATAGAATTCACTGGTGCCAACTGGGAAGAGAAAGGTTGTCAGAAATACAAGTGGCCAAATGGCTAAACAAATGGCTAAAGAGAGAAAAAAATTGAAGAGAAATTGCCAAGAGAAATGTAGACAAACTGAAACTAGACTATACCTTAGCCAATCATTACATCAGATTAAAGAAAAAATATGCCATGTTTTCACAGTAATATTTTAAACTAGGTTTCTTAAGGAAACAAGGCTGATAACTTCTGAAGTTGTTAAACAGTTTCAACCAAATATGACAGAAAGTTAATGATCACAAACCTATAAAACATATTAAGTTCCTTCAAATTTTCTTGGGGAGGAACAAAAAAAGAGATAGGCAGTTAAAAATAAAGAACTCCAAATTACATTCTTGTTCCCCGGAGGAAAGGCCCAAGATGAGCTCAACCATATTATTAGACACAGAATGGAGAGATTAGGAATGCAAGTTCAGGGAAAAAGGGTTTCAGAAGTCTTGCTGCTCAAGAACCAGAATAAGTGCAAACACAAGCCAACAAAATGAAAAATAAAAATGGACATTTTTCATCAAACAGTTTCTAATGACCTGAAGCCTGCACAGCCTGAGAGATGCTCGTATATGTGGTGGTTTTACTGTGCTAGCCAGCTGAACACCACAACCGCTCTCTCACTCCCCCTCCTTAGATGAGGAGGGGAAGAAGAAAAGGAAAGAACAACTCATGGGTTGAGATAAGGATGATTTAATTAAAGGAAAAAAAAATAATTATTAAGGAAAGATTATTATTAATTAAACAATTTAACTAAAGGGAAAAAAGGGAAAGGGGAAAAGGGAGGGAGAAAGGGAAAAAAACAACAAGTAAAGGCTATGTGGAAGTGCAGAGGAAAGAAATTACTCTCTACTTCCCACAAATGAGCGATGCTTGACCACGTCCTTGAAGCAGGGCCTCAACGCACGTAGCCAGTGCTCGGGAGGACAGACGTTTTCACAATGAGAGCCCACCCCTCCCCTCTTCCTCCTTTTTCCACCTTTTATTGCTGAGTGTGACATCATATGGTATGGAATATCCCTTTGGTTGGTTCAGGTCAGCTGCCCTGGTGATGTTTCTTTCTCACTTTTTTGCCCACCCCCTAGGAGGGTTAGAGAGAGTCCTGATGCTGTGCCAGCACTGCTCAGCAGCAGACACAACACTGGTGTGATACCACTGCTGTTCTAGCTACAAGTGCAGAGCACAGCACTGTATGGGCTGCTGCAGGGAAAGTTAACATCCCAGCCTGACCCAGTACAACCTCCACCCCTTATTCCATAACATTTGTGTCACTCTCAGGTCCCCCATTCTTCAGCATATAAGTATTCTCATCACCGTTGTCCCTTGTCCTTTAACAGATCGATGGGTAAGTATGGCTTTTCATTCTATAGGTCTTTCTCGGAAAATGTTCATAAGAACTGTTGACGATTTGGTCTTCATCTGCCAAAATGGTCACTCAGGGCAGGCGGAGTTGGATGTCTGGATTCCAGCACCAGCTTAGCTCAAGTCCTTGTTGCACTTGCCCAGTTCCTTGCGAAGTTGACCTGTCGTAGATCCTGCAGCGTCTTCCTACAACATATAACTTAGATTACAGATTAGCTTTCTCTCAAGGTTAAATCGCCTTGAGGCACACACTTGATATCCCCATTCTTTTGCATGACCCACCAGGTATACCCCGGTCCTTGGGCGAAGACAATCCCACGAGTGGGTTTGCCTTTTCCCGAGGCAGGAGCAACTCACACCGCCTTCCCCATCCACTTCCCTACATGCACTACGGGGACTTTAGCTCCTTTCACCGTGTGTAGGGGTTTTGTTTCGGCAGGACCAGCACGGCTGTCAGACCCCCTGTTGTTAACTAGCCAAGTGGCTTCTGGTAGATTTATGTCCCATTGTTTCCATGTCCCAGCACCCAATGCTCGTAACATAGTCTTTAACAGTCCATTGTACCTCTCAACCTTCCCAGAGGCTTGTGGGTGATAAGGGATGTGATACACCCACTCAGTGCCATGTCTCTTGGCCCAGGAGGTGACCAAATTGTTTTGGAAGTGACTCCCATTGTCGGACTCGATTCTCTCTGGTGTACCATGACGCCACAGCACTTGCCTTTCTAGGCCCAAGATAGTGTTTCGGGCCGTGGCATGGTTTACTGGATACGTTTCCAGCCACCCAGTAGTTGCTTCTACCATGGTGAGTATGTAACGTTTGCCTTGGCGGGTTTGTGGGAGTGGTCCGATGTAGTCAATCTGCCAGGCCTCACCATATCCAAATCCAAGCCATCTCCCCCTATTCCAGGGACACTTTATCCTCATGGCTCGTTTGATTGCAGCACAGGTCTCACACTCATGGGGAACCTGTGTGATGGCCTCAATGGTCAGGTCCACCCCTCGATCACGAGCCCATCTGTATGTGGCATCGCTCCCCAGATGTCCAGATGTTTCATGGGCCCATCGAGCTACAAACAGCTCACCCTTACGTCCCCAGTCCAGATCCACCTGAGCCACATCAATTTTTGAAGCTCGATCCACTTCTTCGTTGTTCTGATGTTCTTCAATTGCACGACTCTTGGGCATGTGGGCATCTACATGACGTACCTTTACAGCCAGGTTTTCTACCCGGGCAGCAATATCTTGCCACAGGGTAGCAGCCCAGATAGGTTTACCTCTGCGCTGCCAGTTGCTCTGTTTCCATTGCTGCAGCCACCCCCACAGAGCATTTGCCACCATCCATGAGTCAGTGTAGAGATACAGTACTGGCCATTTTTCTCTTTCAGCAATCTCTAGGGCCAATTGTATGGCTTTTACTTATGCATACGGACTCGACTCACCTTCCCCTTCCATGGCCTCCACAACTCGTCGTGTGGGACTCCACACAGCAGCTTTCCATTTCCGATGGCTCCCTACCACACGGCAGGATCCGTCAGTGAACAACACATACTGCTTTCTGTCTTCTGGCAACTCATTATATGGTGGTACCTCTTCAGCACGGGTTACCTCTTCTGTCGGCACTCCGAAATCTCTGCCCTCCGTCCAGTCCATGATCTCTTCCAGGATTCCTGGGCGATTAGGTTTTCCCATTCGAGCCCGCTGTGTAATTAACGCTACCACTTACTCCACGTAGCATCAGTTGCATGGTGTGTAGTGGGGATTTTCCCTTTGAACATCCAGTGTAACACAGGTAGCCGTGGTGCCAAGAGGAGCTGTGCTTCTGTACCAACAACTTCTGAAGCAGCTCAAACACCCTCATATGCCATTAGTATCTCTTTTTCAGCTGGGGTGTAATTGGCTTCTGATCCTCGATAGCCCCGGCTCCAGAAACCCAGAGGTCGACCTCGAGTTTCTCCTGGGGTCTTCAGTCAGAGGCTCCAGGTGAGGCCATGCTCCCCAGCTGCAGTGTAAAGTATGTTTTGCACAGCTAGTCCGGTACGGACGGGCCCAAGGGCTACTGCATGAGCTATTTCTCGTTTGATTTGTACAAAAGCCTGTTGTTGCTCGGGGCCCCACTCGAAATAGTTTCTCTTTCGAGTCACTCGATATAGAGGACTCACAAGCTGACTATAGCCTGGAACATGCATTCTCCAGAATCCCACAAGGACTAGGAAAGCTTGCGTTTATTTTTTTCCTAGTTGGCGGAGACATTGCTGTTATTTTGTTGATCACATCCACTGGAATGTGGCAACGTCCATCCTGCCATTTTACCCCCAAGAACTGGATTTCCTGTGCAGGTCCCTTGACCTTACTCTGTTTAATGGCAAAACCAGCTTTCAGGAGAATTTGGATTACTTTCTTCCCTTTCTCAAAAACTTCTTCTGCTGTGTCACCCCACATGAGGATGTCATCAATGTACTGCAGGTGTTCAGCAGCTCCCCCTTGTTCCAGTGCAGACTGGATCAGTCCATGGCAAATGGTAGGGCTGTGTTTCCACCCCTGGGGCAACCGATTCCAGGTGTATTGGATGCCTCTCCAAGTGAAAGCAAACTGCGGCCTGCATGCTGCTGCCAAAGGGATGGAGAAAAATGCATTAGCAATATCAATTGTGGCATACCACTTGGCTGCCTTTGATTCCAGTTCATACTGAAGTTCTAGCATGTCCGGCACTGCAGCACTCAGCGGTGGCGTGACTTCGTTCAGGCCACGATAGTCCACTGTTAGTCTCCACTCGCCATTAGACTTTCACACTGGCCATATAGGACTATTAAAGGGTGAGCGAGTCTTGCTGATCACTCCTTGACTCTCCAGCCAATGAACCAACTCATGGATGGGAATCAGGGAGTCTCAATTGGTGCGATATTGCCATCGGTGCACCATTGTGGTAGCGATTGGTACCTGCTGTTCTTCAACCTTCAGCAATCCTACAACGGAGGGGTCTTCTGAAAGGCCAGGCAGGGTAGACAGCTGCCTAATCTTCTCTATGCTCAAAGTAGCTATGCCAAAAGCCCACCGGTACCCTTTTGGATCCTTGAAGTACCCTCTCTTGAGGTAGTCTATGCCAAGGATGCATGGAGCCTCGGGGCCAGTCACAATGGGATGCTTTTGCCACCCATTCCCAGTTAGACTCACTTCAGCCTCCAATACAGTTAATTGTTGGGATCCCCCTGTCACTCCAGAGATACAGATGGGTTCTGTCCCTTGGTAGCCTGATGGCATTAAGGTACATTGTGCGCCAGTGTCCACTAAAGCTTTGTATTCTTGTGGTTCCAATTTGCCAGGCCATCGGATCCACACAGTCCAATAAATCCGGTTATCCCTCTCCTCTACCTGGCCAGAGGCAGGGCCCCTCTAGTCTTGGTTGGAGTGTCTGCCACTTAATTCTTGCAAATGAGAAGCAGAGGTCCCTTCATCAGGGTCAAGAATAACATCAGCCCTTCTACTGCCTCTGGGGAACTGCCCAACAGAAACTGGAGCAGCATTTTTCTTAGGAGCCCCTCTTCTTGCTGCTGTATTTCCTTTCAGTTCACGTACCCGAGCAGCTAGGGTTGAAGTAGGTACATCATCCCATTTCCTCATATCTTCCCTGTGGTCACGCAGATAAAACCACAAGGTGCCACGTGGTGTGTGTCTTGGATGCTCTCTCTCTCTCGAGCAGGAAAATACTGATTCTTAGTGGCTGAAATATCACTCCGTCTGGATGAGGAGGGATATGCTCGTTCTACGAGGTGGTCGAGTCTTTCGGACAGTTTCTTCACAGCTGAGACACAGGCCTGTATTTGAGCAGAGAGGTTGTCTTCATATTTTTGAAGCTGGCAGGACAGATTATACACTGTTGGTCCTATCCCCTCATCCCACTGAGGATCCCTCATCCCACATCATCATCCCTCATCCCACTCATGCCAGTGTACTGGCATGTGATGATGGTGCACTCCGCACAAATTTACGCCACATGGATGTTGTGCACTGGACTTCATCGGGATCTTGAGGTGTCTGGGCATTGTCCAAATCACTATAAATCATCTCCAGCACAGCTAATTCCTGCAGATGCTGGAGACCTTTATCCATAGTGGCCCACTTGCCTACTTGGTATACAATATCTTCCTTATGGGGATACCTTTCTTTCACAGCTGCCAGGAGTCGCCTCCAGAGGCTGAGAACCTGTGTCCCTCTCCCAATTCCTTTGTCAATTACCATTTCTCTAGAGAGGGATCCCAGCTGCTTGGCTTCATTGCCTTCTAATTGTTGGCTATTGGCCCCAGTGTCCCAGCATCAAAGCAGCCAGGTGAGGATATGTTCACCTGGGTGTCAACCATAATCCTTTAGTATTTCTCGCAACTCACTCAGGGATAGGGATCGAGTGGTTTCTGATTCCTTTATGATTTCCATCTTGTCTGCCTGCTGTTTTTGTGATGGCTCTGCTTTAGAAGTGCCTGCTTTCTCCCCTTCTCCCTCCTTCTTAGGAGAGGCTTCTTCCCTTACTAAACGAGCTGACTTCTGTTTCCATTGTTTTGACTTGACTATGGGGGCGACTGATACCATAGTTGGTTGATCCTCTGGGTCAGCCACAGCATGTGTTATCTGGTCATCAGATTCAGAGACTTCCTCCCTCTCTTCAAGGTGCTGGATGATGTTAAACAGTGTTTGACAGGAGTAAGCCAGGACCCAGCACAATGCTGCAAGCTGTTGTTCTCCGGCATTATCAGGGTCAGGGCATACGACTCTCAAACATTCTATCAGGTTTTTAGGATTTTGCACTTGTTCAGGGGTGAAGTTCAAAACTATTGGAGGAGACACCCGTGACAGGTACCTGCCTATATCCTCCCACACACCTTGCCACCCGCCACAAGACTGTTTCGGGACAGATTCCCGGGTAAGCTTTCTAAACAATCGACTAATCTTAGAGAGAAGAGGAAATCCTTTATTCGGAATTAGAAATAGTAATATATGGGTTACACATGGATATTCAAAATACTCAGAAACTGTTGTAATTAGCCCACTGTGAAAGAAGGAGGTACCATTCCTGATATTATTCATAAACTGACTTCCAGATGAGGAAAGGAAGGCAGTGTAATTCTGAATATTCTCTAAAAGATAGTTTCCATGAGACCCAGATGATAACAGTGCAGAGCCTGAATGCCAGATTAAACTCAAGGCCAGTGCTTGGCAGCACAGCAAATTAAAAAACAAACGAACACAGATTGTAACACATTCTCGGATCGGATATAGAGGAGAAAGGAGAACATGACATGGATTGCATGACACATGATCAAACAAGCCAATATTAACAGGACACTGAACATGGTGACCAGCAAGTAAGTGTGTTAGTTGTAAGCGTTTTAATCAATTCTATTGTTATCTCAACCCTTCGAGCCCCACGTTGGGCACCAAAAAGGACTGTGGTGGTTTTACCGTGCTAGGCAGCTGAACACCACAACCGCTCTCTCACTCCCCCTCCTTAGATGAGGAGGGGAAGAAGTAAAGGAAAGAACAACTCACGGGTTGAGATAAGGATGATTTAATTAAAGGGAAGAAAAATAATAATTATTAAGGAAAGATTATTATTAATTAAACAATTTAACTAAACAATTTAAACAATTAACAATTTAACTAAAGGGGAAAAAAGGAAAGGGGAAAGGGAGGGGGAAAGGGAAAACTAAACAAAACAAGTAAAGGCTATGTGGAAGTGCAGAGGAAAGAAATTACTCTCTACTTCCCACAAATGAGCGATGCTTGACCACATCCTTGAAGCAGGGCCTCAACGCACGTAGCCGGTGTTCGGGAGGAGGACAGACGTTTTCACAATGAGAGCCCACCCCTCCCCTCTTCTTCCTTTTTCCACCTTTTATTGCTGAGTGTGACATCATATGGTATGGAATATCCCTTTGGTTGGTTCAGGTCAGCTGCCCTGGTGATGTTTCTTTCTCACTTTTTTGCCCACCCCCTAGGAGGGTTAGAGAGAGTCCTGATGCTGTGCCAGCACTGCTCAGCAGCAGACACAACACTGGTGTGATACCACTGCTGTTCTAGCTACAAGTGCAGAGCACAGCACTGTATGGGCTGCTGCAGGGAAAGTTAACATCCCAGCCCGACCCAGTACAGTATAGTTAAATACACTAGTAATATTTCATAGAAGATGAGGGGCTGGTTTTCAAAATTCACTGAAGAGAGATCTCAAAAATTGTTTTATAGTGTTTTTAATTTTTGGTTGCTACTCAGATGTCTCAAGCGACTTAAATCATAGCAGTGGGTTGCAGTGCAGCAATTCCCCAGCAAGGGCTGGATTCCCTGAACTTGGGCTGTAATGCATACGTACCTAGCATGATGTAAATTTTGGAAATACAAAGGAGCTGACTGGTTCCTGAGGCACGACAGATTTTGTATTTTTCTTCATGCTCACAAAACCTTCCTAGGTTACAAGTTTCTCCAGTGTATTTGTGAATCAGAATTAGCCACTGATGTGTGGCTACACTTTATAATTTTTATATATATATGTGTGTGTGTGTGTGTGTGTGTGTGTCTCGTCCTTATTTGTCACACCTAGCTTCCTTAAATCACACTGGATGCTCAAAGCCTGCCTGCACTCAAGGGGAGACAGATGAGCTCATGGAAGGGAGGTAATTTGCTCAGAGCAACCACACTTAGCTCAAGTCGTACAAAAAAATGGAAAGCAGAGAGAGAGTTCAGAGAAGGTATCACATGTCTGAGTGAGCCTTAATGTGCTTTGATATTTTAAAGGTGAGACATGGATTCAAGCTCCTTAAACCATGGCTGGAGGTAGTGCAGGAGAAGGCTGCGCACAAGAGATGCTGGCACCACCCATCTTGGTCTGGTAGATATTTTCTCCTTCCGTTCATGGATGTTTTGCTTCACCCAGCTCTTGTGCAAAAAAGTGTGACAACTGGCTTTCCTTCGTGGGACTCTCCATATTTCTTTAGTGACTTTAATCCCTTTTTGGATGCTTTTTAAGCCGTATTTGGTTATAGACTCTTCCCAAGGGGGGGAAAAAAAAAAAAAAAAAAAAGCATTTTCCATGCTATGGGACGTTTGTTTGGGTCTTAAACAAAAAGAGGTAGAAGGAAGAAAAAAAAAAAAGGAGTCACAACTGAATCTTCAAAACATTTCTAATTTCCATGAGACTTCTGACATACACTAGCAAGAAACCACAGCTAGGAAATAACCCTGGCTCTCACTTCTCTGCTGAACAGACTGCAAATAGCCCCATTCCATAGTACAGCTCCAGGGCAGCGCCTTCTCCTCCAAAGCTGCAAGAAGTTGTTCTGCTGCTGCTGCTATAGACCCACCCAGGAACAAGAGCATCTGAGGTGTTGGGAGGGTCCCATGAGCTGGTTTGGGCACCCAAAAATATGGCTTCATTCCTGCCCTGACCCACAGGCAGGGTCTTGCCCTACAAGACATGGAGGACACTGCTTGATGCACAGGGGTAAATTCCTTCTCCAAGGTTTGGATGAAGCTGCAAAGCAGTTTTGCTTGTATAATCCAACGTAATCACCTTCCATGCCTGCAAAGGCTTTTCTACCAATACACATCCCATCAACAAGCAAATGTTGGATGACCTCCTCTGCCTTCCCAAAGGGCAAGTTTCATGCAGGCACCTACAGGTGGCAAAGCACTCCATTAGAGACCTCTCCATCCTTCTTCTGGGACACACCATTCAGCAGCTGTCACCCCCTTCTTCTAGACAGCCTGTTGGGGACTGTCACATTAAAGGGGCGTAGCCAGTTAACCATTACGGGTATGGTTGGATCACGGTCACAGATTCACCACTAACATATTAACTGATGTGGGCCTGGCCGGATTCAGGATTCTGAACTACCACGATCACGGATTCTCCAACAACTTAACACGCCCTTACTCTAGTCGCGCTCAATGAGAACTATCACAGCTAGGAACAATGCAATTTATTACAGCAACAGGTACACAGGTTCTTTGGATTGCTGGCGATAATTTACTGTCTGCAAAAGCAAGCTAGCATGTATGAAATACACAGGTGCACATGCTGGCTATTAATGCGTTAAAAGGCACAAAGACTCTATAGAGATTTCTAAGTTTCTGCGGAGACACCCAGTATAACCAAGTGTTCAAATCTCACCCACAGGCGTCCCAAGGGGGGGGGGGAAGAGAGGCTCAGCCTGTCGACTGATCCCAGAAATCAAGAGGTCCTCATGATGGTATCTCCCCTAACATCCCCTCTCTCTTAGGCCAATTTATATTATTTTCTATCTTTTAGGTGGAGCTTGAGTGACTCTAGTCAAGCATATCTTAGTTGTGATTGGTGAAAAGTTTTCTTGCTTTCGTTTAAAGGTATAGGCTCCGAGAAATTCAGTGCACATGCTCAGTGAGGTGTGGTCGCACCTTGGAGGCGGGTGGCTTTTGGGATGGAGGTGTGTTTTGGTATTATAATGAGCAAGAGTTCACTAGAGTACAGCATTTTGTCAAAAACATGACAGGTCGTTGGCTCAGGGTAGCAAAAGTGCAGCTTATCGGTCTCTGTGTGCACAAGAACAATCGAGTCCCCGCCCCTTGTCACAGAGCCTAGCCACAGTGTCTCCACTCCGCTCTACGCTCTGTACTGTTCCTTAGAGTTAGCACACCAGGTTCCCCTAGTGCGGTAACATCTAAGGTTGGAAGCCTAGGGAACGCTCAGGGTACACCCTACCCTGAACGCTCAGCTACACCCTACCCTGAAAGCCTCTTCAATGCTGTACATTTTCTTTAAAATGTGAATATTAGTTTTATTTTCCAAGTTACTTTAGGCAATCGTGCCCTTTACAGCCGTTCCTTGCAAGTTTTGCAGTAACATGCAGGATGAGGTTAAAAAAGAAAACCCACAAAGATATATATATATATATTTTTTTTTTTTTCCCCAATGTTTGCAAAGGTATTTCTTTTACAAGATTATAGGGGGAAAAATGAGGCTGGCCAAATACAGCAATAAGAATGTAGCCAAAAAATCAAAATGCTGAGAAAACAAGACATTTTGAGCAGTGTTCTGTACTAATATAATCTTACTGAAAAAATAAGATCAACTTTTCAGAGGTCCCATAACCTAGTAGAAAAGCAAATATACATGACATTTTAATCAGCATCTCCTAAACAAGTATTGACACTAATTGCTCTACAGATACCCTTCCCTCAAGCCCATAAAGTTCTCTGAGAGCCTCTAGTCAGAAGGAGGTACAGAAACAGCCATGAGAGCAGCCCACATGCCAAGCTACACCCATAAGAACTTTTATCTTTCTCCTGAACAGCTTCATGGGCAATACAGTTGCTCGCTCCTAAGTAGATAATGGGAGTAATTTAGCTAGCAGTTAATCCAGTAAAAATTTCCTTAAAAACATCTGGGGAAGAAAAGCAAACCTCATTCATTTTAAAGTGAAAAAGTTTGCAGGGAGAATGATAGGACCTCTGGTGGGCTAAACCCGCTCTAAATACAGGACCTTTCAATAAATAACGTGTGATTTGGGTGGAATACCACGCACATCTTCACTGATGTCTTCCTCTACACCCTCGGGTTCCTACCACGCCAACAGGAGCTTGCCCTGCTCATGTCCAGGATTTTGCACAGCGGCTAATGGAAAGGAACTCCTGCCCTGGCTATGTCAGTGAGACAAGCTGATGGCTGGTCTCTTGGAGCCAGTGCACTGCTGTGTTTTTGCGAGCAATGCTTTTAGTAGTCAAACATTACAGAGCTCTCTGAACAGTTTTTGATTCACATTTAAGAACAAGCCACTCTGGCAAACAGTCCTATTGACCCACCTGAGCATAACACTTACTCCATCCTGTTTAGCTAAAGTTCCAGAAGTGCTCTGTGAAATAATACTTGCACGGTAAATATTTAACCATGGGAACGCCTTCAGCCCTCCATGTGCTCTCCATATATTCAAGACGAATGCAAAACTTTATTTTGGGAATGGAAAGCCTGTTCTTCTACCCATTTCAAACTCTTATTATGAACTTGTTTGCCTTTCTTATGGGACCATTAATGATTTACTATTGCAAAATGCTGAATCAAAGCTGGTACGTAGAGAGCTGCAGACATGAAGGCCGCTCTTGCAATTTAGCTAGCACATTTTAGCTAAATAGAGGCTGGTTCTTTTAACAAACTGATTCACAAATGGCTGCTGCTGATGCTGCTTCCAGTAAAATCATTTCCCATCCTTTTTGTTTTTTTCTTGTTTTGTTTCAGTGGAGTAAGAGGAAGTCAGCGGTGCTGAATCCAAGTTTTCTTCAGACTTGATTCTTAAATGTGGTTGTCCCTCCCATCTGAGGCACATTGTGCGATATAACCAGAAAGTCTGATGCCAAAAGAAGCAGGTACATGGACAAGACAATGCAGGAGATGCTTTAGTGAAGTTATCCAGAAGTAAGTACAGGCTGAGAGTAACCAGCTGGGCTGCAATAAGTCAAGGTACAAAAGTAAATCCCACACTGGTGAGAAGTGCAAAACAGACAAGAAGAATTTCTCTGTACCATAATTTGAAGGATGTCAGAAGGCCACAAACTCCAGAGCTGGGCACCAACCTAAGGACAACTTACAGCCTCCTACCTTGCCATTATTAAGCAAGTGCTTATTTGTCCCACGTTTCAGCTGGTAAAACAGTTTGTGAGTTAAAAGAAGCCAAAAGAGTGAGCAGAAGAGTATATGGGACATTATTTTGTTCCATTACCTGCAGGTGATCTCCAAGCAGCCTAAGTTATGAGATACGAACCGAGCAAGAGCTGAGTGACACCTTTTACCCTGGAAATGACACCCTTTTGCTTTGTGCCTCTGCTAAGTAATTTCTCTACTTGTTGATGTGCTGCTAGGACATAAAGCAAGACAAGGACAGCAGAGAGATGATGGTTGAAGAGCACTCAGGAATCAGGCTCCTCTGGTCTCATACCTAGTGCTGACCCTCAGACTGCTCCTTTAATTTGGGGAGAGCATTTGGACTGCAAAGCAGAGCCCCAACAGCCAGGATCCGTGCCGCACAGAATGCCTCATTCTCCAGAATGATTTATCCTTCCCCTCCACCCCCCATTAGCCAGGCAAGATGGGCTCCATCTACGTGGTTGACTTGCTAAAGTACCCATTGTCCCCAAACCTGCTGGGGACCCTTGTGCACGACTCAGACAAGTCTATGAACTCACAGAGGACCTAGTCCTCCCAGCAAACACCGTGCTGCCAAGACAAGGACCATAGGATGCTCCAGCCATACCAGCAGCGAAGCAATGGGGTTACTGCCTAACCCCACAAGCCACGTCTCCAACCAGCACCATCCAGCCGCAGCCCGACCCCTCATTTGTTTCAATTGGGTGGGCTGTTGTGTTGGAAAGCTTTTGATTTGATTTCTTGTCCTGGTTTCAGGTAGGACAGAGTTAATTTTCCTCCTAGTAGCTGGCAGGGTGCTATGTTTTGGATTAGAATGAGAAGAGCGCTGATAACATGCTGATGTTTTAATTGTTGTAGAGCAGTGCTTACACCAAGCCAAGGACTTTTCAGCCTCTCTCTGTCCTGCTAGCGAGCAGGCTAGGGATGCAGCAGAAGCTGGGAGGGGACAGACCCAGGACAGCTGACCCAAACTGGCCAAAGGGGTATTCCATACCATCTGACGTCATGCTGAACAATATATAGGGGTGGCTAGCCGGGGGGGCAATGTTGAAGCTTTAGCAATGCAGAAAATAAATTCATATCTCTCTGTATGTCTTCCCATGCATGCATGTGTCAAAGGGGGAAACTGTCAAACTTGAAACACAGAAGAGCAGGGGAGGTTTTATACAAAACTCTGCTCCTGGGAGATAAGAAGAATCTCCTGAGATACACAGTTAAGTTTTTCTTCCCGTCTTCTTTTCTATTTTTTTTTTTTTTTCCTCAAACCTAAACTGAATATCCTCTGTAATGATTTATTTATTTTTTTAATATCCTAGTTGAGCAGTAAGGAGAGAAACAGGGGGAGTGGTGCCGGTGTTTTCCTTCAGCATGAACTCCTAATTCCCATCCATGCTAATGGGACTGGCACGCATGCATCAAGGGGAGAAGAGACCCCTGAGTGTTCACAAAATATGCAGATGACTGGTTTTTAATGAATGCAAAACATAAAACAAAAGAAGTATCACAGTCAAGCTGCTCATGCATGAAGTCATAGTGAAACGGGAGCAAATAAATAGAAAAGTCTTCTTGGCTATAACCATCCTTAATATGCAATGGACAATTGGGAACAGCAGGCCTTCCAAAGCCCACATCAAATAGCAAATACATTTTGGCAACATGAAACCATATAAGGCAGTGTTTCTCGAGCTCCGTCCCACCAAGTTATGGGAAAAATATTCAGGCTTCTCCCAACATACATTTTTTAAGGGGAGTAGGGAAGTCTTCCTGAGGAGGCAGGAGGATAATGCAGCAAGGCTGTGGATTTGAAGCCCATGGAGGTGGTGGCTGCTCATTTTTCCTTGCTTCAGAAGCAGTTTCACTGGGAACCCAGAGAGGCAGAGCCGTAGACAGAGCAGTCGCTGCAGGGCAGCAAGGTGCCAGGATGAAGCACAGGAGTTGTCCCACCAAACTCAATGCAATTTGTTCAACTGAACAAATTGATGACATTTTGATGACATTTTGGGCATTTTTGATGACATTCTGGGCAGCAGACTTAATTAGACATAATTTGAGAAGTCCAGCATGGGAAGCTGCTCAGAAGCCTGCTGCTCCCTCCTCCTCCTGCCACCAAGTGCCTCCCCTCCTTCACATCACGTTGCACTGTACGAAGGCCCTTCTGAAATGGGACTTCATGACACCACTGTGACTAAACACACACCTAACAGGGTAATTCAACCGGGGCCAGAAATCCAGGTTGTACCTCCCCCTCTTTTTGCACCAGTCTCCAGTTGTTGCATCCTTGTTCTCCAGTCAGACCTACTTTCTCCATTGGTACAACCCCAAAAACAAAGTCCTGCTCCAAGTGAACCCAGCTGAGAGAATTCACGCTTCGGGCTGCGTACAGCATCTATATCTGAGCATGGGAACAGCTTAGTCTTTGGTCTTAGTTTTGACATGTGACAGGGATATGAATTTTTAAATCCAGGCCCCGACTTGGATGTGGCTGCTGGAGGGTTGCTCCGTGTCCAGGTCTGCTCCGGACTTTGCCTTGCCCTAATTTGAGAGGGTGCACAGCCGTCTACAAGCCCTGCCCTCAAGAGCTTCCTAGGGAGCTCCAAATAAAAAATGAAGCCCTAAAATAAAATCCCTAATCATACTGTTTTCAGCACTTAGAAAAATCAGAGAAATGTTCATGTCTGTGCTCTGTACCAGGCAACTAGGGGAGAGATTAAGGAGTACACGTATAAATGTAATTAGCATGCTAGCAGTGATATAAAAAAACCTCCAACTTTTAAAATAAATGAGCTGCTACAAAATAAATTACCTTACAACAAAATGTACATAGGGGATATACAAAGTAAATTAAAAAATGGATTAAAGCAACATCTGTATATTAACATCGTCATAAAGCAGCAGAGTAATAATAGCAGTGGCATGCAAAGGTATTATAAAGTTATAATCTATCCAGGATGTTATGTCATCTTAATGAAACTGTACAACCTATACATTTCAAGTATTATTCTGTTATGGTTCAAAGAAAAAAAACCCTATGCTGCAGCTATACAGAAACAGGCCACCCTCAATCCTAGTGCAAGGGGCATGTCTCCTTGCAGGCATCCACGAGTGATCCTGATTGTCAGCACAGCCTACTAAAGCAGTGATCTGCCTTTGACGCACTTTTCTGGCTTTACAAATCCTATTTTCCCCTTTCCTTATGCTTCTAATGTGGGAGATAGAGCATGAAAATGCCTATTTGTCTCTGAGTTTGCATCAGGACTTCCCTGTGACATGCAGGATTGCAGCAGTCCCACTCCACAGGTGGGATTTGGAGAGGAATTGTGCATATTTCCATCTCTTGGCAGAAAAAGCTTTTCGACCATTCCATGTCAGGATGCACCCTCCCATTTATAAGCACACACATAACGTCAATGAGCTGGAGACTTGTGTCCAATTGTAAAAACTCACAATTCTCAACCTTTTTGTGTCCCTTTCCTTGCCTTTCCCTGATCGCTCTGAAGAAAGCTGCGGTTCTGGGCTGAGTCACAGTTTTGCTTTATAAAATTGTCACCACTGTTTGTTGTAAAAGTCTATTTCTCAGCACTTACATGACATCCACATGAATGCTCAGCAAGCTTATGAAATTCCCCCCCCCTTTTTTTTTTCTTTCCCCAGAGTCTGCTAAAACTGCATAGATTTTGAGTGGATTTTACTACTTTCCAAGTGGGTTTTGCTATCCCAGGTTTCCTACCATTTCACTGAAAACCTAAGCAGATCTTTCCAACAGAGACAAATCAACCAAGTTGAGTCAAGTTCCCCGGGATCCTATTTAACGTCTTGGTTACACATATCCATTAAAGTGGCAAGACTGAAAGTTTTGCCATTGACCTGCAGGTCTTTGCACAAGGACCATGACTTTGCACCATGCCAGACCAAGGAGGCTTGCTTTGCCTTGCTTCCCTGCTTAGAGTTCAGACAACTAAAAATCTTGCATTTCCCATTTTGAGGGGAGGTCACCATAGGAAAAAGAGGTGGGAAACATAGCATGGTGTAAGTGGGAATCCCTGATTCTCAGGGAGGAAAAGGGACAAAGTAAGCCCACGTGTGCATGACTGACTTGGCCTCTATATGGGAAGCAATCTTGCCTGGATTCATCCCACCTCCAACAGGAGGTGTTTACAGGAGGCAGCCCACTTCAGAGCATGGCTGCCCCATCTCCATCTCTCATCAACAGCTGCAGGGAGCAACTGGGGCTCCCCAAGGTCAGTGCTGCCCCAAAGTGCCTCCACCAAGTGCTTAACAGTAATGGGATTTATTGGCACAGATTTATGAATAAACCTAAAGATCTCAGCATTCCCATTTACTTAACACTTACCCAGCTTAAAGCCAAGTGAGCCATGGGAGGGCAATGGACAGTTACTACCTGTTTCTATTATTTTCCAGCTGAGACCTTGAAATAGAAGTTTGAGAGCTCAGAAAAGCCCAGAAAAAAAATACAGATAAAAACAACAGTGAGACCTATTGAACACAAAGGCTGGACCTGCAGCATGGGAGGTCCTGGAGCCATGGCTGGAGAGGCTGGGAGAGATGCTGTATGGCTTGGAGAGATGCTGTGTGCTCACTCCGTTCCTATCTCTTCCTCAAGGCTTTGACTGTTGGTCACTGGTGGATAGTAGTCTGGATTAATCTTTAGTCAGTGCTCTTTTGTTTTGCCACTACACCCTTACAAGCAGCACGGCTAGCCAGCAAGACAACAACACATGCTCATTCTGCACTTGCAACTTCCCATTAGTTTTCCATTACATGATACTATGGCAGTAGAGAACTGAAAATATCTCACTAGATTAGGACTAAAATCTTATAGATATTATTAACATCGCATAACACAGGAGTCTATATTTGCTACTTTCACTATCTTAGCACATTAATGACTTATGCAGTAAGGCTAATGCTATAAGAATTATGCAATATAAACCACAATTGCTGAAGCAACCATGCAAGTCTAATGAGAAAGAGGAGAGCCTGCCTGTGTAATATAAGGACAGAAACTTCTGATACCATGTGCCTATTAGGCTTTACTTACCTTGTTCCCTTTCCAGGTGCCTTCTCTCTGGCTCTAGAAAGAGGGTTAGAGAAACAGGAGTAAGCAAAGAAGACAGCACAGCAGTGGGATGAGAGCAAGGGGTTGTGTATCCACTCCAAATATGTTCCCATAAGGCTCTCTGAAAGCTATAGGTGTCAGGGTGTGCACATCAGTTTTAGGTGCTACAGCTGTCTCTACCTAGGGCAATATATTGAACCCACCTGGACACCATGGCTGCAAACCTTGGTGAGGAGCAGCTGGTGGCACTTTGTACCAACAACAGGAAATCTCTCCCTGCCAACCAGAGCAGAAGGGCCACCTCCATTACAAGACCTGGTGTGGCAGACAGCCACAGGTACCTTATGGCACAGCTCTCTGCTGGCTAAAGGACTTGAAGCTCACCCAGCCTAGCTCCCAGTTCTGCCTTTAGCTGCTGGGCCGTGCCACCTGCCCCTGCTCATGCTCCATGCACTGTGTGGCTGTATCCCTGAAGCAAACCTCTCTGCTGGTCTCTGTTTTGTTGTGGTGGTTTTGTGTTTTGTTTTAATGCAACACCTCCAGTGGAATGCAGAAGTTTTAATAAGAGAGGAATGGTCATTCTGTAGATTTCACTGCAGTGGGAAGAAACCAAAAAGGAGAGGTAAAAAATGGGAACATTCAAGGCTTATGGCAAGGGAAATGAAATATTTAACAAGCAAAATACTGTATGTGCAAGGAGGGCTCCCCCAGCCCCCTGCTTTCTTCCTTGGCAGAAATTAAACAACTTTTACACACCATGTAGTCTTCGGTACAGTATGCTAATGATGTCCCTGATGCCCTCTTCATCTGATCAAACTTAATTGTCTGTGTCAGGCTGCCAATTACAAAAGGATCTCCTAGAGTACCAACTTCTAGAGCTACCTTAAAGGTTAATTGAATCATGTAAGCCCAATGCTCTGGCAGACTCAACTTCAGGATCCTATTCTAACCAGGGGTCTGTAGGGGTAACAAAGGAAAAGTTTAATTGCTAAAGCAGCCAAATCTAACAGTCGCATTAGTCGCAAATGATCTTTCACAGCTCCTCCCCCTCCAGCCCCCCTTTTTTTCCCCAAAGCTTTGAAATAATCTTGGGCTTTTTATATACATGAGGTGGTTTCCTGATTTCACTAGCAGGGGGTAAATAGAAGAACCAAAATTTCCTCTTCAATGCATATGCAAACTGGGTCAAAGTAGATACTCAGGTAAATCCAGAAGTTTTTTGAAACATTCCCCTACTGAATGCCACGCTGCAGCAGGAGGAGGGTCAGGGAGTGTGTGAGCACAGGGATATGGAAGCAACAAGCACTGCTGGTGCTCGAGGCACCGAAAGCGAGCTAAAGGGTATCCCTGCTTCCTCTCCATTTGCCTCATTTCCAGGATACCCATTATTACCTACTTCTGAGGGTTTCTTAACTTTTTTTGTAAATGCATTTTTAAAGAGCCTTTCTTGTCATAAAAGACTGTTATTACTGTTTCAGCAGGGGTGAACTGAAAAAACAGAGTGCATGTATGAAGGGTTCAATTAAAAAAAAAATGCTGTGCCTAGGAAATAGCCTGGGTTGAGAGTAGGGACCCCAAAGTCACAGGCTGGAGCTGGGTTGCTTGTTCATTTGGGAACATTTACTTCTAGGAGGAACCCCATCATGTTTGAACCAAATGCAGCATCACCCCTATTTGCTTTGGTAACCCAAAGCTCGGGTTTGAGCTGGGGGGGGACTCCTGAACATCACATCTTATTTGTCTGGTCCCAAAAGGATGCTATGATGCCTTTTAAGGCCATGAAAGGAACAAAGTCTCTAAAAATGTACAAAACGATGATCTTAAAAGTCTTTTCCAACCTAAATACTTCTATGATTCTATGAAATGGCTGAGAAATAAAGGAAAATATTTTTGAAGGATCTGAAGGGCATCACTTACAAGGAAATATGAAAAAAAAAATAAAAAGAAATATGTTGGTGAAGTAGTGACCAAACCACAGCACCACAGATAAGACAAGCAGGAGGTTGGCAAAGCGGAAATCTGAACTGTGTGCAATTTCAAATTAAATCCACGAGTAAGTGAATGGTTTGAGGAGCAAGCAGAAAAAGGCATCACCAAGAAATAATATGAGAAAAAACACATGAAATATCAAACAAAACTACTTTGCTGGCAGGATTTTATGAAGGCATCCGACAACAGTGCTTGAAGGAGTTGGCTTGCCTGGCATCCCTGCCAACCTGCTGGGTCTCTGCCTGCTTCTCTGTTCTTCCACAGCCAGAAAACCAAGGTGCAGAAGCTGGCAGTGCCAGGGGCAGCAGAAAGTTGATGAGAGGGGGACAGGGAGCAGTGCCCCTACCCTCCATCCCTCCACCCATCCTACATGAGGGGCTGATTTCACCGCTTCCCATGCAGATGGTGTGACTTGGGAAGGGATGTGAGGATGCTCATGGACCACACTGACTAATAGCTTGGCTAAGGCAGGAGCTCCTACGCTGCTTTGGGGCAATTCCCCTATTTTCCCCCAAGCAGCTACAGCAGCATGTCTCAGCCATCTCTTGCATGTGCTGGGGTCCCTTCACATCCCAAACCACAGGAGAATAAAGGCAAGTAAAACCCACTGCAGCCACCAGCAAAGAAATGCGCTGCTTGACAGGAGCAGACAGAATACCACAGCCAAGAGGTGTGGAATGCATTTTGAACTGCATAGTCTAGGAAAAAAGGGCTGTACAGCTAACAGAGCTAACCCAGACCCATGGATGATATGGTCCCAGAGGTATTTATCCAGAGTTTACTCCAAAAACTGTTTTATTCACAATTTGACCTGCCACCCATTTTTCATTTAAATATCATTCATTTATATAGCACATATTTAGGCTTGGCAAATTTAGACTTGGCAAAAGTTTCCCTTGCTTAAATATTATGCTTTTCTTCCAGGGTAACACTGCCTTTTCTCTCTCCGAAAAAAACACAGGATGACTGCGTTCCTCTCATTTTTCTGCTCTGCCTTTTCCAAGGGTACGCCGGCAGCACGCACTCCCCGGCTCCCTCCCCTCCCGCGGATGTGACTGGCGGTGATGAAGGTGGTTCGTGCGTAGCTGACATTGTCTGTGTGTGAGCAAACAGAAGCAGCCACGGCCGCCCCTCTAACAAACTCCTTCAAACTGATCTATTATCAACGGCAGGGGCCTGCTGTATCGCTGGCGGGCACAGTAATAAAATTCCATGCATATCATTGCCAGGATCGCTTATTGATCGCTTACTGATCCAGGGAGCAAGATCAGAGATGTCACACCATAAACTGAGTCAGAGCCTTCACCTCTGTGTTCAGCATGCAATTTTACACGCACTTGACAAAGTAACAAATGGGGTAAAAAAGGCAGCAGTTCCCCAGGGTGATGGACAGGGGGGAATTGGCCCAATAAATTGTTCCCTGTAAAAAGCAATGTTTTCCTCATTAAAAGGCAGTGAATTCTCTATTACTTTTCATTAGTTGTGGCCTTGCTAGATGTGAGGTTTAATTGGCAGTGTGTTTACAGGATGCCGGCCCCAGAGGTGAAGGAGACAAAAAGGCTGAAAAGAGATTCTTATTTATTAAGGAGAGGTGACAGGCAGCTGCTTAATAAGTTTTTGTGTGGGTCCTGGAAGAAGTTGCACCATGAAGAATGGTTGTGCAGGTGTAACCCCTTCTGTGCCACTGCTTTCTCTATTTTCACCATCAGAATTTTAAGCCTTTGTCCTTCCCCTTCTCGTAAGAATACAGATGATTAAAGACAAACTTACATCAGTTTCAAAGCTTCTGGCTGACTGCCAGATTCATCTGAAATATTGAAACATCCTCCCCCTGCTTGGTGCTTATAAGAGAGGAGGTATTGGGACTATCCCGCTGCTTCTTATTCACAGGAGGGTAGAGATGCAGGGTCTGTCCTCATACATACTGGTAGAGTGGAGAGGCACAGGAGAAGCCCAGGGAAGCTGAAAGACATCCGTGTGTGGAAGGATGGGACTTCTGTGGCTGTCCTCTCTGGGCAGAAGGGTCTGGAGAAAGGCCCTCAGCACCTAGCCATGGCACAAACCCAGCAATATTAAAAATAATAAAATTATATATATATATATATATAGCAATGCAAGGATTAAATTAGCTCAAAGAGAAAAAGCAAAAAGGGAGAGGAGAGGAGAGGAGAGGGAGAGGGAGAGGGAGAGGAGAGTTTTCAGTGAACTGAAAACTGCAAATAACTGCTCCAAACAATATTGCAAATCAGTGCTCCAACACTTATCCCCATTTTATATTTGTCTCTAATCAACATATTTAAGAGCAATACGGCCATCCTGGCACTCCAAAGCTGCTTGTGCTTACAAGAAAGGTGGAAGGGGAGCCTTAAAATTAAGTAGCATGGAGTGGTCAGTAATTAATTTGATTTTTACATCAATTCTTAATTTAATGAAACTTTAAAACTACATTAGAAGATGGAAATAAGCAGTGTAGCATGAAAATGAACTGTCCAGGTTCCAAGTGAGGCAGGGATTAGCATGTTAAATGTTGATGACTGCCCTCATCACTGAGCTTGGGTGGGAGGGTGTTGTGGTTTAGCCCGGCTGGCAGCTAAACACCACACAGCCATTCGCTCACCCTCCCCCCTCCCTCTCTGGGATGGGGGAGAGAAACAGGAAAGTGAAGCCTGTGAGTTGACATAAAGACAGTTTATTAAGGCAGGAAAAATAATAACAACAATAATAATAATAATAATAATAGTATTAATAATAATAATGTGTACGAAATAAGTGATGCACAATGCAATTGCTCACCACCCGTTGACCGATGCCCAGCCTATCCCCGAGCAGCCGGCCCCCCCTCCACCCCGGCTAGCCACCCCTATATATTGTTCAGCATGACGTCAGATGGTATGGAATACCCCTTTGGCCAGTTTGGGTCAGCTGTCCTGGGTCTGTCCCCTCCCAGCTCCTGCTGCATCCCTAGCCTGCTCGCTAGCAGGACAGAGCGAGAAGCTGAAAAGTCCTTGGCTTGGTGTAAGCACTGCTCTACAACAATTAAAACATCAGCATGTTATCAGCGCTCTTCTCATCCTAATCCAAAACATAGCACCCTGCCAGCTACTAGGAGGAAAATTAACTCTGTCCTAACTGAAACCAGGACAGAGGGTCCGGTGGCAGGAAAGACCACCATCATCACAAAGCAAACTCAAGCACTTTCAGAGGAGCCCATTTCAACTGTCTTTAGTAAAAAACTTAAAACAGAATACGTTTCAGTCCCTAAACAGATATTTGGAGCTTGAAGGAAATGAAAATAAACATTCTGCACTACAGTAACTGAGCAAGAAGTGTAGAATCACAAAATTTCAAACCCAAGGAAGTTTTGCTAAATTATGCCATCAGGGTATCCTGATTCAGTGGCAATGACAGGAATGGGGCTGCCACTGCCTGGGCTCTACAGAAACGGCTGGGAACCAGGGCTGGATCCATGGAAAACTGGCCTTGGGCGTTATCACACACAGCCCTTCAAACCATCAGTCCCAGCCTGGATTCAAGCGACTAGAAAGGGATGCAATTTCCTGCACGCAGCAACAAAAATGTTTATTGCTCACAGCTGCTGCCCCCAAGAGGGACACGATGGCTCAGGCTCACGTGCCAAAGGGTTTAGGGATGCCCATGCTTGAGCCTCCACACCTACAGTGTAGGAGACAAATATTGCCAGAACGAAGACAGGAGTTACAAAAATAATAGAACATTTTAGTAACCCTCCCACCCTGAGCTTGTGTTGATTCTTTAAGATAAATGTGTATGATAAATCCCAGTTCTCTGCTACTGTGGGTGTCCCTGTTCTGAAACTGTGTGGTGGTTGGTTTTTTTGCAAAGAGCCAACCCCGGTGCAAAGCCTGGGAGCAGCTTCCAGCAAACACCGCTTTACAGTGTGAGAAACATCTCAAATAATTTTCTTCAGACAGGATCTTCTGTGAAGGTATTTTATTCACGATTGCAATGGCGGGCGTCCTGTCAATTAGGAGCGCATTTTAGTAAACAAATCATAACCTTTTATTCCCTATTACCCGACACCTGATCACCTCCCCTGTTTCCTCATTGGCTGAGTACTACAGGTTCACAAGCTACTCGACACTCCTCTATACCATATATGTACATTTTTTCTTTTTTTCAACCCTTTAATTTCTCCTTTCTTATGTTTTGAGAACTTGTGATCTTTGTTTTACTGTTCTCACACTGCTCATCCTGTTTTTCTCAAGCTTCCACCTTATTTTGGAACAGTGAGGCCTTCTACTGTCCACTTATCTACTTAGCATTTCTCCTTATTATGACTACACAGCTACCTTGGAATACAGAAAAGTAATTCTCTACTGCAAAAACACAACTTAGTTTCTCACAATTCCCCCCTCTTCTTTTCTTACTCCTGTTGTTGTTTTTGCACCTCTTCACATACCGCACTCTTGAGTTTTTCCAACATTAAGGTGCAATATTCTTCTTCGGATGTCACGGGGGATGATAGATATGCCATTATTATTACAATACCAACAAATAGTTGTTTGAGCCAATTCTATTCCGGTAACCACGAAGTTAGTTTCTCCCAAGTGTTTCTAAATCCCCAGGAAGTGTCATCTTGAGCTACTCTATGTAGGATATTGTTTGTTGTTTTTTTTCTCAAATATTTTTGAGATCAGTCAAATTCGTCCCATTTGATCTACATATATACAGCAACTAGTATTAATTACAGTGCATGCTCCTCCTTATGAGGTTATTAATAAATCTAATACTATTTGATTCTAGAGTACTATTTTTGCAAACTTATCTAACTTATTTTCTAGTTCTTCAATATATTTACAATATTTTTGTATTTTGAGATATTTACAATAGCGTTTTCTAATTCACTCACCCCTAACCAAGGTAAAAACCACCTTGCAAAACTGTGAAATGCTAGAGAATTTTACTAGAGGATTATCTGGAGTCCGCTTAATTCTGCGTGTGGTCTCAAGGGGGCTTTGGCTTTGTGGGTCTTCAATAATAGTTACATTTGGAATTATTGCCTCCAGGGTGCGAGCTCCCTTCCATCCTAGGGGCATCACCTTCCTGGCTTTATTGCCACATAGCCAGTACCACCCCTCGCCATTCTGGACAGGCCATCCGGTTACAGGATTCTCATGTTGTATCTGGTGTGCATTATGTATATTAGCATTCCCGTGGCTACCATATTCAGTACAGTATGGATTATTCCCTACTTCATGGATATTTCCACACCCAGGGTCAGTACTATTGCCCCCTGAGTTTTCTATCAATGTTGTTTAAAAGGCACCTTTGATAACACAGTATGTTGTAGCCAGGACTATGTGTAGGGAGCTCAACTTCAAAATCTATTCCTTCCCGGGACTGTGTATGATCTGTCATTTTTAGAAATCTAGAGAATCCAGACACAGTTGCTGCTGGAAATAGCAATCAGGGACAAGGCCTTTTCAATCTTTCTAGGCATCTGGGTGCAAATCCAACAATTATTTTGAGATAGAACTCCAGGGATGTTCTGGATTAATTGGAAATGCTGGTTTTTCCCTCCATCCTATCGCTAATCCATTGAGAATAGGTATTACTAAGATAAACCTAACATACATCATTTCTCTCTCTATATATGCACCCCTATAATAATTAAGAAATAATAAATAAGAAAAACAATAAAAATCACAAACTAATAAGGATTCTTCTGGTGGGGATTAAATACCCCCCTTTCTCCCACTTCCAGGGAGCGTTCCCTGGAAACACTCCAATTCTGTGTAATTCAATCCCTTTTACTCATTAATTCATTAAGAATTCTTCTAAGGAGAAGTTAAAGGTTTACAATAGATAGTTTTAACAGTTTTAACCTTAAAAGTCTTTGTTAATGCAGTCTCTCAGGTATCAAGGTTAACTGATGCTTCTACCCAGGTATGAGTCCACCCTTTCTCAGCAGTTCTTCCTGTCATCTCGGTAGTCAGGAGCACTTGGAACAGTCCGTCCCACTCAGGTTGCAGTTTCAATTCTCTCCATGTTCGCATCAGATCCCAATCTCCTGCTCAGAATGGATGGATCAGGACTTCCAAGGGTGGGGTTTGAGCTAACAGTCCACGGGTCCTGAGAGATGACAAAGAGGACGACAGCCCGAGTATATAGTTCTTAAGAAAAGCATCTTTTGTCTTATTTTGAGGTAATTCATTCCCTTTGTCCATGTACAGCAATCCAAGTAATATTTCATATGGTGAAACTCCCACATCTTTTCTTGGTGCAGCTTGAATTCGGAGAAGTGCCAAAGGTAAGCACTTTGTTTGGGGAAGCCGAGTTTCCAGAACTTAGTCAATTGCTTCTTTACTGTCTGATCCTCTCCACCCTTCCAGAAGAGGAAGGGTGCCAAGGAGCGTGAAATTTCCACTTAATTCCTAGAGTCGACATTAGCCCTTGCAATATTTCTGACATAAAGTGATTTCCTTGATCAGAGTCAATATTTTCAACAATTCCATACCTGGGAGTTACTTGTTCTAGAATTACTTTTGCTACTATGTTCGCATTAGCAGATACTGAAGGGAAAGCTTCCACCCACCTTGACAAATGATCGACCAAGACTAATAAGTATTTAAATCTACCTACTCTAAGGAGTTCTGTGAAATCTACCTGTACATTTTGGAAGCGTTGAATTCCTGGTTCTCGCCCCCCCTTTGGGCTGACTGCGGATAATTTTCCCATTTACCTTCTGACATACTACACAACTCCTGCATACTTGTTCAGCCAGAGTATATATACATATATATTCCTACACATACAGATTTCCATAGCACAGCATCAGACGTTGCTTGAATTCCCCAATGACCCTCTTGATGTAAAACAGTTAATATTTGCCTCATTAGTACTTTATTGAGCAGTTCTCTCCCTTCAGGGAGTACCTATTTTCCTTTGGACTTTGTGACTCCTAATTCCTTAAAAACCTCTTTCTCTGAAAACTTTTTAGTTCTTTTTAGCTTTGGGTAGGGGTAGCTTAACAATTCCCTGAATCCTCTCTGGATTTATTCTTCATTCCCCCTCAGACACTAGATGCCCTAAATATTTGACTTCTCTTTCTACGAATTTTAATTTATTTTCCAATACTTTCACACCCTGTTTTCCCAAAAGTCGAATAGCTTGTTAGTGGCTTCCTTCACAACTGTTTTCTCCTGTCCTGACAATAAAAGACCATCCACACATTGTAACAGTAACACCTCCTTTGGAGGCTGGAATTACTCCAAAATTTGTTCTAGAACTTACCCAAATAAATTGGAGGCCCTGTAAACCCCTGAAGTAAAATTGTCCATCTATATTGCTGCTTCCACCCCATTTCAGGGTCTTTCCAGTCAGAGGCAAATATATCTTTGCTCTCAGGGTCTGAGAGCACCCCATTAATAACACCATTATTCCAGCCTAACAATTTACTATTTGAATGCCCAATTTCATTATCAAATCCTTTCCCAACAAGTTAGTCCCTGCCTCAGGTGCATACAATAATTGCCCAGTGATCATTCTATCCCTAGTCTCAGCTTGGTGTCCCCAAAAAGCAGCACTGTTATCCCAGTCCCTTCTACCCCCATCACATTTAGGGTTTCATTAGTTAATTTAAGCCTTGATACTTTACAGGCCAGTAATGACCCAGCTGCCTCAGTGTATTGGGTTCACATGGCAAGGTTCTGGTAGCAGGGGGGGCTGCAGTGGTAGCCCCTGTGAGAAGAATCCAGCAGCTGCCCCATGTTAGATAAGGGCCAGTTTCAGCTGGCTCCAAAGGGGCCCACCACTGCCCAGAGCCAAGCCATGAGCAATGCAGTTTAAATCTCTATGAGAGCACATCCAAGAAAAGGAAAAAAACCTGCTGCACAACAGCAGCTGGGAGAGTGAGGAGTGAGAAACCTCCTTGCAGACACCAAGGTCAGTGCAGAGGAGGGGGAGTGCAGTGCAGAGGTGCTCCAGGTGCTGGAGCTGAAGCCCCCCTGCGGCCCATAGAGAGGCCCCTGTTGGGGAAGGCAGACCCCCGCAGCCCATGGTGTACTGCAGCGGAGCAGATCTCCATGCTGCAGCCCATTCAGGAGCAGCCCAGGGAGGTCGGCACCCCACGAGAGGGACCCCACACCAGAGCAGCTCCCAAAGAGCCCGTTTTTCGCTGCCCGTGGAGAAACCCACACAGGACCAGCCCAGGAAGGTCGGCACCCCACAACAGAGCAGGGGGAAGAGTGACCGTGAAGGAGCAGTGGACACGAAGCACCACAGACTGACGGCAGCCCCCACTCCCACCCCCCCCCACATGCCACTCAGAGCAGGGAAGAGGTGGAAGAGAGTGGATGGGGGAAGGTGCCCCCAGCTTCTTTCTCTGTTTCTCACTGCTCCAGCCTGTCACCAATAGGTAATAAATTTCATTAATCTTCCTATGCTAAGTCTGTTTTGCCTATAATGATAATTGTAGAGTGATCCCCGTTGAGGTACACTTGAGGAACCCTTGAGGTACACTTTTTCATTTATCAGGGAACTAGCTTTCTGAGAAGCCCTGACTCCCCTATTCTGAATTTATAACGGCAATGTCTCCTCCTTCTTCCACTCTGGATATTCCTATTTGAAGTGGCCGGCCTGGCCACACTTAAAACATCTTCTCAAAGCCTGTCCCTGCTAGACTTTAGGCTGCAACACAGGTAGCTTTCCTTGTCTGTCCTTCCATTATCTCTCTTCCTCTCCTTTCCATCCTGGGCCCTCTATCTCCCCCTCTGCCTCACTACCCAGTACGCTGTGAATACTGTAAGGAATGGTCCAGCAATTCGTGCCACTAAGGGATTTGAAGGGTTAACATTGAGGCCTGGGTTTAGGTGATAAGAGAACAAAGGGATTTCTTCAGAGAAAAACTGCTGACTCTGCACAGACGTGCAGTAACTTCTGACACCCGGCCAAGAGACCACTAGATAAGGAGGAAGAATATGAGCCTCCCTATCCGAGCGGCCCCCGAGAGACTACCAGAGACTGATAAGCAGGCACCCCTGGGAGGACTTCGGATTCGGGAAACCAATTATAATAACCCTGCCTCTTCTAGAAGTAGTAATGAATATGTATTAGCCTAGGAGCATAAAAATCAGCCGTCTTACGTAACGGGTGTGCGTCCTGGTAGAGCAGAGACTCCCGGCGCACCCAGCGCTGTTTGCTTGCCTCTATTCGTTTAATAAATTGTAAACTTTGATTGCCGTCCTATTTGGGACTCAGTCATTTATAACAATTGGGGGCTCGTCCGGGATGGTCTTGGTTCCTGAATTCTGACTTGATCTAGGAGGGGCGCCCCCACCATTTGGTGGCTCCTCTTCGAGTCGGGTCGGGACTAACGCCATCTTGAACCTGAATAAGGGCAAGCAAAGATTTAGATTTTTTATGAGCTCCCTTTGCCGGCTGCAGCACTATATTTTGCCCGTAATTCTGCGTGCGAAGATCCGAACGAAGACGACGGAGTCGTAAGTATTTAAGGCGTATACCGTTCGGTTGGGTGGGATTCGGTTGCCTGTGTGTGTGTGAGAGTGTGACTGAGACGGAACGTAGTTCCGAAGCGATTGTGGAGGTCTTCTAACCGCGGTTCCAATCTCCCGCGAGGGACTTGGCCGGTGAAGGACCGAAGCGATTCCTATAGGATTCGTGGGTGGGTGATAGGTCCTAAACCCCCTGCAAGACACTCTCACTAAGGCAACCAAGGGCTGTAGGAATTGCCACAGTAAAATTCCTAGATGGGTCAGACAAAATCGAAGACCCGGGACCAGAGAAAAGGGAGCAAATTACCAGACATACCACCAGAAAATCCGTTAGGGATAATGATTAGAAATTGGAACGATAGGGGCCCCAGAAAAGGAAAAAAGTAAATTAAAAATGGTCCAGTATTGTTTGATAGAATGGCCGAAGGAGCCTTTAAGACCACATGTCTTTTGGCCCGTTTTCGGATCCTTTGAAGACTGGGTTTGCCAGGCCTTAAATATACATGTTAATTCAAAGGAACCTTTTTAGCCAGGAGGAAAGTGATTATGCAGGATTATGGATCAGGACTTCACGTCCTTTTCCAGCCTCAATATTTACACTAAAAGCAGACGAGAAGTTTGAAGAAGAAGAAGAAAGAAAAAAAAAAAAAAGGAAAAAGAAAAAGATGATGAATGGGAGTCATTGGATAACCTACCACCTCTATATCCTAACAATCCACCCCCGGTGGTGCATCTTGTAATCCTATTTTGTTCTTAAATATTTTGAGTGTGTCAAGGAGGAAGGTGGGAGCATTATCTAAGTAACAGTTAAGAAGTTTCGGTATATTTGAGGTGGTGTTTGGTCAGTTTCCCAAGTATCGGGGGAGGGGGGCTGACTGATTATCAAAGTGGTAGAACGGAGAGTCACTTCTTTGGTGGTTCGGGCCTGAGCCCTGGGAATTTGGTAAGAAGGGGGAGAGCGAATTTATTTAGGCCTCAATACCTTTTTAAACCCCCATCTTGATGGATACACAGGAGTGATTCCTTGTTTTGTGGGGGCTTACTAACAAAGTGCATGAGAGAAATTAGCATTCGGCTTGAAATTCGGTCTTGTTGAAATGTAAATTTTGTGAAAATGTTGGTATTGTTTGTCTAGAAGACGGAAGGCTGAGTGCTTCAGGTGTTTTCCCGAAGTCCTGTGGATTTATGATTGGAACGGGGCTCATTAATAATCTGAAATAGTGAAGTTTGTATGTGGAAAGAAGAGTTTAATCCCAGAGAATTGGGACATTTGGGAAGAAGATTAGGAAAAGATAGTTAAAACCTGCAATAAAAAGGTTTGCATGGAAATTGAAACAAGGGACAGTAACTAATATAAATAAATAAAAGGGAATGGGAAATCAAGGAAATGGGTAAAATCCAAAACAAAGACGTCCTAAAGAAAGCCTCCTTGGGTGCATATTGGCGCATTGGAAGGATATTGTTAGAAATGGGGGCACAGAAAGCAAGAGGACTTTCACTAAGTATTGCACTCAATGGTGGCCACTATATAAACTAAATGGCCACTTTATGGATCAATCGACTAGAACAGTGTCTTGCAATTAATGTTGTTTTTGAGGAGAGAAGGAAAATAGAATGAAATGTTGTATACTGGTATGTTGTTTCAGCATCGTGGAGGGAAAAGTTATGGAATTAAGTTGGCCCCTGACTGAGCCTTTGGTGTTGGCATTAGAAAAATACAGGCTGGAGAAAGATAAAGGAAGTGTTAAAAGGGTTGTTGAAGGTGTTAAAGGTTGTGTGGCATGTAGTATTTGACAGAGCTGTTTGAAGTTGAATGAGCAGGGAAGGAGGATGTAGAAATGTTAATAGTTCTGCCTCAACCCGAGGCTGAGATCTCTAAATCGCGGGTGTGAGCCCTCTGGGGCAGAGGGACCGTGATGGGTCCGAGAGAGTTGTCGTGGAAACAGAAAAGCAGCTAACTCTTAAAACAACCTGAGTTCATGTGTGAGTCCAGATTGCCAATGGAACCGCTCAGGGAACTGTCAACGATTGCATTCCCCTGACCGACCCTCCCACTGAGACCCTAATCACCCCGGAAATTATGTAAATACCAAAATCTGGTTAAATTGGGAATTGAGAATCTGTTCCAACAAAGTCCAAAAGAAACCCCTATGGAATTTTGGAATTTTTGGACCAACTTTGAAATGCAATGAGAAAAAAAAAATGGACCTGGCTTAAAAAAAAAAAAACAGAGGCAATTGGCTAGCCTCTTTCCAGGGCAATCGGCCCCTGATATCAGAAAGAAATTGTCTTAGGCTGCAGGACAAACTTACAGCAGTCAGGAATGACGGGGACCTGGGGCATCTACCCTAGCAGGTCCACTAGTTGAAATAAAGCTAGGAAACGAAGACAGAGGCTTGAATTTTTTGTTGGTTATGGGAGCTTCTTTGTGTTAATTAGGCTGTAAATGTAATAGGAGCAACATATTCAGTGTTAAATAGTTTAAAAGGATGATTAGGAACTAAGACAACTACAATAATTGGAGCCACAGGGAAGGAGGAGGAACGGCCATTCTTACAACCCCTTGATTTGCGTTTTGGGGGTAAGGAACTAACCCATGAATTTTTGTATGTACCAGAATTTTTGTATGTACCAGAATGCCCGATTCCACTCTTGGGACGGGATCTATTAGCCAAATTAGATGCAACAATAACCTTTGAGGATGGAGAATTAATAATGAAGGTACCTGAGTCCAAAGTAGGACAAATCCTAATGATCAAAGATAAACCCTTTGTTAATATTCCAAGAGAAGTAGAAAATGCAGTTATACCAGCAGTATGGGAAACAGATATACCAGGGAAGTCGAAACTGGCACAACCGGTAAAGGTGGAATTAAAGGAAGGAGCCAAACCTGTTCGAATCAAACAATATCCACTTAAGATAGAAGCTAGGCAGGGGATAGTGAAAATTATTGACAAATTTCTCAAATATCAGATTCTGGAAGAATGTAAATCGGAATACAATACTCCAATTTTTCCAGTAAAGAAGCCGAATGGCGAGTATAGATTAGTACAAGATCTTAGAGCAATAAATGAAATAACAAAGGACATTCACCTGGTAGTAGCTAATCCTTACACATTGTTAACATCTGTGAGAGAGAAATATAAATGGTTTACCGTAATAGATTTAAAGGATGCCTTCTTTTGCATACCTCTTGATAAAGATAGTAGAAAATTATTTGCCTTAGAATGGGAAAACATATTGAAGTTTTTGTACCACATATGGTAACAGCCGTTTTAGAACAAAAGGGGGGGGGGGGGGGGCACTGGTTATCACCCAGACAGATGATGAAATATCAGGCAATACTAACTGAACAAGATGACATAACCTTGAAAACAACTAACCTGTTATATCCAGCAGTATTTCTAGGAACTGTTCCAGAAGAAGGACCGTTGGAACACAATTGCGTGGAAATAATTGAACATACACCAGCCGCAAAGATTCGAAGGATGTACCCCTTGAAAGGTATTCAGTGGGAATACCACACTCCGTGGCACCCACAAAGCTCAGGGAAAGTAGAAAGGATGAATCAAACAATAAAACAACAATTGGCTAAGTTAATGATCGAGACACAGCTGCCCTGGACGAAATGCTTACCATTGGCACTTTTAAACATAAGAACTAAACCACACAGTGAGACTGGATTATCATCCTATGAAATGTTATATGGTATGCCTTATTCTCAAGGGATGCCCCTAGGGAACAATGTAGTTGAGGATCATAGTATCCAGAAATATATAATTACCATTGGAAGGAGATTACAGGAGCTAAGAGAAATTGGGATGATGACTCAAACACCACCTTTAGGATTTGCTATTCATAAAATACAACTAGGAGACAAGGTCTTAATAAAAACCTGGAGAGAAGAATCATTGAACCCCCGATGGGAGGGACCGTACCTTGTTTTACTTACTACTGAAACAGCTGTGAGAACAGCAGAAAGGGGTTGGACCCACGCATCCAGAATAAAAGGACCAATAACTACCGAAGCCTGGAGGGTTGAGTCCACTCCTGTGGAACTGAAACTGAGACTAAAGAGGAACTAATATCCTAGCAATGAGGTTCGGCATGAATGAAGGGCACTGGATAAAGAGGACAAGGTTGAAGGGAGGAAAGGGAGAAGGCAAGACCGGGGTAGGACCCTCCACTGCGGTGTGTATGGTCTACTGAGGGAGGCAACCCCTATGGGTATTGACCGCCGAGTGAGAGGGCCTCGACCGGACTTCTCCCGTGCTAAGATCAGGTTGTCCTGAGAAAAATAACGAGAACCTTTTAAACCCATAATAAAATTGTGATTAGTTTTTCCAGAAGCTGGATCACCCCAAAGGGCTGAATGGTAACACAAGCTCTGAAAGCGGGCCCAACCCCATGATTGAAGGCGTTTCCCACACTCTCAAGATTGGACGGCGAAAAAGGATAAGAAATGCTATACTTCCTGGTATTGTTTTTACAGGGGCAATTGGGCCATGGGCAGGAATGGAGGAATAACTTTTTCACTCTGGGGGAGGAAGTGGCCAAGGCCTTTAACCTTAGTAACTGCTGGATTTGTGGAGGACCGGGGGGGAACTGAAAGTTGGCCCTGGGTAGCAGGCCCGGTCGAACCCAAGTGGTGGGTCAGTAATTTGAGCGAAGTTCATAATGGGACGCAATTTTGGAAAGAGGAAGGAGGCCCATGGCAGTTGCACTCGTCAGCTCGGGGTGTATACTGCTTGAACAGAACAGGAACAGTGGCGGTGGGAAAAAGCATTTGCAATTGGACTCTGTCCCCCGGATATGATTGTACCGATCCTGGATGTAGTCCTATAAACTGTACAGCACGTAGTGGGAAATGGAACGCCACACATGTTCAGCTGAGAAACGGGACTTGGCTGAAATGCTCATATAGAGAATTTTTTGGATCCGGATGTAAAACTGTGGCAAGAGCACAAGCGGGGGGACAATTCGATGGTCAAATCTTGAGCTGTCAGCGTGATAACACCACTAAGGAACAGCATGTGGTGCGGGTCTATCGCTGGAGATGGCAGAATGAGAATGGGAGGCGAGTGTTCTTTAAACATTTCTGGTCAGCTTATAATATGACAGGCCGCCAAGGAGAACTGAATTGTGACTGTAAGTGGAAACCCAACATGGGAGCTTGGAAGCGCACATATACGAGTACAAACAGGACAGACATTGTAACAGGACCACTCGGTAACGAGGACACTCTGTATTATCACGCCCCAAAGGGTAAAGAGGGATGGGATGGTCCTTTTCCAAACGGGACGTGGGCCCTAAAGGGACATTATTGGGTGTGTGGCAAACATGCTTACAAGAGGCTACCCGGAAACTGGTCGGGAATATGCTATGTGGAGTACATAAGACCCTTGTTCTTTTTATTGTCACAAACACAAGGAAATCATTTAGGAATAAGATTATATGATGATCTGAACAGAATGAAACGATCTATTGATACTTCCTTAGCCGGGGGTAGTGCCCAAAAATGGGGAAAGGATGAATGGCCTCCTGAAAGAATCATACAGCATTATGGGCCAGCTACCTGGAACCCGAATGAGTTGGTATCAGGAGCCCGAGAACCTATTTATAATTTGAACCGAATAATTAGGTTGCAAGCTATCCTCGAAGTTGTAACCAATCAAACAGCGACGGCCTTGGATCTTCTGGCTGATCAATCCATTCAGATGAGGAATGCTATCTTTCAACATAGAATGGTCTTAGACTATTTACTAGCAGAAGAAGGGGGAGTGTGTGGAAAACTGAACGATTCTAATTGTTGTTTACAAATTGATGATAATGGAAAAGTGGTTAAACAGATAACAAAGGAAATTAGGAAGTTAGCCCACGTCCCAGTACAAACTTGGAAGGGTATGGATTGGGATTTCTTTTCGTGGTTGCCTGGTGGACCATAGGTTAAAAGGATGCTATTTTTATTTTTATGTGGTGTAATGACGTTATTGTTTATACCTTGTATGATACGCTTTACGTTGTTGGTACGGCGAATAATAAATAGCACCCAATTTGTGATGACTTCGGTAGAGAAAAAAGGTGATGTGTTGATAATGATGCTTAAGAAATGGACACCCCGAGAACTGACTGATGAAACCCAGTTGTAACTAACAAAGGTTGAAGAAGAGACACGAATTGATGATATTAAAAAGAAGGGGAGGAATTGTAAGGAATGGTCCAGCAATTCGTGCCACTAAGGGATTTGAAGGGTTAACATTGAGGCCTGGGTTTAGGTGATAAGAGAACAAAGGGATTTCTTCAGAGAAAAACTGCTGACTCTGCACAGACGTGCAGTAACTTCTGACACCCGGCCAAGAGACCACTAGATAAGGAGGAAGAATATGAGCCTCCCTATCCGAGCGGCCCCCGAGAGACTACCAGAGACTGATAAGCAGGCACACCTGGGAGGACTTCGGATTCGGGAAACCAATTATAATAACCCTGCCTCTTCTAGAAGTAGTAATGAATATGTATTAGCCTAGGAGCATAAAAATCAGCCATCTTACGTAACGGGTGTGCGTCCTGGTGGAGCAGAGACTCCCGGCGCACCCAGCGCTGTTTGCTTGCCTCTATTCGTTTAATAAATTGTAAACTTTGATTGCCGTCCTATTTGGGACTCAGTCATTTATAACAATACCATTAGTTTCGCTCTCTGCTTTTCCTTCTCATCTCCCCTCCTGGCGTACACCTTCATACTACCTACACTGTTCACTCCATCCTCCCACCTTCTGGAGCTTTTTCTGTATATCTGGCCAGGCTTTAATCACAAAATGAACTTTAAAGAGCCCTTGGGCTACCGGGTCCTCAGGATTCATCCCTGAGTACTTTCTAATTCTGACCCCGAGTCTCTCATAGGATTTCTGTGTTGTGGGTTGTTATTATTGCAGTTAGATAGGCAGATATTTCTGCTCTATCGGAATTACTCTCGGTCTGGGGGGGGGGGGGGGGGTTGTTAGTTCTTTCCCATTCTTGCATAGCTGCCTGGCAAATCGTTCCCCTCCTAAACATTCTTCTCCAGTGAATAACATACCCAAGATTGACATTTCTCCCCCCAGGAATACAAATTAGTCCTTAGAAACGGATTTGACTGTTCTGCTAGGCCCTCAATTAAAGACTTCTATTTCCTTCTTAAAACTCCTAACCTCTCTGCTGGTAAGGGGGGAGTGGCACTGGCCCCGCGTCGGCCCTGCATGGCCCTGAGGTCCCATCAGGACCCCCCCTCACCTCCGCTCCTGCCGCTCCGCGCTCCCTGGCGCGACTTCTCCAGGGACAGCATCAATTGCAGTCCCTGTCTCCCCACCTGGAGCACCTGCCGCTGCCTCCGGTGCAATATTAGGATTACAGGGAGCATAACTTGATTCCTCCTCCGAAAACCTTATTGTTTACATATAAATTTAAAGCCTGAATTTTCATCAGACCTGTATTTTGGCCAAAATACTGAAGTTCCTTTTATTAGCTTTTCAGACCAGACAATTACACAATATTTAACCATTTTTTTAAATTATATATTTTTTTAATCCTTTTCCCTAATTTTTGGGTTGTTTTTCCAAATCCTTATCATTCTCTCCAAAGGGCTATCTTTAGGCACAGTCCCGGGGTCTCCAACCCCACACTGCTGACTCTTGGAACCCTTAATCCCCATCTCTTCCTGACGTGCTGCTGTGGACTTTACCACCCACAGGGTACCACACGCCTTCGCCTAGGATTAGGACAGAGGTGGGGTGTACTGCCGAGCACCTCACTTCACCGTGCTCGGGGTACCGTACACCTAAGGGCCCAAACCCCCGAGACTCTCTTTCACTCGTCTCTCTTTCGCTCCGTCCCTCTCCAGCCGAGGGGACTTCGTTCATCCCCTCGCGGGACTACAGAACCTCGCGGATCGGGACTCCAGACTTGCTTCACACTATAAGTGCGTCTCATTCACACTCCACACAAGAGTCTCCCCAAACCCAACCCGAGGCAAGGTACGGTAAAGTTTCCCTTACCTCGGTCCGTGCACGGCTTCCCAGTCCGGGTTATCAGCAGTAATCCCAGTGCCTGTTCCCGATCTGGGCTGGACTATGCCTGGGCTGTGTCTGTGTAAGTTTGTGCTGGCCTCCCTTCTCCCCAGAGCTTTGCAGAGCCTGTCTTCAAATTAACAGTCTCGGTCCTTTGATGGCCATACCGAGACGGCTCACCACCCCTGACGGGACCACTGAAATCAGCGGGATGCACCTTCCTGTCTGTGGTGGCAAGAAATCTTCGGCAGGCGACAAGATCCCGGATGAGCCCCCAAATTGTGAGAAAAAAAAAAAAATCTCAATTTTCTTCAGACAGGATCTTCTGTGAAGGTATTTTATTCACGATTGCAATGGCGGGCGTCCTGTCAATCAGGAGCGCATTTTAGTAAACAAATCATAACCTTTTATTCCCTATTACCCGACACCTGATCACCTCCCCTGTTTCCTCATTGGCTGAGTACTACAGGTTCACAAGCTACTTGACGCTCCTCTATACCATATATGTACAATTTCTCTTTTTTTTCAACCCTTTAATTTCTCCTTTCTTATGTTTTGAGAACTTGTGATCTTTGTTTTACTGTTCTCACACTGCTCATCCTGTTTTTCTCAAGCTTCCACCTTATTTTGGAACAGTGAGGCCTTCTACTGTCCACTTATCTACTTAGCATTTCTCCTTATTATGACTACACAGCTACCTTGGAATACAGAAAATTAGTTCTCTACTGCAAAAACACAACTTTGTTTCTCACAACAGCACACCCAGGCACCTCCTTGCAAAGCGTCCCAGGGCTGCACCCAGCCTGAATGAACAAAAGCAAAGCCCCTATCACCCCTGAGACTGGGGACACTCCCACCTCTACAGAGCTGTATGTTAGCCCTGGACATTGCAAAGAAAACTAAAACCAAAAACCAACTGATGAAGGTGATTTTTGATCAAACCTTGCAAAAGTCAGGACCAGCTATGAAGAAGCATTGAAACCCATGTACAAGTCATTGGCATCAGGCTCGGGTTCCTGCTAGTGTCTCTGTGCCCCTTTTATTCTGGTTTATTCGCAGGATGTTCATAAACTGAAATAGGAGCAAAGCAAAGCTACTGCTGCTTTTTGCACCTGCACGCAGTCCTGCCTGCCCATCTTTCCTTTTTATAACACCAAAATATCCCGAGTGTCATCCCGAGGGGCTCCAGTGAGGATGGCCCAGAGCTGGCCCGTGGGGTGGGCTAAGGGAGGTTGGGGTTGGGCTGCAGGCTCCACCAGGAGCTTTGCCATGGACATCTCCTTTGCCTGCGTGAAGGGAGTTAAAACTTCTCCAAGCCAAGAGGAGAAAATCCTGTGCCATTTCTCCCTGTACACCCTGTGCTTATCACTAAAATGCTGAGAGATTCCTTGGCATCCAAGGCAATTTTTTTGTTTCTTTAAATCAAGAGAGAAATCTGTTGGTTTTTTTTCCCATCTCCGCACACACCCACTAACATTTAAGGACATTATTTTCACAAAAGTTTTCATACAACAAGCGCTAGGATGGCTCCACACTGCCACCAGTAACGAAGCTGGTGCTCGCCAGCCAGGCGGCAGTTTAACCCCTTGGTGACTCCTCGCCTTTTAATTCCCTTTGAATAGGCCTGATACAGTTTTGATGGAAAACGCACCCAGTGCGTGGTTCAGAAGGCTACAGAATTGAGAGCTATTAAATACTAAAAAGACAAGGTGAGAAACAATTTGCAAAATCTCCTCTTTTTATAGACTGCAGCTATTGAGAAAAATTGAGTAAATTCCCCAGCTACCAAGACTGCAGTCTGTTTCAAGATTCCATCAATTTTTTACAGTACAATCAATATTTATGAATCCCCAAAGAAATGTTGCAAAGAGAAACATGGTGAAACATTTTCCATGCAGTTGCAAAGATGTAACACAGGGACCTAAATAACTTTTAAAATAATCTCAATGACGATCAAAGTGCCTTACATAGCCAATATGGTTTAATGTCAGTGTTTATATTAGTTTTCTTCTAAAGAATAGATGGAAAAGGGAAAAAAAGTAAGGAAAATGTTTGCAGTTTAATCTCTCCTAAAGAAGACATTTTGCTGTAATAACTATTCTGTAATTTGGTGCTTAAAAATTCAAAGGAAGTACTATATTGAAAGTTCTTTGATTTTTTTATGCATTAAAAATATTCACCATCATGCAAGCAATGGATTTTTCAGTCAACTGGAAAAAAAAAAGATTTCTATAAAAAATAGGCAAACAAATCCACATTCCTTTAATGGCTACTTTAGGTTTAATATCTAAACTTATTTAAATAACTCTGAACCCTCCTGCTGAGAAATATTGAAAGTAATGGCTTCCTTTGTGTGTAAACTCAATTTACATGTAGAGTTTAATTTCCCTCTGGGCTAAACCTGTGTAAAACTTGCCTTGAAATGTCCCTCCATAAAAACACAATGTTTAGGGGGATGCCTTTTATTTTATTTAAAATCTATTTTGCGCATTAAAAGCGAATAGCCAACTTGCCTGATGCCAAAATGGTGACAGCAGGATGGAGTCAAAGATCAGCGAATGTGGGAAAGGTCAGTCTGCATCCCAAAAGCCCCAAATTCAACCCAAAAGCAAGTTCAGCCTTGCCACGCTCATCACACCGGTGACAGGTCTCTCTGGTGATAGCACTGCCCCCAAACACAGGTGTGGCAGAGGCAGGAGGGACAGTTGTGCAGCAGCTTTTCTCCAGGGAGGTTGCCCAGAGTCTGCTTTTCGGGAGCCATGCAAATTTTAGCTGCTACCAGTCTCTTGTGCACAATTTTATTTCATCACCAACATCTTTTTTTTTTCTTTCCCCTCTCTAAGTCGGAAGAGATGATGCAGTGATCAACAGAGCACTGTTGATGAACCAGTAACTCAAAGCATTTAATTACCTAAGACAAAGCCTTAGCTTGGATGCTAATATATTACTTTTAAACATTAGAGAGGACTGAAGTAGTAAGAAAAACTGATGAATTTGCAAAACACTTTCAGTGAGGCTTCTTTCCCCAAATTAATCAGGCAAGTTGCAGTCCCAGCTATTTATGTCTCATTAAGTGTTGCTCCTTTGTGAGGTGTCTTTTTTTTTCCATCCCATACTTACAGAGGTGCCTCGACAATTCAGCCTCTTACCTAGATATCTCATCCGGGGGAATCTCGGTGGGAAGATCTGATCTCTGATCTGTTTCTATATTTAATGGCATATTTCATCAGGAGGGAATATTTTATTGAACCATCTCCCTTGAAATTGTGTATTTTACAGTGAGCTACATTCAAAATGGCAATATTTTAAAATATATTTTCATTGGAAAACATATCATTTTTCCCCTCCTTTTCTTCCAGGAGGATTAAGCAGGATCTGCCATGGAGACAAGGTGGAGCAGCAGAAAAAATGGGTTGTCCTCTGAAAACTTTGGAACATTTAAAAAAAAAAAAAAGTAAAAACAATCTCTGAAATTAAGGTACCTGAGGATGGGAAGCATCCACAGCAGGGTGACCCACAGGCATTGTACTACGACAGACATGGGGACACCCAGGTCACCTGCATGGCTCCAAGCCACCCTCTTCTGATAAGCACCAGAAGGAGTTAAAAGATCCAATGCTCTTCCATTTAAAATCTAAAGATGATGTCTATAAAATATATATTTTTTAAACGCCACCCCTGCTGGGACCAAAAAACAAAACAAAACAAAAACAAAAAAAAACCACAAACAATAACATTGCGGAGTGTTGTTTTCTTTTTTTTAAAAAAAAAGAAAGCCCCCTCTATGCCCAGGCAGACAGGGAGGACTTGGCCAGTGTTTAACAAGTTTACGTTATGTATCTCTTTACCTTTTAATACATTTAATCAACAACATTTCAAATAAAAAAAGACAAAACAAAACAAAAAATCAACGCCCCCAATTTGTGTTTTGTTTGACTGCGAGTAATATTCATGTCTGCATGAGGATGGCATGTAATTAACGTCATAATCAAAATGACAAAGTTTGACACATTATAATCACTGCATGGAGATTATAGCATAGCCACAGGCAATCTGCACAGCCTATCTTAATATCATTTGCATAATGAAAGCATGGTGGCAGTAATAGCTTTTTTCTCTTGTTATCATAATTTTACCCAGGGCTGCAAAGGGCTTTGGTACTGTCAGATGTTGCCTGTTAAAAGTCATTGCGAGTTGAAGACTCCAGTCCGACTGACCTGAGCATTTCCATGTGAGCACCCACCATGTAGCTGCATGCAGCTATGATCAGAGAGCAGTGCACAGTCAGGCTGGGTTTTCTCAGCAGCCCCCAGGTTGTCCACGCGTTGGAAATAACAGTGCATGCAGCAGGGCGTTCTGGCATGTCTGTGGAGGGTGCCCGCAGGGAGGGCTGGCGGTGATGCTCCAGCCTGGCCCTTGCATCCCTGCAGAGGCTGTTGGGGATGGTGCCTCACTCTTACCTGCTGTCCCTCATCGTGCAGCATGGGTGGCACTTTGCAGAGGGCTGTTCCTTAAACCACAGTATCCCTTTTGACTCAAGAAGGCTGCAGAGCACATCCTGGCGCCTCACAGCACCCCAGCGTGGGAAGGGAACATCCCAGCAGCTCCAGACCTTGGTCCCCCAGACTCAGCTCATGGCCACAGCGCTTCTTCTGCCCCGCCAGACCAAACTCCTAAGGACAAACACCCAGCTCAGGGGAGAATCTGAGCCAGACCTTGGTCTGGATATGAACCTTGTGCTTCCAGTTTTACCTCCGCTCTAAACAACTGTAGAGTTTGGTATTTTTTCAGGAATTTGCTTGTATTGGTAATTCCATAGTTTGTAACTCATACTTTCAGGCTCTTCTATCATTTCTGTATTGCTCCAGCCAGTATACAGTTCAATCACATTAACACACAATAATCCTCCAGCAGACATTACAATATTAGGAATTACAAATTTATCTTATAGTAAAGAGCATTTCAGTAGCTTGTGTAACATAAACTTATATAATCCTCCCAGATACACTCAGGAAAGTTCTTGCAAAATTTGGGAAAAAAAAGATTGTACAATCTAAGTTATTTATGCAGTGTCCTAGTGGCTGGGTAAAATAGTGTCATATATACAGAATTATCTAAAATTATTTTAGCATGGTTCCCAAAATGATTCTGCTAAGTTAGGTTTGGGTAATAGACTTGGATTCTAACAGAGTTTTGTCAGCTCTTATTTAAGTGGGAATTTTATCATACCCATGTACAAAGAACCAATGTGCTTTGGGAGGTAATTTTTAAATTGCAATAGTATCAGTTAAAAGATCAGCAGTTTTCCCTAATCTGAAATTACCCAATGGGACATACAGGTGTGTACGTACTACACCTATTTGTTCTTTAAAACACCAGGCTTGGGTATTCACCCAGCTAAAAAGACAGGACATGCAACATTCCCTAAATACTAAGAAATGAGATAATTTCAGAAGCTGCAAAGTGAATTACAAAACAAAACCTCTTTTGTGGAAAAAACTGCCAGCAGCTGCTTTTCCAGTATTTGCCTTTCATGAGCAGTTCAGGCTGGTTCCCCACTTCCTATATCAGAGGCTGCAACATCACCCAGGGCTTTCTGACACCCGCTCAGTGTCTCAGGGCTCATAGGCTCATGTTGGAGCAGCAGGTCCCAGGATAAATCCCCATTTTCCTGTGCAAGTTAGACATCTGCCTGCCGTGGGCCAGTAGCAAGGAGCACCAAGCGATGCACAAGAGCAGCTGCCTGTCCTCAGACTTGATTTTCCCAGACAGATTTTCCATGCCCAAGCATCCACAAGGCACTATCCCAGCTCATGAGGTGGGACCTCAAGCCTGAGTTTCCCCCAGCTGACAAACCAGGCACATACCAGCCTCCAAGAGAGAATAACGCACCTTCTAAAGCAATGGGGCCCCTTCCAGAATAGGCTCAACAGGCTGCTTGATGATATACCTGTGGGATTTCAGGCTACTGCAATCCAACAGTGCTTCTGCTCCAATTGTGGCCACCCCATGGAGACTTCACAACTAATTGCTAAAGAGTGAAGAGCTTTGAAATGGTCCCCCATCTCATGGACCTCCCTACCAAACCTGCAGGGTCCTGTAAAGACCCATTCATCTCTCTAGCCACTGCCTTTCCAAATCAAGCATCTTTTGAATGAAGAAATACAAATTCTTGTGCTAATCACACATTTGTCAGTAACATCTAACAGAGAAATGCCAGCCCACATCGAGCACCCAAGTAATTTCTATGCTACTTACAGCATATTTCTATCCTGCTGATATCTGGGACCACGTTGGGCGCCAAAAAGGACTGTGGTGGTTTTACTCAGGTGGGCAGCTGAGTTCCACCACAGCCACTCTTTCACTCCCCCTCCTCAAAGGGGAAGGGGGAGAAAATACGACACAAAGAGCTCAAGGTTTGAGATAAGGATGATTTAATCAAAGGGAAAAGGGAGAGGGGAAAAAGAAAAAGAAAATAATAATAAAAACAAAGGCCACGCGGAAGCACAGAGAGAGATTAAAAAAGCAGTTACTCTCTACTTCCCATCAATGAGTGATGTTCAGCCATGTCCTGGGAAGCAGGGCCTCAATAAGCACAGCAGTTGTTCAGGAGGACAGACACTTCCACAATGAGAACCCCCCCCCCCCCTCCTTCCCCTTTCCCACCTTTTATTGCTGAGTGTGACATCATATGGCATGGAATATCCCTTTGGTCGGTTTAGGTCAGCTGCCCTGGTGGTGTCCCCTCCCCATCACTTGCCCACCCCCAGCCTGCTGGCTCTTGGGGGCTTGGAGGGAGTCCTGATGCGGTGCCAGTATTGCGCAGCAATAGACACAACACTGGTGTGATACCAGTGCTGTTCCAGCTACAAGTGCAGAGCACAGCACTGTGTGGGCTGCTGCAGGGAAAGTTAAGTCCATCCCAGCCAGACCCAGCACAGACCTTTACACAAAGATTATAAAATATTTATTTTCTCCCATAAAGGAACCAAGGAGCTGTTTCCAGCCCAGTTCAGAATCTCTTCTTGTAGCAGACTCAGCAACTGTGCCACAACAGATATTATTTATATGACAAAAGCACCTGAGATCCTGACTGAATTGCATTCAATGCCATATCCCTGTCTCATAAGAGGGAATACCTGCTCCTGAAAACTATTTTAAACCAGCAAAGACCTGAGATGGAAAACAGCCGAGCCAAACTCACAGGTTTGCATTAGAGAAAGCAGCAGGACCCGGACAGGGCAGGATGCTAACAGCCGCCCCAGCCATACCCTGCCCACATCATCCAAATCACAAAACACCATCTCCTGGAAAGGGCTGGTGAAAAGTGCCATATTGTCTCTGCAGTTCGGGTCATCCAGTCCTCTGGGGAAAATACTTCTGGATTTTCCCCTTCCCATACCCCATCAACATCTGTGGGCTTTCAGAGACCATCTCATTGCAACACAAATCCCATGCGGAATGCAAGGCGGTTTAATGGAGGAAGATGCCCCGGTTCTTGTAGGGCTGAGACACCACAGTGAGGTTCCACCACCAGTTTGGCTGCTCACAACAGAAGCAGTGCTGTGCTGCGCTCCCTCCCAGGGCAGCCACAGACTGCTATTGCTGCAACGGCTTCTTAAATTCCCATCCTTAAGTCGGACTAAAGTCAACGCCCATCTCGCTGTCATAATTCCAGTAGTTCATGTGTCTTCTAATCACGTTTTATGGTGAGAAAAAATGCCCCATGGGAGCTGATTAAAGGTTTATGAGAACCAAGAAAATCTGACAGGATTTGGTTTGAATCCAACCATTTTTTTAAGTTTCCTATCCATAAGCTTTTAAGTACTTACAAGCCATTATTTCCGTCTTTGATGCGGTAGGGTGGCTGGTGTTTTTTTGTTTGTTTGTTTTGTTTTCTTACAGAGGAAGGGGAAAAACATCATAAATCTCAGACACAAGATTTTTAAAAATGATTATCAGATTTGGGTAGGATTTTATCTTCCTCTTTTAAAAAAAAGCTTTCACAATGACAATATAAATGCATTAGCACAAAAGCAGTCTAAACTCACATTCAGAAAGATCCAGCCCTCCGATACAGGGCTGCTTGAACAGAAAGTACCTGGATGTGTGTTGTGGTTTAGCCCAGCTGGCAGTCAAACACCACACAGCTGTTCGCTCACCCTCCCCCCTCCCTCTCTGGGATGGGGGAGAGAAATGGGAAAGTGAAGCCTGTGAGTTGAGATAAAGACAGTTTATTAAGACAGGAAAAATAATAACAATAATAATAATAATAGTATTAATAGTAATAATGTGTACGAAATAAGTGATGCACAATGCAATTGCTCACCACCCGCTGACCGATGCCCAGCCTATCCCCGAGCAGCCGGCCCCCCCCTCCACCCCGGCTAGCCACCCCTATATATTGTTCAGCATGACGTCAGATGGTATGGAATACCCCTTTGGCCAGTTTGGGTCAGCTGTCCTGGGTCTGTCCCCTCCCAGCTCCTGCTGCATCCCTAGCCTGCTCGCTAGCAGGACAGAGCGAGAAGCTGAAAAGTCCTTGGCTTGGTGTAAGCACTGCTCTGCAACAATTAAAACATCAGCATGTTATCAGCGCTCTTCTCATCCTAATCCAAAACATAGCACCCTGCCAGCTACTAGGAGGAAAATTAACTCTGTCCTAACTGAAACCAGGACAGATATCCACCCCTTATTCCATACCATTTATGTCATGCTCAGGTTACACTCTTTCCAATACCTTCTAATTAATCACCATTTTCATCTATGATATATAGCAATCATGGTAGTGATGACATACAGTATTATATGATAATTAACATACTACAATTCAACTCATGGGCTATTCTCACCCAATATTAGGTCCCCTTGAGGTACACACCGGACCTCCCCATTCTTTTGCATTACCCACCAAGTGCATCGAGGTCCCTGAGCAAAAGCAATCCCACGAATGGGCTTGCCTTTTCCTGAGGCGGGAGTAGCCCAGACTGTCTTACCCAGCATGTTTCTTACGTGCACTACAGGAACTTTATCCCCTTCTACAGTGCGTAACAGGTTTGATTGGGCAGGTCCAGCTCGGTTGGCAGATCCTCTAGTATTGACTAACCAGGTGGCCTTTGCCAAATGTGTATCCCAATTTTTGAATGTCCCAGCACCCATTGCTTTCAGTGTAGTCTTTAACAGTCCATTGTATCGTTCAACTTTCCCGGAGGCTGGTGCATGATAAGGGATGTGATACACCCACTCAATACCATGTTCTTTGGCCCAAGTGTCTATAAGGTTGTTTCGGAAATGAGTCCCATTGTCTGACTCAATTCTTTCTGGGGTGCCATGTCGCCATAGGACTTGCTTTTCAAGGCCCAGGATAGTGTTCCGGGCGGTGACATGGGGCACAGGATATGTTTCCAGCCATCCGGTGGTTGCTTCCACCATTGTAAGTACGTGGCGCTTGCCGTTGCGGGTTTGAGGGAGTGTGATGTAATCAATCTGCCAGGCCTCTCCATATTTGTATTTCAGCCATCGTCCTCCATACCAGAGAGGCTTTGACCGTTTGGCTTGTTTAATTGCAGCACATGTTTCACAATCATGAATAACCTGTGCTATAGTGTCCATGGTCAGGTCCACCCCTCGATCACGAGCCCATCTGTATGTTGCATCTCTACCTTGATGGCCTGAGGTGTCGTGGGCCCATCGGGCTATAAATAATTCACCTTTATGTTGCC